>NC_090649.1:428465089-428816444 GCF_040937935.1 Hyperolius riggenbachi | reverse complement strand
TGTATGGGCAGATGGATCAAGAGACAGATCTCTCTCTGATCGGGGAGAGATCTGTTGGCTGCCATAAACCTCAGGCTGATTCCTTATCGATTTCAGCATGAAATCTCTCTGGGATCGGCCTTGTGACACCGCATCTGCCGCTTCGACCGATGTTCCTCCAATTGATAATGTGCTCCCAGATGCATTAAAGGGAACCAGAGACAATCCTAAAGAAAAGATTTTATACATACCTGGGGCTTCCTCCAGCCCCATACGCACGGATCGCTCCCACGCCACCATCCACCGCTGCCTGCAACTACGAGAACCGGCTCCCGTCACTGACGTCATCGGAGCCAGGTTACGCAGGAGAAGTGCGCCTTCTACGTATCTCTCCGGCGGCTGCTGGAGAGATACGCAAAGAGCGCACTTCTCCTACGCTAGACTGGCTCCCACTAACAGAAGAGCGGGGAGCCGGTTCTCGTAGTTGCGGGCAGCGGAGGATGGCGATGTGGGAGTGATCCGTGCATATGGGGCTGGAGGAAGCCCCAGGTATGTATAAAATCTTTTCTTTAGATTGTCTCTAATTCTCTTTAAAATCTCACCTGTCCAGCCACCACTAGTGTTCAGCTGTTTCTTCTTCCGTATTCACCTCCCACGTGGCTGCTACGCATAGCACGTAACGTCACATGCGGCAGTGCTATACGGTAGCCACATGCGGAAGAAGAAGCAGCTGGAGACTTACGGCAGCTGGACAGGTGAAATCTAATACACTAGATGTTCAGTCTTGTCTGTCGCGATATCACACGCCATTACCGCTACATACCCGATTTACCGCGTCGGCTCAAGATTTTCCAGCATGCTCGATCGATACTTTTGGCTATTTTCGGCCTGATAAAATTATCTATTCCAATTGTAGATGGGGACGCAAAATTGCTAAATGTATGGCTACCTTTACAGTGACAATCATATGGTGAGTAACAAAACAAAGAATTTTACAAGACACAAAAGGCAAAGGCACTTGCAAAAAGTACAGACGTACAAAGCACAAAACACTGTGCTTTGCTACGTCGTGCGCATTTACTATCATATGCAGGCATAGATTTACATCACAGGAGCCTATAGGCACAGAGGTCCTGGCACCCTAGACTTCGCCATTCAAAAACCCACAAATCCAGCTGATTTGCACTGCAGGTGTGCTGGTCGACCTAACTGTTACTTTTCCCTTACTTCCCTTGCCCATCATGGGTAGCTGCAGGCGTCCCTTAGTATTAGGTAGCCAGAATTACCCTCAATATTAAGTAGCTAGAGGTGCCCCCAAGTATTAGGTAGCTAGAGGAACCTTAGTATTAAATAGCTAGAGGTGCCCCAAATGAAGGGAGATCTCATCAGTGGAATGCAAATAGTAGGGTGAGTAACTTCATTTACACTCTGCTTGGGACTCTGTATAGGGAAGGAGGTAAGGAGACGTTCGGGGAGGGGAGTGAGCCATCTTTCCATCATCAGGAGCCTGTAGGCACATGCCTACAGTGCCTTATGGTAAATCCGGCCCTGATCGTATGCATTAACACAGAGATCATGGGGAAGAGACGTTGCCAAGAAGTGAAATGAAAAAGTGCCACTGAGTACTGACCTGAGAAAACGCCAGTATAGCACACTTATGACAGTGAAATATAGTTAAATACTTCAATTGCATAGTGATGACCTGATGAAGATTAACTGATTTTCCTTGGGAAAATGGAACCAAACAAACATTTGATAACCGCTATTTGTGCAAGTAGTATTAAACCATCAGGAAAGTGGAAGACTGTCTTTTTGAATGAGGTTATAGTGCCACTCAGTGGTGATTTACTATATTAACACAGAGAATCACAAACTTTTCGTTTGATGGGAGAAAGGACATTGCGGCACTGAATACTGTATATTATTTGTTCAATAAGAAGATAAAGCAGATCCGAGATAAGAAACTAACTTTAACAAGTAACTCGTCTATATATCTTATCTAAAGTTTAGATAATTTACACAATAAATCTAGCTGCAAACAGCTTCAACCGCATATAATTATTTCTTCCTGTGATACAATGAGAGTAGCAATGTTCTGCTTGTCATCATTACACACAGGCAAAGCTGCTCTGCCTCTCCTCCCCTCAGCCTGTGAAAACTTCAGTCCCCTCTCCTCCTCCCCTCTGTCTCTGAAATCTCTGGCTAGTAACACCTCCCCCTCCTCCTGCCCGGACTGAGCTCCCATAAGCCCTCGCTAGATGAGTCTGAGAGTGCCAAGGCACTGGAGAAGCTGTGGGCGGGGCTTGTTTAGTTTATAGGGACTTACAGTATTAAAACAAAAAAAGTATTTGGCTTGAGGAATGCCCTATAAACTATATGAAAGGAACACAATTATGCAATGAGTAAAAGTTTATCTCGGATCCACTTTAAAAGAAAGCAGTCAGAATTTTGAGAGCTTCAATGTTTCACTAGGCTGTGATGTGCAATAAATGCTCTTAAACTGAAAGTCTTTCCTTTTCCTTCAAAGGGAACCTGAAGTGAGAGGGATATGGAGGCTGCCATATTTATTTCCTTTGAAACAATACCAGTTGCCTGGCAGTCCTGCTGATCTTTCATGCATCAGTAGTGTATGAAACACACACCTGAAACAAGCATTCAGCTAAGCCAGTCACACTTCAGTCAGGAACATCTGCTTGCTTGCTTGTTCAGGGTCTATGGCTAATATTAGAGGCTGAGAACCAGCAGGACAGTCAGGCAATGTGCATTGTTTAAAATAAAATATTTCAGCCCCCATATCCCTCTTACTTTAAGTTCCCTTAAGGACCAGTTAACATGGCCGTTTACCGCCAGCCGAAGGCCTTGTTGTCAGAGCACTGCCTATTCAAGTGAATGGGACCAGCACGCTGGTAGAAGCCCTTGTGAACCGGCCCTAAATGTGCTGCCAACAAAGGTCCAACCGCAGGTCAGGTGTCTGCAGAGTTCCAAATGTCAGAGAACCATCCTGTAAATTCTTGACACACAACATCTTCATGGCTTGTACTGTAGAGTCCTGGTTATCAGGAACTCAACTGACCAGCAGTCTCATCCAACCAGCTCACATTGCCAGCAGTACTCACAGTGGTGAAGGCCAACTTATTAGGCTGTTTGTGGGCTCTGCTGTGCATACTGTGAACACAAAAGGTTAAAAGTGTACCAGAACAGATGCTAGAACATAAAAGTTTTATACATACTTGGGGCTTCCTGCAGGACCATGCGCACGGATCGCTCCCACGCCGCCGTCCTCAGCCTTCTGTGTTGCCGGTACCGTCTCCTGTAATTTCGGCCAGTCGCAGCCAGTCTGACGCAAGAGAAGTGCGCTCTCTATGTATCTCTCCGGCGACTGCCGTAGAGGGCGCACTTATCTTGCCCAAACTGGCAGAAGTTACGAGACCCGGAACCGGCGATACAGAAGACTGAGGACGGTGGCGTGGGAGCGATCCGTGCGCATGGGGCTGGAGGAAGCCCCAGGTATGTATAAAACTTTTATGTTATAGAGTCTCTGGTTTCCTTTAACTCACCTAAACCACCAGCTTCCTTCCAATGTGCTCCATGCCGCGTTGCATCAACACAGCATAGATCGCAACATAAGGTAGGTGGTAGCTTAGGCTTGAGACTTGTATGCATACAATTCTGAGAGAACTTTGCCCAAAACCTACCTGGGACCCATTTCACTTCCATCTCCACACCCTTCTCTTCTTGCTTCTTCTCCTTTTCATGGATGCCCTTCAGCAGCTCCCTGTAGCGCCTGATCTGCTCTTCATCATCTTTGACTCCTTTTTTGGACTTTCCTTCATCTTTGCGCTCTACATCATCTACAGGTAAAGCAAGTTTCAGTCATTTAACTTAATACAAGCCAAGAAGCCAGCAATAACTCAGATTAATTGACAGCAATACAATGTAGCAAAGGCATAACCAACAAATATGTTACACCAACCACAATAGCCAAGCATACAATCCACTTCACTACAGCATTTCAGCCTGCAGTTGCACAAGGCACACTGTGGCGCAGGGTCACACGAAGGCTGATTTCTGTGGTGTGATACCAGTAATCTTGGTCTACTTTGTCAATTTTATTGTTTTAGTCTTAAAGTGTCTATTAACGGTACAATAATTTCCTAAGATGAGATCTTTAGATCAGATTTTTACAATCAAATTGTAAAGAAAACCATAGTATGTGAAAAAAAAAAATCAAAAATAAAATGACACTATGGTCAATTAGAAAAAGAAATGTTGTTGAATGGATTGAATGTTGAATTATGTAATCCAATCTGAAGAAAGTGCCATAATTGTCCGGTTTATGTGAGCAATTGATAATTATTTAACATTACTTTCGATCCTGCAAATCTAATTGAATTATCACATCTGATGAAAATATTGTACCGTTAATGGGCATCTTTATATAGATCTTGAATAAGGTACTCATTGATAAGTCCCTATTGGGAGGGTTTCCCTTATTTCCTGTTCCTGTGGCAGTCAACACCAGAACAGAAAGCGGGTTGAATCCCGGCATTATACATACTAACGGTGAAGTTGCTACACTATGGCCTCAATTCACTAAGCTTTATCAAACACTATCAAACGTTTGATAATTTACCTCATGAGTAAAATCTGATTTTGAATTCATTAAGGTGTTATACATTTATTGAACATTTTATCGATAAAACATTCGATAAATCTATAACACCTTAGTGAATTCAAAATTAGATTTTACTCATGAGGTAAATTATCAAATGTTTGATAAAGTGTTTGATAAAGGTTAGTGAATTGAGGCCTATGTGGCTACATAGTTATGACAGTGAATCACTTCCGTTAATCATGTGACCCCCCCCCATGTTGGTCTCCAGACATGAGGTTAACCTGAGGGCTAAGTAAGGCCAGTAAGAGTAATATGCCCTCCCTGGGCTTCAATTACCACCTTTATGCAGATGACACTCAGATTTACCTCCATACCCCCGATCTCTCATCCACCACCATAAACAAGGTCTCCTCGTGTCTCTCAGCAATTTCCTCCTGGATGTCAGCTAGGTTCCTAAAGCTTAACCTAGACAAAACTGAGCTCCTGATCCTTCCACCCCATGCTGCTGCACCCATCCCAGATTTCCACCTCACAATCGACAACACAACCATTGTCCCTACCTCCCAGGCCCGCTGTCTGGGTGTCACCTTGGACTCTGACCTCTCCTTCATCCCACACATCCAAAACATCACCAGAGCCTGCAATTTCCACCTCCGTAATATCTCCAAGATCCGCCCCTTCTTAACCCCGGACACGACCAAACTGCTCATCCATGCCCTCATCATCTCCCGCCTTGATTACTGTAATTCCCTCCTTTCTGGCCTCCCCCTGAAACGCACTGCCCCCCTTCAATCAGTGATGAACGCGGCTGCAAGACTCATCCATTCTTCGCACCGCTCTGCATCCACATCTCCCCTTTGTGAATCCCTGCACTGGCTCCCTATCCGTTTCAGGATAAGTTTCAAGATTCTATGCCTGGCGTATAAATCTGTGCACAAAACCTGCCCTACCTACATCTCGGAGCTTGTTCACAAGTATACACCAGGTCGCCCCCTCCGTTCCTCCAACGACCTTCGCCTCACCACCCCACGCATTTCACACTCCCATGCCCGCCTGCAGGATTTCTCAAGAGCTGTCCCCACCCTCTGGAATGCACTTCCACCACCCATCAGACTTGCTCCCTCTTTCAACACATTCAAGCAAGCCCTCAAAACCCACCTCTTTATGATGGCCTACCCACCTCCTACCACACAGTAACTCTCTAAGGAATATTTAACAGCCCCCCCTAGTGTTTCCACCCCTCCCTTTAGATTGTAAGCCTCTGGCAGGGTCCTCCACTCCGTAGTGTAATCTACAGGATCATGTGCTCCTGTCCTATGACAGCCTGTACTTGTATTACTGGGCCTACCTAACCAGCCCATATTGCATGATCATGTATTTTGTACAATTTGCATGTATAACTTTGTTCTATGTGTATAACCCTATGTATGTCATCCTTGTGTCATTGTATATATTTATTGTCCAGCGCTGCGTAATATGTTGGCGCTTTATAAATACAATAAATAATAATAATAATAATAATATTGACCTGCAGGGACTTCCTCTTCCTCCTCCTCTTCTTCACTACTAGATGCTAAGTAGGCCTGAAAATCCATATCAAGGATCTCATTTTTCTTGAATGGTCTGTTTAAAGTTGTGACTCTATCCTGATCAGTCTCATCCCAGGTTAGTGAAACCTATAAATAAAAGTTAAAATGTATTCATAAAAGCAAACACATAACACTGCCAAGCTAATTCAGGGTAAGGTACAATGTGGTCTCAGACTATTGCTGAAATAATGAAATCAACAAGAAGCGTCCCCTTTTATCCAGCAGACAGGAAATTAATATCTCTGTAAGGTCCCTTTTACACTTAATCAGTTGCTCTTAGTTATAAGGGCTGAAACCCACTAGCAGCCTTTTCTAAGCGCTAGTGATTTGAAAAAGCTCTTGCTAATGCAATGCTATGCTATGGGTGAGTTTTATAAAATCACATCTCTCAAGTGGGATCACACCCATAGCATTACATTAGCAAGAGCTTTTCAAAACACAAAGCGCTCAGAAAAGCTCTCCTAGTGGGTTCCAGGCTTTACTGAAAGAAAACAGATTTTCAAAGTAATGCCCATGTTTCCCAATGGCTCAGTTCCCACTATACACATTTTAAGTGAAAACTTTTTCACAATGCACGGCTATGGGAAAAATAACTGGACAGTGCAGAGATTTCTCCGCGATCGCGTTTAGCGCTTCTATAGCACTGAAACACGTTCGCCGGGAAATCGCCTGAAAATGGTGCAGGCTACGCGTTTGCGTTTCGCGATTTGCGCAAATCGCCTGGCACATAGGGTTTTATTACACTAGCGCTTTCCAAATTGCCGGCAAAATCACTCAAGTGTGAATGGGCCCTAAGGGTGCCCATAAATCACTTGCTTTTGTGAGCTGATCGACCAATCGATCCAATAAATTGATAAGTTCAAGAATTATCAATACCACATCATGGCCACCGGCTCTATTTTTTTTATCGATTTTTGGATGAAATCGGTCAAAAGAATTGATGGGGAATGGTGGAAAATCTCGGTCATAAGGGTTCGATCGAGTGTACAGCAGTAATGGCATTTGATATTGCAATGAACACCAGACCCCCTGACTGGTGTCCCCAAGTGTATATGTGACCCCACCATGTGCAGTGTTGAAGGCTCACCTGTCTCACTTCCTCCAGTGTCTGGCATCACTGCGAGTGCCTGTAAAACGAGACCCCAGCACACGTAGCATCACTACATGCACCAGGGTCACATGATACAGGCACTTGGTGTGGCGCTGGACATCGGAGATCAGGACAGGTGAGTTTTCATTGCTGCCCACGGGCTGGGGGGAAGATGTTAACATACATACACTTGGGGAGCAGCAGCAGGACAATTTCTAATAGATTTCATGCTGAAATCTGCTGGAAATCTGTGTGCAGCGTATAGGCAGGCAACAGTTCACTTTCGGATCAGATTCGATCAGAGAGGGGTCTATCTACTGGTCAATCTGGTGGTAGATCGACTAATTCATGGTCACCTTAAAAGGATATCTTAGCGCAAAACCAAATAAAAAATGGGGTTCTCCTCTGCCCCCCTTCGTTACCTCATACCGATCCCCCAAACTTACTTCCAGGTTGGGGTGGTCGTGGATGACTGCGCAGGGCTGCCCGGCGACGTGGTCGGAAGCACTCTAAACATGCGCACTAAGTCACAATTGCGTATTGTGCATGCGCAGAGCACTCTCATTCACACGATCAAGGACACCCATCTCCGGGCAGCGCCTTTGCAGTCAGCCACGACCACCCCAACCAGGAAGTAAGTTCAAGTGATCGGTACTTGTTAACGGAGAGGGGTCGGGGCGAGCTGTGGGCTGGTTGTGCGCTAAGGTATCCTTTCAAACAGCCAGTGTTAAAGATCTGTTGGGTAGTAGATAGGGTCCGATGAAACATTACACTCTGTAAGAACTGATCACGTTCCTTTTGAAAATGTCCGATCTTTCAGGAACTACTAAGAAACACAGTAAAAGATAATTACATAATGCTGAAAAAGTGGTATAATATATACCTTGGAAGTTACGCTCGCTGAAGAGGTGAAGAACTTGGGTTTGTAAGCAGACAGATCCACATCTTCAGCGGAGTCCTTGGGCTCATCCTCAAACTTCACATCATCAGGAATAAACCTGCAAAGTGCAACAGACAAAAAGATTTAAAGTGCTGCTACAGTTTCCCAAAGAAGTAGCAGAACAAAAAGGCTATTTTTTTTCAACGTTAAGGCTACGTTTGTACTATACAGGTACGTTTTCGTGTTAGAACATTTTCAACAGCCCCCCTTTTATGTGCTTCATAATGCAATTTTTCATTGCAAAAATTTGCAGAAAAGAAAATTGAACAAATGCAAACTTAGCCTGAAAAATGTATACATTTTTGGATCCGACCAGCAGTTCCTGCATATAAGACTGGGTCACATTAGTAAACAGTATCCTGCCCCATCATGAAGTAATATTACAGAGTAAGTTTCAGAAAACTGGATAAGATCTCCACATGCCAAAACCTGAGAGGATAGGAGAAATAATAAAATTATAGTTTGGTATGTTTCTCATGATGCTTGAAAACCACAAAGGGAGAGATAATCAAAAGTCCTTCCTGATAAGTTAGTATCAGGCAATGTATTTTGTAAAAACGAAAGAGAGGTACCGGTACTTACAAAGGTGGATTATCACTTAGGCAACCACTATAACAGCAGGTGGGGAGGTATGATCCGACCCCATTCAGGTTAAAAAATCACTCTCTGTACACAGGAAAAGGATAGTAGGGTTAACACCCCTCCACCAACGGTGGACTTAAATGCTGAGCGTTCTGATGAAGCAGGGCTAGTCCCTCCTGCGAAACAGCTGTAAGACTTTGTCTTTCCCCTCACTGCTGTAACCATTGTGTCTACCCAGCCACAATAAAGGGTATTTTATGCAGCTGTGCCCATCTCTCCTTCTCTCTTTGATTGGAAATAAATGCTGAGTTAGTATTTGAACAGAGGTGCCAGAGTAGAGTAAAATATTTAAAAACAGTTTAAGAAGGGAGGTAGTGGTGGACGTTCCTCCCCAAACAGATTTAGAACAGTCAACTATCAGCAGAAAAATCTCTTTATTCGTAACTTCAATACTGCAACGCGTTTCACATGCCTTATTCTGACAAGTTTAAAGGTAATTGTCCTGCCTTGAGTGAGTGTATATACCCACTTGGCCTGTGTCATGCAAACAAGGGGAGTCATATTATTCCGTACGGTGTAAGTGATATGCAGTGTAAATGTTCCATGATTAAGTTGTCTGCAATTTCCAGTACTGTCTATGTCTTAATAAACCTGACTTGTTTAAAAAAAATGTATCTATCTTTGTACAACATTGCTTTCTTTTTTCTTTTTTTTTTGCACTGTACTCGTTGCTGAAGGTGTACTTATTGTCCACAGCAGCTCTGGGTCAGGCAGTATGCTGGAGAACGATGGCAGCTTGGTTTATAGAATGAATGATGGGTAGCTTAATTGCTGTTTGCTAAAAAATCAGAGATGCAAAAGAATTCTTGCTTGCATACACGATAATTGGGTAAGTTCCAAGTTGTGGCAAGCAATTTGCACGCAAGCCAAATAAGTACCTCAATGGTTATCTCCAACTATCTCAGAATGGCAAAAATAATGTAAAAACCGTGGTTCACATTGTAATAATCATCTTTTAAAAGTTATCAAACGCACAATGTAAATGATCATGCAGCATATATGCTAAAAATGTGTTTCTATGCATCATCTGAAATTATATAAGTACTGTACAAGGATCCCGCTCTATGTGGCATTGATGTAACCTTAGCTCTTACTACTGAGAATACACATTTCATTTTTATTTTCCTCCATTAAAGGTGGACCTGAACTCTTGCACAGGACAGAAGGAAAACAGAGAAATGCACACTGTAGGTATTTAGAGAGTGTAGCCTGTCTAATTCCCCCTCATCTGTGACTAATCACCACTGAGCTGGTCAGGAGCAGAGTTCATTGGCTTCGGACCCAATGATCAATGTGAGCCGGTGAGATTGGCTCACGGTGATCACAGGATCAGGAGCCAGTGAAAATGGCTCCTGACTGGCTCACAAAGCTGTGCCATCATACCGACAGCAAGGTAAGTGGGCTCCAGCGGCGAGATCAGTGGGCTAATTGAAATCTACACCCTGGCAGGGATAGCTGGTCCCAAACAGGGCGTAGATTTCAATTAGCACGGTCCGGAGCTTGTTAAAACAGAATTAAAATCAGTAAGGCAAGTATGACATTTTATTAATCAGTCTGCTTTTAGGAGACTTTTGTCACTTGTATAATATCACTGAATTTACAATTTGAAGAATTCTAGAAACAAGTCATCAGTAGGTATTACCTCAGATCCACAAATGAGCAGCTACTTTCGAACTCCAAGCCATCACATTCCGTGTATATTTTATTGGCCGTCTCTGGGGTGTCGCATTCTACCACCGCATAGAAGTACTTCAGCCGCTTGAATTGGTATTCGCGGAGCTTTTCCTTAACAACTCTGAATAAAAAAAATAAAATTAAAAAAAAAACAAGCAAACACAAATCCACTAAGCTGCTTGTACTGCAAAGTCTAAAAAATTGCACATTGCAATTCTACTTGTTCTCCATCATCACACCAATACTGAGGTGGAACCACAAAACTGTCACACCTATAATAATCAACAAATGATTATACTGCATAGGAAAGCTTTGCACCAGTTCGGGAGGAAGACTAAGTTAAAGTGAAATGCGTATTAAAAACTGAAATTCTGAAACAGAAGGTATTTGCGATTATTTAGGTTGGAGTGAGCTCTGAAGTATCCCACAATGCATCACTGCTGAATATGCAAATCATCGCTTTGTTGTCCCGGATAGCTAAACACACCTCCAGAACCGCTGGGATTAAATAAGGTATTAGCTTGGTAATATTACAGGGCCAAACCAATACAACATGCATACAGACTGTTTCGAATTGGTTGATCCTCATCAGTGCAGGTCATGGATTAATATGGCTCTATGGGGTAGGACTTTAAGTAACCAGTGTGTTTAGCTATCAGCTGTAAAGTTAATTAAAAGCAAGAGTAAATGCTTGGGAACTGTTTAGAAACAATTACCATGTACTGTTTTTAAACATACTGTATCTGTGTCACGAGGTACTTGAGAAAATCTTTGCCATGCCAGAGGGTACTTTGAGAGCACAAGTTTCAAAGGTTCAATGAAATGTTGAGAAACACTGGTCTAGACTCTAAAGGCTTTCTTGATTCTCCTGCAGCCATAGCTGTGGAGTCGGCGCAATTTTTAAATACCTGGAGGCAGGGCCGGTTCAAGTAACAATTGGGCCCTAGGGCAAAATTAGCCTGGGGGCCCCCAACAGACACCCCCGACCAAAAAGCGTCATACGAGGCCCTTTGTTGCAGCCAAATTTCCCTCCTGGGCCCCTGAGCTGGCTGCTAACCCTCCCCCAATCAACTCCCAACTTAACAGACTCTGCAGAGTCCCTGGGGAGCAACAGTTAAGATGGGGGACACCTTGGGGGCCCCTACAAGCTCTGGGGCCCTGGGGCAATTGCCCAGTTTTTTTCTATAGTAGCTCCGGCCCTGCCTGGAGGTTTCATAAACTGAGGAGTCAGATGATTTTTGTACCAACTCCACAGTCCTGCCTGCAGCCCACCGTTCCAGTGCTGGGTCTCTCTAAACATACAAGAGGTTGTTGAATATATTTCTGGTGGCCTCGCTTCCCTTGCCTCATTCTACTGGGCATGCTCGGACCATAATCACACATGCCCAGGACGCATGAACTCATACACGGACAGGAGCGCAGCCACAAGAAGAGGGTCATGTGTAGCAGGGCTGTGGAGTCGGTACAAAAATCATCCAACTCCAACGTTTGTGAAACCACCAACTCTTGCCTCAGGCTCCGGGTACCCAAAATTGCGCTGACTCTGACTCCACATCACTGGCAGGACTATGGAGTGGGTACAAAAATCATCCAACTCCTACTCCTCAGTTTATGAAACCACTGACTCTAGGTACCCAAAATTGCTCCAACTCCTCGACACCATGCTGTAGAGTAACTGTGGGCTCAAAAAGGATCTGGGAAGCCTCTGAACCTCTGGAACATTACGGAGTTCAGTATCCAGATGTTTCACCCACCCAACAAATTCCCCACACTGGCCATAGACTATGCCAAGGAGAATAGACTGTTAAAGGATGGCAGGGTTCTCAAACTTTACACAGTTGGTCACTGGGTGACTGGGATTAATATACAGAAAAGTGGGTGGAGCCTACATAAGCCAATCAAAATTCAACTATTGATTTTCAAGGGGAATTTTCAAATTGCTGCCATTCTTGCATTGTTAATGGCACAAGCCTCAAACCTGGTACAGTTGGTCATTGGGTGACTGGGGTTCAAATTCAGAAAAGGGGCGGAGCCACAGCCAATCAGATTTATTTCATTTCAAATGTGAATTAAAGTATTGATGCCAAAGACCGCAAGGCTCACAAACTAGGTAATTGAGCAATCGTGTGTTAGGGTTAGAAAAAGTGGGCGAAGCCAACACCAGCCAAATACATACATGGGCAACGCTGGACCATCAGCAGATTTTAACCACTTTACCCCTGCGCGTACGGATTTCTCCGCCACTTTTTCTATCCTTTCACCCCCAGGGACGGAGAAATCCGTACTCTGCGCACTCCCGCCGCTGTCCGCGCTCCCGTTCGTAAACACGCCGCCCGCCGCTAGTAAACACGCCGCCGCCCGCCCAGAGATCAACGAACGGGAAAATCCATTCCCGTTCGTTGATCTAAGCCCCGCAAGGATCTGCTGCCGCTCGGCTGAGCAGCGCGATCATTGTGAAAAAATAACAAAGTCCCAGCCTCTTTCTACTTCCTGCAAGCGTCCGGAAGGACGCTTGCAGGTAGCATGAAACAAATTGGTAATGTTGCCATCTTATGGCCAAATAGTAAAACTACACCCTAACCATTTTTTTACACACAAATAAACTTGTTTTACACAAAAAATTAACTCCTTCCCTCCCACACTCCCCAATTTTTTTTTGTAATTAAAAAAAATAAAAAATTTACAATTTAAAAAAAAAAATACATAAATAGTTACCTTAGGGACTGACCTTTTTAAATATTTATGTCAAGAGGGTATAACACTGTTACTTTATAAACTATGGGCTTGTAATTAGGGATGGACGCAAAACTGAAAAAAATGCACCTTTATTTCCAACTAAAATATTGGCGGCAAACATTGTGATAGGGACATAATTTAAACGGTTTTATAACCGGGATAAATAGGCATATACATTTAATGGGTTTTAATTACAGTAGCATGCATTATTTAAAAACTACAAAGGCCGAAAACTGAAAAAAAATAAATTTTTTCCCACATTTTTTCCTATTTTCCCATTAAAACACATTTAGAATAAAATTATTCTTGGCATAATGTCCCACCTAAAGAAAGCCTAATTGGTGGCGAAAAAAACAAGATATAGTTCATTTCATTGCGATAAGTAATGATAAAATTATAGACGAATGAATAGAAGGAGCGCTGAAAGGTGAAAATTGCTCTGGTGGTCAGGGGGTAAAACCCCTCAGTTGGGAAGTGGTTAAATAAATGTGTACACAAAAACTTATAAGATGTAAATTTCTCTCAGAGTAAAATGAACTATAAATATATTTTCTCCTTTGTGTCTGTCATTTACAGTGGGCAGTAAAAATCTGACAGCTTTTGGACTAGCCCATCTCCTCATGGGGATTTAAAGGGACACTGTAGAGGGGGTCAGGGGAAAATGAGTTGAAGTTACCCAGGGCTTCTAATGGTCCCCCGCAGGCATCCTGTGCCCGCGCAGCCACTCACCGATGCTCCGGCCCCGCCTCCGGTTCACTTCTGGAATTTCAGACTTTAAAGTCAGAAAACTACTGCGCCTGCGTTGCCGTGTCCTCACTCCCACTGATGGCACCAGGAGCGTACTGTGCAGGCACAGTATGGTCTGGGCCTGCACCGTGAGCTCCTGGTGACATCAGGGGAAGCGAGGACACGGCAATGCAGGCGCAGTGGTTTTCAGACTTCAAGGTCTAAAATTCAAGAGGTTAACAGGAGGCAAGGCCGGAGCATCGGTAAATGGCTGCGCGGGCACAGGATGCCTGCTGGGGCCCATTAGAAGCCCTGGGTAACTTCAACTCATTTTCCCCCGACCCCCCTACAGTATCCCTTTAAGGATCTAATCTTTACAAAAACATTCCCATGAAAAGAGCCATACAAAAATATGTCAGCAAGCCTCTCAACTCATTTTACACGGTTTTGGCAGTTGGACTGAGTAACTCCCATTCAGTAAGCACTTTTGAAAATAAAGACAACCCTGAGAATCCCCCATGAAGAGGTGGCCTACTCCAAAGCCTGTTAGATCTGTTAGATTTTAGCAGCCTACTGTAAGTAACAGCAACACAGGATAAAATACATTTACAGTGCATTGCACTCTGGAACAAATGTACGTTAAAAATATGAACTTTAAATTTTAAAATTTTTCGTAAAGTGATCCTTTGAAGAGACTAACAACAAAAAGACCCCTGGGTGGTACTCACCTCGGGAGGGGGATGCCTCGGTCCCAATGAGGCTTCCCCCTCCCCTGTAGCTGCAGGAAATCCAGCACTGGCTCCTCCGAAGCAACACACAATCCTGGCTCGACAAGTCTGACAAGGCTTGATATATTTACCTACCCTGGCTCCAGCGAAGCGCTGTTGCGGCTCTCAGCGCGGAGATAGACGGAAATAGCCGATCTCTGTTGGGTCTGCTCTACTAAACAGGTGCAGGAGACTTGCGCCTGTGCAGTAAAGCGGACTGACAGCAATCGGCTATTTCTGCCTATCTCTGACCTGAGAGCTGACACTGCGCCTGCGTTGGACCCGGGAAGGTAAATATTTACATCCCCGCTGTTCGGAGGGCCAGAGCAAGACCGCCGTGGGACACAGGAGGACTGGGGAAGCCTCGATAGGATCCAGAGGCTTCCCCCACCCGAGGAGAGTACCCCTCAGGTTTTCTTTAACCTGTCAGTAACAACCTGTTCATTGTACTCTATAAAATGATTAGGGAACATACTGTACAAAAGTGAGGACTCAAATCATAAAAGATAAATATATAATATACTGTATATAATATATTGCAATTTGAGAAAAGGCATGTTTGCCCGAAACAGCAGTCTATCATCAGGGCCTAGGCAGAGGCGAGAGAGGCTTCAGCCTCGGGGCGCAATGTGTGTGTGTGTGTGTGGGGGGGGGGGGGCGCAGAACTCACTCAGCTATCATTTTCCTATTGTGTATTAAGCAGAGAGAAATAAGAAAAGGGGATACATTGCAGTGACTGCAAGCCGGATAACTAGAGATTAAGGTGTTGGGGGCCCTGGGGCGCCTCTTAGTCTAATAGCAATCAGTGTGTGACGGCTGGAGTGGGAGGGATGGAGGGGCACAATTTGGTGTCTCAGCCTTGGGTGCTGGAGGACCTTGTCCCAGCCCTGTCTGTAATTGCGGCTTTGCCTACAATAAAAGAACTACCATTTACTACTGGCGGTGTGGACCCATCCTTACTCTATTACACTGTGTACCCCTGGAGGTGCCGGGGTTGGGGTCCTGGCACTCTCCTTCATATTTTCATTGTTTGTAAGACACATGAAATTAAGCCAGACAAACCCTTTAGTCAAGAGTTTAAGGGCTCATTCACACTACAAAACGCATGCACGTACGCAATTTTGTGCATGCGTTGCAATCGCCACAGAATGCATAGTAGGTTGCCGACAGGAAACATGTACGTCGTGCGATAAAATGTTCCCAAACGCGTTACATCAAAACACATAGGAAGGCACAGCTGCAATGTGAATGGTAATATAAAAGTCTATGGACTTTCATGTGGATCGTACACTATGGTCTCAATTCACTAAGCTTTATCGAACACTTTATCGAACGTATGATAATTTACCTCATGAGAAAAATCTAATTTTGAATTCACTAAGGTTTTATAGAGTCATTGAATGTTTTATCGGTAAAACATTGTATAAGTCTATAACAACAACAACAACAACAACAAATAACATTTGTAGAGTGCTTTTCTCCCATGGGACTCAAAGCACATAAGCATGGCTCAGACCATCGTGGTACAGAGTAAGAATTTTATAAGTCCGGAAATGCCAGGCTAAACAGGTGGCTTTTCATTCTGGATTTGAATAGCTCCAGGGATGGTGCTGTCTTTACTGGGTGTGGCAGGGAGTTCCAAAGAGTAGGGGCAGCATGACAAAAGGCTCTATCTCCAGATTTTTTGAGGTGCACTCTGAGAGTGACCAAGTTTATAGAACTTGCTGATCTGAGGTTGTGAGAGGTGTGGTGCAGCTTCAGCAAGTCCTTCATGTATCCAGGGCCCAGATTGTGCAGGGACTTGAATGTCAGCAGTCCAATCTTGAAGAGTATTCTCCATTCTACTGGTAGCCAGTGCAGTGAGCGAAGAATCGGTGTATTGTGACAGTGGCGAGGCTGGTTCGTTAGCAATCCGGCAGCAGCATTCTGCACTAATTGCAGGCGACGCAGGTCCTTTTTGGGGAGGCCAGCATAAAGGGCATTGCAGTAATCCAGCCGTGATGTGATGAAGGAGTGAACTAGGGTTGGAAGATCCTCTGGGGGAATCAGATGTTTAATCTTTGCAATGTTCTTCAGATGAAAGTAGGAAGATTTAACTACAGATGAAATTTGGTTTCTGAAACTCAAATCCCCATCGATTAGTACGCCAAGGCTGCGCACAAGGCTGGAGGTGTTTATGTCTGAATTCCCAATCCTGATTTGTGTTGCTTTAGGATAGAGCTGTTTTGATGGCGAGCACTGGCTTTGGACAAAGAGGACCTCAGTTTTGTCAGCATTCAGTTTCAACCAGTTATCATTCATCCATGCCTGTAGCTCAGCTAAGCAAGGGTTTATTTTTGGAGTAGGGTCTGTTCCACCAGGTTTGAAGGACAGGTATAGCTGTGTGTCATCGGCGTAGCAGTGGTACATCAGGCCATGTCCTTGGATAAGTGTACCGAGTAGCAACATATAGATTGCAAACAGCAGAGGGGATAGGATTGATCCTTGTGGAACTCCGAATTGTAAAGGTGCAGGTTTGGACATTATAGGTCCTAGGGATACTCTCTGTGTTCTGTCAGTCAGGAATGATCTGAACCACTGGAGGACTGATCCACTGATGCCACAGTACTCCTGCAGTCTGTTAAGCAGGGTTTCATGGTCAACTGTATCAAAAGCCGCTGAGAGATCCAACAGGATTAGGATGGAACATTCCCCTCTGTCCCTTGCCATGAGCAGATCGTTGCAGATTTGCATGAGGGCTGTTTCACAGCTGTGGTGTTTCTTAAAGCCAGATTGTAGATTGTATAACACCTTAGTGAATTTAAAATTAGATTTTACTCATGAGGTAAATTGTCAAACATTCGATAAAGCTTAGTGAATTGAGGCCTATGTGTGTTGCGTCAAAACTGAGAGCGCAGCAGAAAGAGTGAATGAGCCCTTAGCCTTGTTTAACGCCATCTAAGTAAGTCTGAGTGAAAATGCTTTATCGTTGACTACAGAACATGGTGTTATGGGCATATCCGCACCACTGCATCACATGCTGTCTAGATGACTCAGCGCTGAATTTGCTGGTATTGGAGACAGAAGATCAGCATCATTAAAACAACGGTTTATAGTTGGAAAGATAAATATTACACTAAACATGTTATTAAACCCCAGATTTTACCAGACTTCAAAATTCCACAACAGTAAGCTTGATATTTTTAAGTGTGGAACTGTCGGCAGCACCCTGCTGGGCTAATTACTGGTAGCAGCTGCTTTTCATTAGAAGCAGAATGCTTCTCTCCTGAATGGCATGTAGAAGCAGACTCATACTTAAATGGACACTTAAGTCAAACAAAAAAAAAAATGAGTGTTACTCACCTGGGGCTTCCAATAGCCCCCTGCAGCTGTCCCGTGCCCTCGCCGTCTCCCTCTGATCCTCATGGCCCCGCCGGCAGCCACTTCTGGTCTTGGGAACAGGAGCCGACAGGCAGGGAACGCGAGTGATTCTTCGCGTTCCCGGCCACAAGAGCGCCCTCTATGCTGCTATAGCATATATCATATACCATATAGCAGCATAGAGGGCGCTATTGTGGCCAGGAACGTGAAAAATCACTCGCGTTCCCTGCCTGTTGGCTCCTGTCGCCGAAACCAGAAGAGGCTGCTGGCAGGGCCAGGAGGATCGGAAGGAGACGGTGTGGGCGCCGGACAGCTGCAGGGGGCTATTGGAAGCCCCAGGTGAGTAAAACTCATTTTTGTTTGACTTAAGTGTCCCTTTAAAGCAAGCCTGACCAAAGAGGAAGATGGAAGCTGCCATCCTTTTTCCCTTTTAAAGTGGATCTGCAAGAATAATATAAGAAAAAAAAAAAAAAAACCTTACCTCGGCAGCAAGAACCCTCTGGACCCTAATGATGCTTTCCCTGTCCTCTTCACCTTCTTCTCCCTCCAAGATCCATTGTCCCCCAAGTCCCTCTGCTCTTTTTTGATCGCCCGAGCGGAGGGACTTGGTGGACAATGGTAGCTAGCGAAGTGCTCGCTACAAAGGCTACAACCATTTCTATTCAAAAAATCCCTCCCGGGGTAGAGAAATCCTCTGCGGCGGCTACCCCGAGTGTAGCTCGGGGTTACCGCCAGGAGGGTTAAAAGAAATAAATATGGCAGCCTCCATATTCTTCTTACTTTACTTGTCCTTTAACAGTTTCTAAATCACACACTTTTAATGAGCATGTGGCCCGTACTGTTTCTGGGGGTATGACAGTTGAAGGTTTTTTTCTTAAATGGCAGACAATGGTGGACTCCAAATTCCTACTGCTTCACTTTAAAGTATGACCTGAACCATGGACAGAAAAAAAAAAAAAAAAAAATGAATGAAGTCCATGGGGTCCCTCCTCTAAATATTCAACAGTACCCTCCAGTTATTCTTCAATGAAGCTCCCCCTAGTGGTGGCACATGAATCAGGTCTGCACAGATGCTGTTCCTAACCCAAATGCACAGCAAAAGAGAGCTTTCTTTCACTGCCCAGGAACAGTTTGAAACTTGCATCTATGCCGTTCAGATTGCTCAGCGTTGCTTAAATTACCTTCCAGGAGGCAGGAAAGAAACAAGGATCGGGGAAAGGGGAGACAGCGAGGATGATGGGCAGCACCAGTGCACTCAGGGAAAGTTAATGTAACCCACCATGGGCTTCATGCAACAGGTTTGTCCACGATGCAGGGGTACTTTAAAGCGGATTTGAGATGAAAAAACTAACTATAGCAAGTAACTTGTCTATCATATCTAACGTTTGGATGGTTTACACAGTAAATCTAGCTGCAAACAGCTTCAACAGAATATGATTATTTCTTCCTGAGATCAAATTAGAGCAGCCATATTCTGCTTGTCATCATTACACAGGCAAGCTTCTTCATCTCCACCGCTCAGCCTGTGAAAACTCCCCTCTCCTCTCCACCCCCTTGCCTCTGAAATCTCTGCATGCTTCAGCAAATGCCTCCTCCTTCCCAGACTGAGCTCCCATAAGCATTTGCAGCATGGAACTGAAAATGCCTAGGTGATGGAGGAACTGGGGGCGTGGCTTGTTTGGGTTATAGGGAATTAGGACATTAAAACAAACAAAAAAAAGTATTTGGCTTGAGGAATGCCCTGTAAAATATTTGTGAGGGGCACACTTATGAAAAATGTAAAAGTTTATCTTGAATTCACCAAAAAAAAAAAAAAACAACAACTTAAGCCGGGCATACATTGATACAATTATGCGCCGGATCGAGGCAGCGGCTCAATGCCGGCGCATCCTCGCTCGTCCGCACGTAGCGATCCCCGCTCGTCCCCGCCGACGCTCCCTATCAGCCGCTCGAATCCCCGCTATTGTCCGCCAGCGGGGAATCTATCCGGCAGGTCATCGGACCTGTCGGATATTATCAATCGAGCCATCAGCGGCTCGATTGATAAGGACTACAAATGCCGTGTATGCCCAGAATAAGGCCACAAAAAAACAAACACTAAAATGTAAAAAAAAAAAAAAAAAAAAAAATTGACAAATTTTATGCACCTTGTAGCATTTGCAGCTATTTTTGTAATTACTAAAATTAATTACTGAAAAAAATAATATGGCTTTATACATGTGAATTTCTATGGCCATGCATGGTGCGGCTAGCGGGATGCGGATGCGTTCTCGCATTGTAATGTGGCACAAATGGAAACATAGCCTTGGGGGATTTTCTAATGCAGGGACCTACCAGAGCAAGGTCTTGATCATATGCCATATGTTATTTGGATCTAGGCCAAAGCGACTGGTCAGGGCCTCTGCCAATAATGTAGCGTATGTACAGTAGCCACTGACGTGCCTTATTGCGTCAACAGTCCATACACCTGGTGGATCGATTTGGCCAAGGGCATTCCTCCTCACCTCACCCACTCCATGTATGTGCTGACTGCCCTCCTCATCTCGCCTGCTCCCCAGTCCCTGCAGGCTAGCAATACATCTCTACAGCCTCCCCTGAGGAATCAAGTCCCGATTCCTGCCAGGTGACAGATCTGGTATTTGTACAAAGTTTAAGGTGTAAGTTTCCATACTCACTAAGTGTGAGGACTGTATTATGATTTACTTAGTAGTGCATTTTCATATAATAAAAACCTTATTGTGATAGCATCTACTGTATCATGAAAGCTTACTTGGTATCCTGGCTCATGGCTGTATCGTAGCAGCATTTCCCATACCAGGATACCATGCTTGTATCCACCTTAAGCAACAAGGAGGAAGTGCATTGTGAGCCATGTCTTAAAACGGAAGCAGTCACTAACAGTAGTATAAGTCACAGTGGTAATTTTTTTTGTGTGTGTCTGGGGGAGGGGAGGGGAGTGGTGTGTATCGCAGATACAAATTCTGCATGCCTGCCGAAGACACGGTTGTTTGCTTGTGTGCTAAAAGTATGGGCAAGGTGCAGGTCCACTGCTACAACTACCTTGAGCATGTGTTTTCCCCAAAGCAGTCAGACAACCCAGCCAACAGGACTATAAAATGAAGGGGGGGGGGGGGGGGGGGGGAGTTGTGTGTATCGCAGATACAAATTCTGCATGCCTGCCGAAGACATGGTTGTGTGCTAAAAGTATGGGCAAGGTGCAGGTCCACTGCTACAACTACCTTGAGCATGTGTTTTCCCCCAAAGCAGTCAGACAACCCAGCCAACAGGACTATAAAATGAAAGCTATATCATCCCTAATTGCCTCCTTAGCAGCGCAATGTTTCATATAGCACTAAAGGTCCCCTTTTTGATACTTATCACACACCCCTTTTCCCCTGCATCTTCTTCAGTAAGGGTCTTCAACTCAGTGGGTCCATGAAGTTCTTCTTCCTTCAATCTTTCTTTTCCAAATTCAGAGGGGTATATCTGAAGGATTCAACAAAATGGTTCAAGCTTTTTTAACCCATTAGCAGCTTCAGAGTTCTCTGGATTGAGATAAGTACACTGCTTATAGCCTCAGTCGGCAGAACTTGTTGTGCTGTAAATTCTTGGAATGTTTTGATGTCTTTCTGCTAGCAGAAAATAAAGAAACTGAAAGCAGAATTCCTATGTTAATGTCATTCACTGCCCCCTAGTGACAAGTGGCCAAAATACACATTGCAGCAGTACTAATCAGTAGTAAGGAAAAGTAACAAAACAAAAAAAGTGATAAAAGAGATGGTGTGACATCTGTGCAATAATGCACCCTGCTGCCCATGCTATGAGTAGGGAAACGCATACACAAAATCACGCCCGTGTATACGTTGTGTAGGCATTGTAGTTGCCATGATATGATCCGCACTGTATTCAAGGGCCATACATCAGCTTTGGCAAGAAGACATGGATATATTTTTTGTCATATTTAAACGCTGTGGGAACAAGGCTTTCTGTGCTGGTGAGGACAGAAGTTTGTAATTCTATTTAATTAATTTTCTTTATTAACATAAAATGAGAAAATTATCAAATTATGCTAATTAATTATAAAATGACAGATGAAAGTTGGCATCTACATCCGTTTCACCATGATTTCCATAAGTGTATAGGTATTCGACCTCTAAGGATCAAATCTGTCTGGAACATTATTGATATCAAGATTTGGGATAATTGTGTCCAATTAAATGACCCTGACACCACAAACATCCTTAAATTTATTTATATTTTTGCATTTTATTTAAAGTAAGCTTGCACAGAGCAATGGTAAGCCAGTCATCTTTTTTTGGGTGGACGGTTGTTACACCAACTTCCATCTATGGTAATTACAATATATTTCCTTGCACTGTATTGTAATAATCATACTAGGGTCTTCCTGGCAGGGCTGTGGAGTCGGTCCAAAAATCCACCGACTCCGACTCCTCAGTTTAGGATTCCACCGACTCCGACTCCACGACTCCGACTCCTCTAATTTGCATATTACAATTTTGTTGATTAAAAGTATGTAACATGAAATTCGTCTCATAACTGCCAACGCTTAGGAATTTTACAAGACAACTGAAGTGAGAAGGATATGTAGACTACTATATTTATTCCCTTTAGACTAAAACTAGTCCTTAGTAATAGTACTTGTAAAAGGTACAAACCGGAACAAAGAACATCTATCAGGCCCTAGGCAATGTAAGTGTGGGTACATGTAAGAATGATGTGCAGGTACTCTGCAGGGGAATGAGGAGATTGTAAACAGACAACACCTCTGTGTTCAATGTGCACAGCATTCTCAGTGGATTCCCTGCAGTTCTGTGAGGAGTGCATATGTAGAGTATAGTACTACTGTGTAACAAAGTAAACCTGAGACAGATGAAATTAAAGTTTTATACATACCTGGGGCTTCCTCCAGCCGCCTTCAGGATAATCAGTCCCTCGTTGTCCTCCTCCACCACCTGGATCTTCTGCTATGAGTCCAGGTACTTGAGCCAGTCTGGCGTAGTGCGCATGAACACACTCCACCGCTAGGAGCATACTACACCTGTGCAGCACTATTGCGCAGGTGCAGAATGTTCCTGGCTGTGGGAGTGGCATGCGGCCGGACTGCGCTGACTGGCTGAATTACCAGGACTCATAGCAGAAGATCCGGGTGGTGGAGGACAGTGAGGGACTGATTAGCCTGAAGGGGGCTGGAGGAAGCCCCAGGTATGTATAAAACTTTACTTTTCATCCGTCTCAGGTACCCTTTAATTTGTAGTCACCAAACCAAATTTTAATAACATATCAAATTATTTGATTTCATCAGCAAAGGGAGTGCATACATTTGCATAAATCAGCATCAGTGCAGAATTATTTCCATCTCATTGACCATCTCTATTAGTGACACAGCTACACATCAGGCTTTATTCTTACAGCATAGATGTTATTTAGTATATATAAGAGATTCCTGTGTACGCATCATATATACAGTCACAATCAGATATGTATATCTGACCTTAAAAATACGGGGACTGCTTTATTGAAGCAGCACAAGTAACTAATTTTGATTGGTTTATTTCATTTTTGTGGACTAAGCACAGCTATTACTGTATATATACATTATTTTTAATGACTATTATCTGAGAAATAGAACATTTTATTATATTTTCTATTTTAATTACAGTTACAAATTCATTAGGAGTCGGAGTCGGTGCATTTTTTTCCGACTCCAGGCACCCAAAATTGCCCGACTCCACGACTCCGACTTCACAGCCCTGCTTCCTGGGAGCGTTTAAAGCGGATCTGAGATGAAAAACTAACTATAACAAGTAACTTGCCTATATATCTTATCTAAAGTTTAGATAGTTTACACAGCAAACCTGGCTGTATACAGCTTCAACAGTTTAAAGAGAACCCGAGGTGGGTTTGAAGAATATTATCTGCATACAGAGGCTGGATCTGCCTATACAGCCCAGCCTCTGTTGCTATCCCAAACCCCCCTAAGGTCCCCCTGCACTCTGCAATCCCTCATAAATCACAGCCACACTGCTGACAAACAGCTTGTCAGAGTTGGCTGTGTTTATCTCTATAGTGTCAGTCTGCTGCTCTCCCACGCCTCCTGCATAACTCCAGTCCCTGCCTGCATCCCTTCCCTCCCTGCTGATTGGAGGGAAGGGACGGGGGCAGGGACCGGAACTATGCAGGAGGTGGGGGAGCAGCTGAGACTGACACTACAGATGTAAACACAGCCTCACAACACGGCTGTGATTTATGAGGGATTGCAGAGTGCAGGGGGACCTTAGGGGGGTTTGGGATAGCAACAGAGGCTGGGCTGTATAGGCAGATCCAGCCTCTGTATGCAGATAACATTCTTTAAACACACCTCGGGTTCTCTTTAAGATGATTCATTCCTGTGATACAATGAGAGCAGCCATGTTCTGTTTGTCATCATTAGGCCCCGTTCACATCTAAAATCGCAATACGCCGGCGATTACCGCCGGTGTTTTGCGGGAGTGATTTTCCAGTGATTAACGCGTAAAAAAAAAAAAAAAAAAAAATCACTGGACACGCGCTGGTTTTGACGCAATCGCGATTAGCGGTGCTATGCATGCTAATCGCGATCGCTAAACGCTAATCACCGGCAAACCGCTGCATGTAACGCGTTTGCGGTTATCGCTAACCGCAAACGCAGCAGTGAGAACACTGCCATGTGTTACATGCTGCAGCGGTTTTTAAAAAACCGCTAGCGGTTTGCCTTGAGCGGGAATCGCACGCTTCCGGCTCAAGTGTGAATGGGCCCTTACACAGGTAATCTGCAACTGCATCTCCAGCCCTCAGCTCACTCCCCTCTGCCTCCGAAATCTCTGGCTAGTAACCTCCGTCTCCTCCTGCCCAGACTGAGCTCCCATAAGCCCTTGCTACCTGGGTCTGAGTGCCTTGGCGTTTTGGAGAAGCTGTGGGCGAGGCTTGTTTAGTTTATAGGGAATAAGAGTATTAAAACAAAAACAAAAAAAGTATTTGGCTTGAGGAATGCCCTATAACCTACAGTGCAGGAAATTATTATTATTTGACCCCTCACTGATTTTGTAAGTTTGTCCAATGACAAAGAAATGAAAAGTCTCAGAACAGTATCATTTCAATGGTAGGTTTATTTTAACAGTGGCAGATAGCACATTAAAAGGAAAATCGAAAAAATAACCTTAAATAAAAGATAGCAACTGATTTGCATTTCATTGAGTGAAATAAGTTTTTGAACCCTCTAACAATAAAAGACTTAATACTTAGTGGAAAAAACCTTGTTTGCAAGCACAGAGGTCAAACGTTTCTTGTAATTGATGACCAAGTTTGCACACATTTTAGGAGGAATGTTGGTCCACTCCTCTTTGCAGATCATCTCTAAATCCCTAAGGTTTCGAGGCTGTCTTTGTGCAACTCTGAGCTTGAGCTCCCTCCATAGGTTTTCTATTGGATTAAGGTCCGGAGACTGACTAGGCCACTCCATGACCTTAATGTCCTTCTTCTTGAGCCACTCCTTTGTTGCCTTTGCTGTATGTTTTGGGTCATTGTTGTGCTGGAACACCCATCCACGACCCATTTTCATTTTCCTGGCAGAGGGAAGGAGGTTGTCGTTCAGGATTTCACGATACATGGCTCCGTCCATTTTCCCGTTAATGCGATTAAGTTGTCCTGTGCCCTTAGCAGAAAAACACACCCAAAGCAAAATGTTTCCACCCCCATGCTTGACGGTGGGGGCGGTGTTTTGGGGGTCATAGGCAGCATTTTTCTTCCTCCAAACACAGTGAGTTGAGTTAATGCCAAAGAGCTCTATTTTGGTCTCATCAGACCACAGCACCTTCTCCCAGTCACTCACAGAATCATTCAGGTGTTCATTGGCAAACTTCAGACGGGCCTGCACATGTGCCTTCTTGAGCAGGGGGACCTTGCGAGCCCTGCAGGATTTTAATCCATTGCGGTGTAATGTGTTTCCAATGGTTTTCTTGGTGACTGTGGTCCCTGCTAATTTGAGGTCATTCACTAACTCCTCCCGTGTAGTTCTAGGATGCTTTTTCACCTTTCTCAGAACCATTGACACCCCACGAGGTGAGATCTTGCGTGGAGCCCCAGAGCGAGGTCGATTGATGGTCATTTTGTGCTACTTCCATTTTCGAACAATCGCACCAACAGTTGTCACCTTCTCTCCCAGCTTCTTGCTAATGGTTTTGTAGCCCATTCCAGCCTTGTGCAGGTCTACAATTTTGTCTCTGACATCCTTGGACAGCTCTTTGGTCTTTCCCATGTTGGAGAGTTTGGAGTCTGCTTGATTGATTGATTCTGTGGACAGGTGTCTTTTATACAGGTGACTAGTTAAGACAGGTGTCCTTAATGAGGGTGACTAATTGAGTAGAAGTGTCTAACCACTCTTTGGGAGTCAGAACTCTTAATGGTTGGTAGGGGTTCAAAAACTTATTTCACTCAATGAAATGCAAATCAGTTGCTATCTTTTATTTAAGGTTATTTTTTCGATTTTCCTTTTGATGTGCTATCTGCCACTGTTAAAATAAACCTACCATTGAAATGATACTGTTCTGAGACTTTTCATTTCTTTGTCATTGGACAAACTTACAAAATCAGTGAGGGGTCAAATATTTCCTCCACTGTATATGTAAGGAACACAATTATACAATGTATAAAAGTTCATCTCGGATCCACTTTAATGCCGATTACCTGTATTGTTGTATCTATTGTCTATTACCTGCATTGTGCTGTCGGTCACCTCTGTTATTGTCTGTAATCCTATATATTGTACAGTGCTGCGTAATATGTTGGAGCTATATAAATCCAACAAATAACAGCATAGAAGAACAAGTTTGTAACATATGACAAAAAAAAAAAAAAAAAAAAGTCAACCTGAAACATCCTAAACCAATTTAATCTATTTGCAGTTCAGAGTGCACTTTAAGTAAAAGCAACCCTCTCCAATAAGGATAAAGACAGCAGTAAGGGCTGGTTCAGACGGGCGTTTTTGTGGCGTTTAACGCAGCGTTTCAGACACAGCGTTTTTTGGGATCTACTGCCATCCCATGCAAGTGAATGGGAGCGTTTAGAGCTGGCTTTTGCAGGCTTTCATGAAAGCCTGGCGGTAGATCCCGGCATTGCGTCTAGTCTCGAAAGCAACATGTTGCTTTCAGAGGCGGTAAACGCCAGGAAACTATAGCAGAGACCAGAACTGCTAGCCTTGAACGCTGGCGTTTAAATGCTGGCGTTTGAACGCAATGCCAAGCGAAAGCTCAGCAGACGCCCGTGTGAACCAGCCCTAAAAAGTTGAAAGTGGATCTCTGTAGAGATTCACAGCCTCCAATGTTTAAAAATCAAGTTCAAGAATTACACTTTTAGGCTACATGTCAAAGAAATGGTTTACTCTTGCAACACCTTACCTTCACGGAGAACACAATCCCTCCCTTTGGTTTAAAGGAATTAAACAGAGCAAGAAGGTCTTTAGCTTTCAGCCTGTCCCAGTCCATGTTACACACAGCTAATCTTCTGGTTACCTGTCATAACAAAAATATATAAATGCAGATTTAAATCATTACAAATATGCACAAACAGTTCAATATCCACTGTACTAGGTGCAGATAACAAAAATTAGTGCTGTCAGCAGAAATACAGTGGATATAGAAAATAATCACCCTTAAAACTAGCAGAAGCAAGACAGAAAATGGCCAGAGAGACTAGCAAGAGTCCCGTGGCCACTTTAAAGGGAACCTTAACCCTAAAAAAAAAAAAAAAAAAAGACTTTCACTTACCTGGGGCATCTACCAGCCCCCTGCAGCCATCCTGTGCCCTCGCAGTCACTCACTGTTGCCCTAGTCCCCCGCCGTCAGCTAGTTTCGTTTTTGCCTACTCCGAGTCTGCAGGCCGCCACGCGTACCTTTGCACGCATTCCCGCTGGTGCAGGAAGCCATCGTGGAGATTAACACATACGTTTTTACGCGTTGGAGTTGCAATGCGTAAATTTTTTACGCATTACATTACACCTCCAGCGTGTAAAACTGTACGTGTTAATCACCGCGATAGCTTGCTGCACTAGTGGGAATGCGTGCAAAGGTACGCATGACGGCCTGCCGACTCAGAGTCGGCAAAAACGAAACTAGCTCACGGCAGGGGACCAGGGCAATAGTGAGTGACTGCGAGGGCACAGAATAGCTGCAGGGGGCTGGTAGATGCCCCAGGTAAGTGAAACTTTTTTTTTCATTTATTAAGGTTCCCTTTAATGCAGTTACAGGAATTTACGGCAGTGAGCGGTCACTATGTGACAACAATATGATCGAGTGATAATTGAATCGTGTATGGCTAGCTTTAGGGGAAAAGTCCCCCAAGAAGAAGGGGATGCTTTATCCATCTCAGTGATTCTTTGTTGTTTTCTGGAATGTTGCTAGTCTGTCCCTTTCTCTTGACTGTTAGAAGTTGCACCGAGTAAATGCAGTTGTAGTAACATAGTGTGTGAGTGTGTTGCCATTTCTATACCCACTGTACACATGAAGCTTGTAGCACACAATGGAACCAACAAGGTATTAACCATAAAACAGACTTGGTAAAACACTGCCATCAGTCCCTTACCTCCTCTCCCCGGGGTGCATCCTTGTCCAAGTCTCTCCAGGCATGTTCAATATCTGTATCCTTTTCCAACATGTCAACCTCATCCGATTCCTCATCATCATTATTATCCTCTTCCTCAGAGCTTGTTTCAATGTTTCCTTTACCTCGAGCCAGATCAGGACCGCTGTCACTGTCTTCCTCCTCATCCTCCTCCTCCTCATCATCATCATTCTCTCCCTCCTCCACCTCAGAACCACCTTCTTGGGATTCCTCATCTTCACTTTCCTCATCACTTCCCTCCTCATCCTCATCGAGATTCAGGCCACTCATTTCAGAACCATCATCACCAGATTCAAACTCATCCCCGCTGTTCTCATCACTGTCGAGTTCTGTAAAACCATAATTGTATGTCATTTTATGAATATACTCGTATTAAATAAATGCTGCCTATATACTCTAAAAACAAAAAAACACAAACACAACACAGTAAGATGCAAGAAACACAAGTTAAAATGTATGCTATTATTATTATTTTTTTTATTTTTAGCTCAAGTTCCTTATGGTCACCTTCTGTAATCCCCCACCAATCAGTGCCAGGCAGCTCTATGGGGTGGATCGGAATCCCCTTTGACGTCACTACGTCGATGACGTCGGTGACGTCATCCAGCCCCGTCGCCATGGCGACGGGGGAAGCCCTTCAGGAGATCCCGTTCTTTGAACGGGATCTCCTGATCGCCGAGACTTTGTCTCGCTACATGAAAAAACTAAATAAAATTTTTAAAAGAATATTTGCTGGCCCCTGGCAGATTTTTAGCAAACCGCCAGGAGGGTTAAAGGATACCCGAAGTGACATAATATGATGAGATAGACATGGGTAAGTACAGTGCCTAACACACAAATAACTATGCTGTGTTCCTTTTTTTCTTTCTCTGCCTGAAAGAGTTAAATATCAGGTATGTAAGTGGCTGTTTCAGTCCTGACTCAGACAGGAAGTGACTACTGTGTGACCCTCACTGATAAGAAATGACCCTTTTTATCTCTTCCTTGCTCTCAGAAGCCATTTTCTGCTAGGAAAGTGTTTTATAGTTGGAATTTGTTATCAGTGAGGGTCACACTGTAGTGACTTCCTGTCTGAGTCAGGACTGAGTCAGCCACTTGCATACCTGATATTTAACTCTTTTAGGCAGAGAAAGAAAAAAAAAAGGAACAAAGCATAGTTATTTGTGTGCTAGGCACTGTACATACACATGTCTATCTCATCATGTCACTTCGGGTATCCTTTAACACACAGAGCCTGCTATAATGCAAGTCTATGGGCGATGCACACAGGGTAAACAATGGAGTTCACTCCTCAGAGCAGGCAATGTATCTCTACTCAAAATAGAATGGGGGACAAATCAACACAGGGCACAGTATGATCCCATTATTTTTTGATATTGTTAGTCAGTGGGCTTGATTCATCAAGCTGCGCTGCTAAAGCAGCTTATTGTTCTGCAGTGCGCGCTATGCACGCCTTACATAGCAGCTCTCGCTATGCACGCCTTACATAGCAGCGCTCGCTGCCATATAAGTAGAGTGCCTTCCTTAGTTACGCACATGGCTTCCTTAGTAATGAACATAACATTAACTGCGGGTGGTCCTGCTCCTGTGAAGTATCGCTACCGCAATACATCACTCACGGCCGCTACTGTGTTAATTTACATTGTAAATGTAAAAAAATTGGCTCCTGTCCAGCTCACGGTGCTCTGTCATACCGACAGCAGGGAAAGTGAGCTGCTGCGGCCACAGAGAGACGCGAATGGCGGGAGCATCAAGAACACGCGGGGGTGGTGAAATCTACGCCCTGGCTGGAATAACAGCCTCCAAACAGGGCGTAGATTTAATTCTCCGTTGTCCAGAAGCAGTTAAATAGGCACTGATCTGGGGATATTTAAATCTTGGAAAGAGGTTTTACAGGTTAAAAATAACAAAACAAGTTTACTCTAATATGTAAATAATATACCCAATTCTTCCGATTCCACCTGCTCAATCTTCTTATCCAATTTCTTACTTGTTGGAGTACTGATTGATTTCTTTGTTGCCTCTAGATGTGGAGACTTTGACTTGTTTTTTTCTTTGGATAATACAATATTTTTAACCTTTATGTTCTGGCTGTCTTTACTCGTTTTATTGGCTGCTTGTGCTTTTTTCTTTTCTTTCTGGCCTTCTTCTGATGCTGTGTTGGCTTCTGTACTGGTTTTCTTTTTCAGCTTAGCTTTCTGCTTCCCTTTTTTAGCCTTGGATTCATTTTCTTCCGCTGATGCTTCATCGCTAGAATCCGACAGATCGTAGAACCGCCTGAGGTCCTCGGTGGTATTGTGATGAATAGGTCGTCCTCTTTTATCCACTGTATAATTCAGACTAAACTTTTTATCTTTAAACATCCCTTGGAAGCGTTTGTCAATTTTTATTTTTTTCTCCCGTTCAGGCATCTCCCAAAATCTGGGATCCCTTGTGACGCGGCTGAACCGCTGGTCAGATGCAAGATCTTTCTTGGACGACATTTTGATAGAACACAAAGCCGAAAACTCAGTACTCTAAGAGACCTGAATAATATTAAAAAAAGAAAAAAGTTAGAAAAGGGGACTGGGACACTAATAATGATATAAACTATTGTTAAAACTTAAAGAGGAACTGTAGTAACTATATAATACAATTGCTTTTTTTTACATTATTCATTTATAGTTTATTTAGTGAATGTTTGTCCATTGTGAAATCTTTCCTCTCCCTGATTTACATTCTGACATTTGTCACAGGTGGTGACATCTTTAATTCTGCCAAGTGATCTGTACGGAATGTTTGTTTACTGAGAGCAATATGCACAGAGGGAGATACTGCTTGCTTGGCAGTTTGAAAAGTCCATTATTTCCCACAGTGCAACAGGGCTCACAGACAGCAAACTGTCAGGACCATTGGTCATAACATCACACTGTGGGAGGGGTCTAACCTCAATATCAGTAACAGTGACTATAGATGATCTTTACAAGAAAATGTAAACATTTCCTGTGGAAAAGGGGGCATCAGCTACTGATTGGATGACGTTAAATCCTGGGTTAAAATTCCTCTTTAACTTTTACTAAGTAGGTTAAAATGTATCAGTAGTATTAAAAAGACATTTACATTTGAATGGCTGGCATTTGTTACATTAAAAAAAATGGCACAAGTGAATAATTCCCAAATGGGCCCACAATCTCTTAAGAAAAGTGACCCATGGTTCCATTTTCTTTGTGTTTAGTCACATACTGTGCATGGAGATGCGGGCTATATAGATGCCATGTGAAAGATATTCGCCCATTTTTTATACTACCAATTACTTTAACTAAGTAGCTTAAAAAATAAGTTTTAATAATGGTTAGAATTAAGTCTAAGCCTAAATTACATTAAGAAAGGACAAGTAGTGTTAGGCATAGGGTTTACAGTAGGACTAGATTAAGAATTAGCTTTGAGTAAGATTAGCCTCCCTGGCATTCTGATTTTTTTTAACCTAATTTTCTTTTTTAATCATGTAGCTAGCCTAGCACTAGCTACAGGATTCCCCCCTCCCTGCTGAATCATACCCACCCTTCCGATCGCCGTCAGCGATCATGCCCATCAGGAAATCCCGTTCTGAACGGGATTTCCTTCAGGGCTTCCCCCCCATCGCCATGACGACGAACGGAATGACGTCATCGACGTCGTGACGTCACAGGGAGTCCCGATCCACCCCTCAGTGCTGCCTGGCACTGATTGGCCAGGCGGCGCACGGGGTCTGGGCAGGGGGGCCCTATTACGCGGCAGCGATCGGAGAAACATGCAGCTAGCAAAGTGCTAGCTGTGTGTTTCAAAAAAAAATTATTCAAATCGGCCCACCAGGGCCTGAGCGGTGCCCTCCGGCATTACTGGACGAACTCAGCTCGTCCAAAACGCTAAGGAGGTTAGAATAGGTAACACACGCTAGATGGATGTCATCCAATACGTATTGGAACCAGATCCCTCAAGTGACATTGGTGGTTAACAGTGGCTATCATTCATAAAAGGCTGAGTGGTAAAAAAAAAAAAAAATCTGTTCGGGAAAATACCGCATTTGGTATTTTAGACTTTTGTGTGCTAATTCATAAACATTTTCACGGCTGCGATAGAAGTGTAATGTTTTACAGAAGCCCAACTGTCGGAAACATGTTACATTCCTGTTCTCCGTACAGAGGCAGCGTTACAGAGACTAGCCTTTAGTACAAAATTGCCAGTTTTGTCAATATTCTGCTAGCTGCTTCATACATGCTAAGACAGCAATGGGAAATTTGGGCGCAGGGTGAAGCTGAAAACATCTCACGGTGCCCCTGCAAAAGTCCCGGCGGCGTTAATTAGTATTTTCTCGTAATTTGGGCTCCCATCTTTTACCGGCGCCCAAACATCCGGCGCCCCTTTTGCCTGCCTATTCGGAATTACCAGTGCCTTTTCCTATGTATGCTTATTTGGTCTCCAAGAAGCAAAGGAAGGTCTCTCAGATGTAGATAGAGAAAAGATGTAACCCACATTCCACACTATCCAGAACCAGAAAATGATTTCTAAGCCTGCCTGTATATTATTTGGTGGCTGCAGGACGGGAATACGTCACATGCTGTGTGTATATTCCAAACAAGCCACTACCCTGCTAAAATAATAAAGTTACAAGGGCCAGCTGGCAGACATGATACTCTGCCTGTCCTATTCTGATAACCCCACCAGCTGGAGATCCACAACTACTAGCATGATTCACTCTACTTACTTCCCGGTTACCGTGTGTACATACAAAACTCCCCTCGCCTGGCACCTCACCTTTTTCGGATAGCGCACAGCAGTCACCAATAACTAACACTGTAATTCCCAGCCATGTACTTCCAGTTCCCAGCCATGTGTTTCTTTCCCACAATCCCCCGCGCCACTCTCAACTTTCACCCTGGCTACGGGAGCCGCATTTGGCCACTATTCTCTCCAACGCGTTTCTGTGTCCTGAGCTGGTGTTGTTGTCCTTGGCTGCAAGTGGTCGGTGGACCGGGAGGAAGGGAGAGGGAGTACTCGCTATGTGTCCCCGGCAGCCGCCTTTCTGCTTATATTAGCTAGTTATACCATCCCAATACATGAGACTAAGCTCAGTGCTGCACTGTGTGTAAATGTACTGCTAAGCTCACTCCTGCACTGCACATACCTGTGGTACTGAACTCTGATCATCCATAGAATTACTACTGTCCTGTACTGCACATATATGTGTTACTGAGCCCCAGCCATCCATATACTTATCCCTGTCCTGTGCTGAACATACATGTGTTACTGAGCCCCAGCCATCCATATGCTTATCCCTGTCCTGTGCTGAACATGTGTTACTGAGTCTCAGCCATCCATATACCTATCACTGTCCTGTACATGTATGACAGATCATCTATATATTTATTGTTCAGCTCTGAATAGGCATTAGTATAGATCATTGCATTTCACAATTACAGCTAAAAAACCATGTCTGTTTGAATCACTGAACGGTTGCCCATGCTTTTACTACTGGAGTCTAATTCGTAAGTTCATTATTGAGCGCTCCTATATTGAGTAGTTGACAGCTTTCTTCATGTAGATGTGTAACTTGAGCAAACACTTATAGTGTGCATGCATAGTTTATCATGCTCTCCATCTTATACAGAGGAGGATCCATAAGGAAACCTAGGAAGTTGCCTGGTTGATGCCAGACCCCCCCCCCCCCCCCCCCCCCAAAAAAAAAGTAACCATCGGCAGGCAAAAACTTCTATGTTGCCTCGGACTCCATTTCTCTTTAATCCATCTCTAATCTTATATATGCAAATTGGTGAACCCTTATCTGTAATGTACATACATAAGTCAGAATCTATAAACATGTATAATTGAAGCCTTTACTATACTGCTGCGCATACTCTAGTTCCAGAACATGTACAGTACATGACATTGCTCCTGTAGTGCACATATATGCAGTGCTGTCTGAGCTCCTAATCATGTATACAAATGAATAGCAATTTCAACTGGAATATGAAATCGATTTTAAAACAGCAACAAATGTGTTTATTATTATTCATTGGAATGTATTTTCCTGTACATGATAGTAAATTGTAGCCAGATTTATACCAAAGATAATGCAGACTTGATGTATGTTTATGGAATACATGAAAGAACTTCCCTATATTTACTTGAATTACTGAGCTGTTCTGCTTACTTCATGAACTGTTGTGCCTTAAACGGCTCTGCACAGGACCCATCGATTGAACAATAGTAGTAAATATACTTTAATATTGCTTTAAGGGCACTTTTTCCTCTTGGGAACTGATATTTACCTGGCATAGGACTACTGCGCTGCTATTATTATGGCCTCTGGCATGGTGGCAGTTTTGCCAGTGTGTAGGAAATGTTCCTGTTTACTTTACAGAGGGCTCCAAAAGGGGATTGCTGCCAGCAGGTGGCGAGGTTTCAGTCCTATTGGAAGTCACTTTTTGTCCCAAAGAGCAGCCTCCACCTTTAGGACAGAGACTACATATAATGTGTTTGACAGGAGTACAAAAAGGAAGCAGAAGAATTGGGCTGCAGCACAAGACAATGCACAGCAATATGATTACCTCAGAAAAGAAGTAAGTTGAATGCTAAATTGTATTGACAGTTTGCTAGAATAATTTGTTCAGTCTGAGGTGTGCAGAAGGGGAACAGGGACATTTATTCATCGCTTTAGATGTCCATGGAGTCAAGGGCCCATATGCAATTCACTTTTTCTCCTAAGTTTTCTCCTAGATTATTTTTTCACACCTTTTCAATATAATGCCTTTTAAGCCAAGCAAGCAAGAAAATACTCAATTTTGACACTACTTTTTAACCTACTTTTTGGCACTTTGTTAGTTCCAAAGTGCTGATAAGTTATTTTTAAACAGGAGAAAACGTAGGTGAGAAGAAGAGTTGAATAAGGGCCAATGGCCTTGATTCACTAAGCTGCGCTGCTAAAGTAGCACAACTTAATTTGAGCAGCACGAGTTAAAAATCTTCTGCACACCCTACTCACTGTAGTCCTGCTAACTTATGCCCGCTTATTTCTAATTATGCCTGCTTCTTTCTAATTATGCCAGCTTCTTTCTAATTATGCCCGCTTATTTCTAATTATGCCCGCTTCTTTCTAATTAGTGGCCACTCCTTTAATCCCACCCTGAACCTCGTTGGGGCCAGTGTCTTTGTAGGACGTTATCCTCACACTTTTATTGACCCAACATGCTTGTCGTCACGTGACAGGCAGCCTATTAGGCCAATCAAAGTGCGGGGATCACGTCCTACAAAGACTATGGACCCGACGGGGCTCAGGGTGAGATTAAAGGAGCGGCCGGTACTTAGAAAGAAGCGGGCATAAGTTACCAGCACACGCTATGCAGCACTGTCAGAATTCTAACGGTTTTATTTATGCTGGAAAAGCTGTCATGTGTATGTTTTAAGTTTTAATGTTCTATGCAAAATTTAATTGTAAACTGTAACGTTAGAGGACTTATTTAAAATATTGCTCTGTGACCTCTCAGCATATTCCAGAAAGCGTGTAGGGTGTGCACAAGATTTTTAACTCGCGCTGCTTAAATCAAGTTGCAATGTGAATCAACGCCAATGAGTCATATGCAATTCACTTTTATTCCTACTTTTCCTCCTGGGAGATAATTCTTCATCTTCTGTTTAAAACAACTTTTTAGCACCCTGCAATTGAAAAAGTACCAAAAAGTAGGTGAAAAAGTTCTGGCAAAATTATTCCAAGTAGTTTCTTGCTTGCTTGTGGCTTAAAGGACAACTGTGGCTTAAAGGACAACTGAAATTAGGGCCTGGCAGCCCTGCTGATCTATTGCTGGCTGCAGTAGAGTCTGAATAACAACAGAAACAAGAATGCAGCTAATCTTGTCAGATCTGACAATAATGTCAGAAACACCTGATCTGTTGCATGCTCGTTCAGGGTCTATGGCTAAAAACATTAGAGGCAGAGAATGAGCAGGCAACTGGTATTGCTAAAAAGGAAATAAGTATGGGCGCTTCCATATCCCTCTCCCCTCAGTTGTCCTTTAAATGGCATTTTATTAGTAAGATGTGAAAATATCAACTAAGAGAAAACTTCACCAAATTATCACCTAGGAGAAGGCGAAAAAATGAATTGTCTATGGCCCAATATCTCACGTCAGCAAATCTGTGCATGCTGTCTAAGAAAGTTAAAGTTTTAAGTCCTGCACAGAAAATGACACCAGAATATGGGATTTAGGTGGTATTCTGTGTTAATTAAAGTGTGTCTGAGGCAGTTAAATGTAATAAAAGGCAAACAGAGGTACAGTGGCTTGCAAAAGTATTCGGCCCCGTTGAAGTTTTCCACATTTTGTCACATTACTGCCACAAACATGAATCAATTTTATTGGAATTCCATGTGAAAGACCAATACAAAGTGGTGTACATGTGAGAAGGGGAACGAAAATCATACATGATTCCAAACATTTAAAAAAATAAATCACTGCAAATGGGAGTGTGCGTAATTATGCAGCCTCCTGAGTCAATACCGGTACTTTGTAGAACCTTTTGCTGCAATTACAGCTGCCAGTCTTTTAGGGTATGTCTCTACCAGCTTTGTACATCTAAAGACTGAAATCCTTGCCCATTCTTCTTTGCAAAACAGCTCCAGCTCAGTCAGATTAGATGGACTGCGTTATTGAACAGCAGTTTTCAGATCTTGCCACAGATTTTCGATTGGATTTAGATCTGGACTTTGACTGGGCTATTCTAACACATGGATTTGTTTTGTTTTAAACCATCCCATTGTTGCCCTGGCTTTATGTTTAGGGTTGTTGTCCTGTTGGAAGGTGAACCTCCGTCCCAGTCTCAAGTCTTTTGCAGACTCCAAGAGGTTTTCTTCCAAGATTGCCCTGTACTTGGCTCCATTCATCTTCCCATCAACTCTGACCAGCTTCCCTGTCCCTGCTGAAGAGAAGCACCCCCAGAGCATGATGCTGTCGCCACCATATTTGACAGTGGGGATGGTGTGTTCAGAGTGATGTGCAGTGTTAGTTTTCCGCCACACATATCGTTTTGCATTTTGGCCAAAAAGTTCCATTTTGGTCTCATCTGACCAGAGCACCTTCTTCCACATGTTTGCTGTGTCCCCCACATGGCTTGTGGCAAACTGCAAACGGGACTTCTTATAGAGAACCCGAGGCGGGGTTCTTCCATCGCAATCCATATACAGAGGCTGGGTCTGCCTATAGAGCCCAGCCTCTGTTGCTAGTTAGTTCCCTCCAAAGCCCCCCTTGCGCGCTGTCAGACCCCATAAAACACAGCCGCGCTACGCGGCTGTGTTTACCTCACTACTGTCAGTCTCGGCTGCTCCCCCGCCTCCTGAATCGCTCCGGTCCCCGCCCATGTCCCTTCCCTCCAATCAGCGGCGAGGGAAGGGACGTGGGCGGGGACCGGAGCGATTCAGGAGGCAGGGAAGCGGCGAGACTGACATTAGTGAGCTAAACACAACCGGCTGCGACACGCTGCGTGTCGCCAGCGCGGCTGTGTTTTATGGGGTCTGACAGCGCGCAGGGGGGGCTTTGAAGGAAACTAACTAGCAACAGAGCCTGGGCTCTATAGACAGACCCAGTCTCTGTATAAGGATTGCGATGGAAGAACCCCGCCTCAGGTTCTCTTTATGCTTTTCTGCTAACATTGGCTTTCTTTTTGCCACTCTTCCATAAAGGCCAACTTTGTGCAGTGCATGACTAATAGTTATCCTATGGACAGATTCCCCAACCTGAGCTGTAGATCTCTGCAGCTCTTCCAGAGTAACCATGGGCCTCTTCACTGCATTTTTTATCAGCGCTCTCCTTGTTTGGCCTGTGAGTTTAGGTGGAGGGCCTTGTCTTGGTAGGTTTACAGTTGTGCCATGCTCCTTCCATTTTTGAATGATTACTTGAACAGTGCTCCGTGGGATGTTCAAGGCTTTGGAAATCTTTTTGTAGGCTAAGCCTGCTTTAAATTTCTCAATAACTGTATCCCTGACCTGTCTGGTGTGTTTTTTTTACTTCATGGCGTTGTTGCTCCCAATATTCTCTCAGACAACCTCTGAGGCCGTCACAGAGCAGCTCTATTTGTACTGACATTAGATTACACACAGGTGCATGCTATTTAGTCAGCACTCCTCAGGCAATTTCTATGGGCAACTGACTGCACTCAGACCAAAGGGGGCTGAATAATTACGCACACCCCACTTTGCAGTTATTTATTTGTAAAAATGTTTGGAATCATGTATGATTTTTGTTTCACTTCTGACGTGTACACCATTTTGTATTGGTCTTTAACGTGGAATTCCAAAAAAATTGATTCATGTTTGTGGCAGTAATATGACAAAATGTGAAAAACTTGAAGGGGGCCGAATACTTTTGCAAACTACTGTATGTTCCCATCATGGCTTCTGTGTGTCCTCCTCGCCACTCTCAGTCTCCCCTGCGCCCCACTACCCCTCCAAAAGGGGAAGGGCCATCCCTTGCAGTAGAGGAACTCCTGCATAGCGACCCTTCCCCGCCTCCAAGAGCCTTCTCACTGGCTCTCCACTGCCATGCCAATCAGAGCTCTGTGCTCTCAGCGGAGAGAACAGAGCTGTATCTGCAGCGTCGTGACTCCAAAGGTGACAGAAGTGAAAGGGAAGGATTCCAGCACATAGGAGTGTTGGGGAGAGGTGGTAATGGATGGTACCTGATCCGGCCACCCCCATTGGTTCAGGTAGCATTTTTTTATTTTTATTTTGTTACTTTTTAGACCTTCTCAGGCTCTCTAAACAAAATTCATAGCTGGATTAGCATTTGCACTAATGCATACACCATGCATTTCAATTCACCATAAATGCAAAAGGCAGGCAGCAATCAAGTTGAAGCAAGGACCACAGTTGTTGGTCTCATATTTGAATCTGGCTCAGATGAGGGAGCACTGCTGAGGGGGTATGTCTGCAAAGATTGCAGCCTTCTAACAGATCTGGTAACAATTCTATGTGGGTTGGTTATGGCAGACATTGTTTTGGGGCTGTTTAATAGGACTGTCCACCTCTCCTCTCCCACCTTGATAAGCTAGGGTCATTAGTGTCCACTGTGTCTGCTCTCAATTCACATCCATTGGTATTAAGATAGGGCTGAACTGTATGTATTGAGGTGAAGCTGCAGTACACATCCAGATTGGGCTCCTGACGAAGCACCTCGTGTAGGTACGAAACGGCAGATTTAAGTCCTGAAGAAGCACCTCGTGTGGGGGAGAAATGGCAGATTGGAGTCTTGAAGAAGCACCTCATGTGTGGGTGAGAAACGGCAGATTGGGGTCTTGACGAAGCACCTTGTTGTGGGTGCGAAACGGCTGTCTGCTCTTGTGCATGCTGTGTTCCCTCTCTTTCCATAGTGGATTGGGCCATTGATGTGATTTTAATTTATTGGCTTTATGGCTTTTAATCTGGATGTGCGCTGCTGCTTCACCTCCATACATATCATTTTATTGACTAACTGTTTCATTTTTATTTCACTCATCCTCAGGTAGGAGCACGAATCGCAGACCGTGTGTTTGATATATCAAGGTGTGTATGATACATCAACACTATACAAAACTACACTATACTGAGCATTTACTAATCTTATAATCCTGAGACATGTCAGCTTTGTGATGCTGTATAGTTTTTTTTTTGTAAGTTAATATGAATGCAGTCAAATGCTGGATACACACCATACAATTTTCTGGCAGATTTACCTGCCAGATCGAATATTTCCAATATGTCTGATCTGGATTTCGATTGATTTTTTTGAATTTTCCAATCATTTTTTTAAATGTTTTTTTCTATCGATTTTCGTTCAGTTGAAAAATAGATCGGAATTCAGATCAGACATGTTGGAAATAATCGATCTGGCTGGTAGATATGCCAGAAAATTGTATGGTGTGTACCTAGCATAAGACTGCATTCATATTAACTGAACATAATTAGCTGAATTCTGATCAATTTTTCGGCTGAACGAAAATCGATCCAAAAAAATCAATAAAAATTGATTGGAAAATCGAACAATCTACCAAAATACAGATTGGACATGTTGGAAATAATTGATCTGGTAGGTAAATCTGACAGAAAATTGTATGGTGTGTACCTAGCATTAAGTATTGTGCAGACCACTCTTCTTTTGGCCTGAGCATTGCTGAGCTGATATCAGCAAAACGTATCATTGTGTGATACTCCTAGACAACAAACATTATCTGCTGGCAGAGCCGGTTTAAAGGGCATTGGGGCAAACTTAAAGTGAACCAGAGACAAAGCACCCTCATGTATTTTACCATATATATCAATGGGAACATGACAGTGAACACCCAGGACCGAATTTGTACTTTTTCCCGCCCAGATCCGCAATCACAAGCCGCCCTTGGCAAACCGCAAACCCCCTCCACCCACATACACACACTTTTATTGTTCCCAGTAATCAATGTATTTAAAGATGCTTATTAATGATGCAATTTTACTAATTAATCAACCTTCTAATTGATTGGATTGGACAGTGTTCATGGTGCCAATCAACTGCAAACAACCAACTTGTCAATCATTTTATCAATCTGTTTTGATGATTGATTACATCTGAAATGATCAGAATGGTTATCATTTTTATTCCATTTATGGGCCAAATCTATGCTTTCCACTCTGATAGGTTGGAGATGGAGGGAGGGCGGAGTTGGACTTGAACAGCGTCCCACAGTGATGATGAGTGACAGCTCAAGACAATAAGCTGCCTTCGTTTGCTGCCCCTGAGTCCCCTGTGTCTCAGACATTTGCCGGACTGCTGCGGTTCACATGTTTGGCAGCTTGACTGCATGAGTGGGCCAGCTCGCTGACCACCCCTTGCTTCCTGGTGCCCTAGGCCATGGCCTATGCGGCCTTACCTGAAATCCGGCCATGTAAACACCTACTCTGCTCTTTGTTTCATTCTTCACTGCTCAGTCTGCCTGTTAGCAGCTCTGATAAAAATCCCCGACTGAGCATTCAGTCTAGCTTTGCCCCACAATGATTATAACTGAGTCAGTCTTCTGTGATGTCTTTTCAAGCCCAAGCCTGCCCCCTTATGGCTCTGATTTCCTGCTACTAGGATACATAGCAGGAAAGCAGAGCCACAAGGGGACAGACTTAGGTTTTAAAAGAAATCAGAGAAGACTGACTCAGCTATAATCATTCTGGGTAAAGCCAGACTGAATGCTCTGTCGGGGATTCTTATCAGAGCTGATAACAGGCAGACTGAGCAGTGAAGAATGAAACGAAGAGCAGAGTAGGTGTTTACTGTCATGTTCCCATTGATATATATGGTAAAATACACGAGGGTGCTTCATCTCTGGTTCTCTTTAAGCCCTCTCTACACCAATTAATTCCAGGTGCGATCGATCAAATTCAATTGGATCAAATTCGATTAGATCGATTAAATCCGACATGTCCGATTGGGATTCGGTTGATTGTGTGTTCGATTTGCATTGAAAACTAGCCAAAATCGATCCTGCGATCGACCGAATCCCGATCGGACATTTATTTATTTAAGTATTTATATAGCGCCAACATATTACGCAGCGCTGTACAGAGTATATTGTCTTGTCACTCAGAGGGGCTCACAATCTAATCCCTACCATAGTCATATGTCTATCTATGTATCGTGTAGTCGTGTATGTATTATAGTCTAGGGACAATTTAGGGGGATGACAATTAACTTATCTGTATGTTTTTGGGATGTGGGAGGAAACCGGAGTATCTGGAGGAAACCCACACAGACACGGGGAGAACATACAAACTCCTTGCAGATGTTGACCAGGCTGGGATTCTAACCGGAGACCCAGTGCTGCAAGGCGAGAGCGCTAACCACTAGGCCTCTGTGCTTCCCCTGTCGGATTTATTCGATCTAATCAAATTCAAGCCAATCGAATTGAATTGATTGCGACTGGAATTGAATGGTGTAGAGGGGGCTTTAAGCATACCTACCCCCCACGCTCATTTCCCCACTGCTCCCCAGGGCTCCATTAATGACTGACATGTCCTGCTGGTGGCAGCTGCACCATCCGTGCACTCTTATGGTGGCCATACATGGTACAATAAAAACGTTCGATTATCCCGTTTATTCGATCTAAATGATCGTATCAAATGAAAGTTGAAAATATTTTTTTTTTCGATCCCGTTTTTTCGAGAAAAATCAGATCGGACATTGTGGAAAAATCTTTATACTAACTAAATTATCTAATCGAAAAAAAAATGAAAAATTATACCATGTATGGCCACCTTTAGCCATGCTGTCTGCCTCTTCTCTATGACCCGGTGCTTGTTGTTTACTGATAAATTAACTACAGAGATTACACTCAAAATACATTTTTTGCCATAATGCATTTATCACAGTAAAAGCTAAATATGAAACACTGTAACACTTCTCTGATGTCATTTCAGTGCATATTTACACCTCACTGAAGTTAACTGATATCATTGCCTGCTGTAGGACATATTAAGTAATTAGTGAGCGAATAAATGAGAGAAAGTTATCTGCTTAATCCTGCTTTTTACCTTCTATATAGCTCAAGCAGCATGAGGAGAGGTAAAACGCTGCATTCCCCCGGTAAAACATGGGCTTTATACCCCCAAATCCCTGGGAAAAATTCCACAACTTTCAAAGTTGTGGATTTTGCTGCCCTGGGAGGCAGAGCTTTGCGCTGTAACTCTGCCTCTACTGGAGTCAATCTCCGCTGATCGCCGCCTCTCCCTGCCTCTCCTTGCCCCTCTCAGTATTCCTTCACAGAGAAGGGCGGGGAGAGGCAGAGATCTGCGCGCAGATTGACTTCAGTAGAGGCAGAGCTACAGCGCTAAGCTCTGTCTCCCCGGGAAGCAAAATCCACGACTTTGAAAGCCGTGGAATTTTTCCTCCCGGGATTTGGGGGGCTTGAAGCCCTCGTTTTGCCATGGGAATGCGACGTTTCACCTCTCCTCATGCTGCTTGAGCTAAATAGCACGTAAAAAGCAGGATTTATATTCGCTTCAGACTCTCTTTAAGATGCAAACACACCTGTATTTGATGTAGCCCATCAGGGCTTTGGGTGACATCGCTGGGCCGGGCTGTACAGACGCCAAGTTGGCTGTGTAGCTGACACTGCGTTCTTTTGCTATGAGGCGTGTGTGTGTGATGTCATGCGGTGGGTGGGGAGGCTGCAGGATCAAAGTAATCGGCCGTCATTCAGGTGAGTTGCGACTGGCAGGGTGGCAGTCAAGGATCAGGCACCTCTGTACACATGCTTGATTATCAGCTGATGCGGTCGTTATTGGTCGCCTCAGCCGACTTTAGTCAACCATGAGTCAAAGCCTTTACACTTCCAAAACAATCTGATAATGCTGGTCGGCAAAGGCAAGCTTATTAATTAGCAGCTAAATGAGCTAAAAAAGCTTGAGTTTTAACGCTTTTATTACCTGGAAAAATATCTGTTAATTTTATGCTGTGTTTAATGCTTTAGATCATTGATGAGATTTGAGTATAATACCACTTTAAAACTCCTGTGTAGCACAGAGAAACGTGAGGTCAGGAGCAGATAAAGTGGTCAGTATTTCAAGATTTGTCTGTATGGAAGCTGAATAAACTTTATCTTTCACCTGAGAGTCAAAAATGAAATCCTGGAATTTTAACATTTTCAACCAAAACAAGACTAAAGTCTTGTTAAAGCAGTCCTGAACTCAGAACTTCTTCTCTGCTCTAAAAGATAAGCAACAGCATAACCTTTAGTGAAAAAAAAATCATTGCCACGGCTTATAGAGCTCCTTCAGATATGCTGCAGTGTAGTTACTTCCTGGTTTGCTAGGAGCACAGAAAGGGTTAAACTCCTGTATTTACATATCAACTCTCAACTCAGTAGAGTCAGCAGGCAGCTGGGAGCTCAAATTATACTAGCTCATTACTTGCTGAGAAAGGAGAATAAGACAGGCTGTTCTCTATAAACACACACTTGGTGGATTTCTCTGTGTTCCCCTCCCCTGGGCAAGTGTTCAGACCTGCTTTAAGGATTAGGACTATAGATACAATTGTGTATTTCACCAGTTCAGGTTAGCTTTATCTTACAATAGTGACCAGGAGCTCATTTGCTACACCTTCTGTCAACAAAAGGAAAACAAAAACATTAGAAACTCCTAAGGTCTGTTTTGAACGAGGGCTGTAAGAAGAGCTAATTTTTATTTCTTAATTTTTCAGAGCGTTTCCATTTGCATTGGACCTTGGTAGTGGAAGAGGTTATATCTCACACAATTTAACGACGGTATGTAACTTCTTTATGTACAGATCTCTGCAGAGACATAAAACTAACTAGAGGTGATTGATTTCATTTTCCAGGGCATCTCCTTGAGGAGAATCCACAGAGAAGCATGTGATAAGTTAGAACAGTTGATTGATTGGTAAATATGTGTATGGCTGGTCATAATAGTTGGAACCTGGCTCACTAATACTGCTTCCTGTTTTCACCTTCGCAGGAAGCAGAAGTGAGTCATGATCACATGATCACGACCAACTAATCAGAAACTTGCAAATCAGTCAACTGATCAGACCAGTCGTGTGCATCTCTGTGAAAATTCAAGATTATCTGTAGGATAAACTTAGCTCATATTAGGGCCCTTATTCCACCAGCAGAGTTTTACGATCTGGTTCCCAGCGCTCGCGGATCACAAAACTCTAGGTTCTGCCTACACTGATGAAAACTGAGCAGGAACTTCTCCATTAGTGCGATGCGTTTGCAACATGATTTTGTCTGACCGCAAATTTCGGTCCTGCTGCTTTTTTTGTGCCTTTGCGCTACTGTACAAAGTATAGGACCACAGGAAAAGCGCCTAGCAATCGTGTTGCTGTGTGATTTATTTTTATTTATTTTTTTTTGCGATGCGGTAATTCATAATTTTTTCCCCACCTGTTTTTTCCTCCCATCGCAAATTGTAATTGTGCCATAATCTCGCCATACACCCATTGAACCGCATGAAAATGTTGGCGGAAATGCAGTAGTGGGTATGTGTAAAATTGCGGTGTTATTGCGAATGCGGTTGTGATTCACGGTGGAAAAGGACCACAAAACAAAAATTCTGATTGTGCACCATCCCAGTCTGTAAGGCTTCAAATGCCCTGAGCCTGGGAGGCTGTATTTTTCAGGACTAGTTCAAAACTTAGAAAGCAATGGCAACACTTGAATTTATATTCATGCTGTTTATTGCTATTTGGGTCAGCATTGTACCACAACAGATTTGCAAAAATCACTTGCTAAATACAGTAGGTCCTAAGTGATCTGAGCAATATATAAGAGCAGCAGCCACTAGGGCGCGCTCTATAGGCAGTAGCAGTGTTAGGGAGTCTTGCCCAAGGTCTCCTACTGAATGGGTGCTGGCTTACTGAACAGGCAGAGCCGAGATTCGAACCCAGGTCTCCTGTGTCAGAGGCAGAGCCCTTAACCAATACACCTTGCTAGTGTAAATTGCTACTCTAAGTCCTGTCCTACTCTGTGGGTCCGCCATTTTATATGGTCTACAAACAGCCTGTCAGCCAACCAAGTGTCATGGTATACACCCGTGTCTGCAGTACCAAATCTAGCAGGAATTGCACAAATTCAGCAAAATTCATGTAAGGGGGTTCAGTCAGACATAATCGTAGACTGTCATTAGCAGGAGGCACCAGGTGCAGGTATACCCTCTGAATGCCCCCATTTTTCTTCCATCTGCTCTGTGTGTCCTGCGGTTTTCTCCCACATCTCAAAAACATACAAATCCATTTGCTTCCCCCTAATTTGGCCCTAGACTATGATACATACTCTACATGACACATACATAGACAGATAACTGTGGTAGGGATTAGATTGTGAGCCCCTCTGAGGGACAGTTAAGTGGCAAGACCATATACTCTGTACAGCGCTGCGGAAGATGTCTGAGCTATATAAATACTACTACATAAAAATAATAATAGAATCTGTGACTTGTAAATAAGACTCCTGTTCACTTGCGCATTTCGCTAGAGTCCCATTCGTTCTACATGAGCATCAAAGAAAAGTTCTAGATACGCCACTACTTTAATATTTATTGGATGAGATGTTGTAAGCCAAGGTTTAGAGACCACTCAGGATCTCTTCGTCAAGGCACAACACACAATTTAAACACTACAGCCGACAAGCCATCAGCAGTATTGCACTCACAGCAGCTATGTGTACATTTCCACTAACTGCTGCCTTGAGTGCATTAATGGCCATGCCTTGTGGGCATCAGTTTTGAAATTCAGATGAATGTTGTGTCTTAATCAAAACATCCTCCATCATCTCCAAACCTTGGAATATTTTAACATCGCACCCAGTAAATATTAAAGCTCAGAGTCGGCACACTCATATGCTTACATCATTTGGATATTACCATAGGGACTTCAGCGCAACCATTAATTCTCATCAGCCATCCTTTATCTCTTAGCATTTTGCCCTGTAATGGCAGCCGCTGTTTTTCTCGCCGCAGATACAGATAGTAGGAAGTGCAAGAGACCATTTCTTACTACAAGTGTGCTTCCAAGCATACCGTGTGTACAGGTGTCCCCAAGCAAGTCTAATAGAGAGTAATATGAAGGCTGCCTTCTTTATTCTCTTATAAACAATACCAGATGCCGCTGGCATGCAGAGCTCTTGTTTTTCCTTGCTTTTGAGTCACACACCTGAAACAAGCATGCAGCCAGTGGTGTCAGACCGGAGTCAAGGCATCTGTTATGCATGCTTATTCTGGGCCAGGGACTTAAAGGGACACTTAAGTCAAACAAAAAAATGAGTTTAACTCACCTAGGGCTTCCAATAAATAGCCCCCTGCAGCTGTCCGGTGCCCTCACCGTCTCCCTCCAATCCTCCTGGCCCCACCAGCAGCCACTTTCTGTTTCGGTGACAGGAGCTGACAGGCTGGGGACGCGAGTGATTCTTCGCGTTCCCAGACACATTAGCACCCTCTATGCTGCTATATGGTATATGATATATGCTGTAGCAGCATAGATGGCGCTATTGTGGCCAGGAACGCGAAGAATCACTCGCGTCCCCAGCCTTTCAGCTCCTGTCACCAAAACAGAAAGTGGCTGCCGACAGGGCCAGGAGGATCGGAGGGAGATGGCGAAGGCACCGGACAGCTGCAGCGGGCTATTGGAAGCCCCAGGTGAGTAAAACTCATTTTTTTTGTTTGACTTAAGTGTCCCTTTAAAACAACCCTGAAGTGACCTGAAAATGAATAGTTAGATGCTTCCTCATGCAGAGTGAAGGCTCTGCATCCCATGGAGGGGGGGGGGGGGGGATGTTAGAGTTAGGCACGGGGGGGGGGGAGGGAGGCTGGGGAATAGGCATTGGCACGGGGGTGGTTAGGATTAGGCCTCAGTAGGCCGAGCTTTCTGTGTGTGAATAGAGTTAGGTTTGGTTGCATTTTAAGATAGTGATTCCTATAAATAATTGCAGCTTGTTGTGAAATCTATAAATTGCAAAACAATTTCACCACGTCAGAAAAATGTTTTTGATTTCTTGAGTTACTATTTAAAATAGGCACTATACTATTCCCTACTATACCATCCCCACACAATACTCTATATTAAAGCGGATCCGAGATGAAAAACTAACTATAACAAGTAACTTTTCTATATATCTTATCTAACGTTTACCGGTAGATAGTTTACACAGCAAATCTAGCTGCAAACAGCTTTAATAGAATATGATTATTTCAAACAGGCAAGCTTATCTGCATCTTCTGTGAAAAAAACCTAGTCCCCCCCTCCTCCTCCCTCCTCCACTCTGCCTTTGAAATCTCTGGTTAGTAATACCTCCCCCTCCTCCTGCCCAGACTGAGCTCCCATGAGCCCTTGCTACTGCCAAGGCTCTCTGAAAAACTGTGGGCGAGGCTTGTTTAGTTTATAGGGAATTAAGAGTATTAAAACTAAAACAAAAAAGTATTTGGCTTGAGGAATGCCCTATAAACAATAGGAAAGGAACACAATTATGCAATGAGTAAAAGTTCATCTCGGATCCACTTTAATGTTGAAATAGAGTAATTAGAAACAAATGGAGAAAAACTTGCGTAACTAAATGTAATAGTTTTATTACTGTATAGTGAACTGTACACATAGCTTTTTTGGATTCTGCAAAACAGGATTTTTTTTTTCTGATTGATGATAGTTCCGGATTACTGAGATATTATTGTATTGTTATCACAGTCTTTTATGTTGCTATAAAATAATGTAGGTAGGCTAGAGCTCATAGTAAGCAGTACAAGGCATGGTGTTTTATGGCAAAACCAGCAGGTGTCACTGTTGTATAGAAGGTGATAAAGTTCTACAGTTATCAAAGCCTTATTGAAATGTCTCTATAATAGAATGGAAGTTTTATAAAAGTAAAGTTACCCATATATCTAGCGATTTTGGCTGTCGATCAACCAATAGACAGATCTCTCTCTGATCGAATCTGATTAGAGAGAGACTTGTTGGCCGCCATAAATTGCAGGCCAATTACTAATCCCGCCTAATCCCGCCTCCTCACCTTGTAGCCCCTGGCCGCTGTCCCTCCAAATGCTTTATGTGATCCCCGTTTCCCTGCATTCATATTTTACCTCTGTGGAGTCCGCCGATGTGTCTGCACTCCTCTTCTGGGTTCGGACCTCACGTGGTTTCTGGCATACTGCACACAGCGCTGGCAACCACATGGGGAGAGAGAAGTGAGGACACCAGACAGGTTAAATATTAATGCAGGGGCACTTGGAGGGCACATAATAATTTTAGACTAAAATTTGGTGCATTGTCGATCGGGCCTGCTTTTGGCAGCACCGATTTTCATCCGGTTCAATTATAATTATCGAATTGGATGGTCGATCGGCCGGCAAATCTACAGATGCATGGCCACCTTTAGAGATTTTTCAATATATTGTGGATAAGACATTCCCTTTAAAAACATGTAAATGAAAAAAAAAATTGTAAAAGAAGAAAAATTAGGATGCCGTCATGATAATTTGTTGCAAGGAATACTGGGTTTTCTAATATGAAATCCTTCCATTATTTTTTATATATAGGGAGGGGGCACCCTTTTGTAGTATTGGGAAAGTATACAGAGTCTGATTCATTTACACTGTATTTTTGTTTTTGGTTCCCTGTAATGTTGGTTGCTAGGCAACAGAAGCTGAGCATCATTCTGGGTATGTCTGAGTAACATATTAAGAAAAGATGAAACCTAAAATAAAGTTAATTGCCTTCCTCCAGCCCCCTGTAAATACACAGCACACTCACATGTTACTCAGATACACACAACTGGAACACTTATATTTACGCACAACTACATTACACAGATTTGATATTGCTGCATGCATCAAAGTTTTAGAAAAGTTTGAAATATTATTTTATATAGCATTACATATGCTTCACCTCCCTGAGAACATAAAATCAAAAATCAATTATTTATTTTTATTTGGTAAACAAGTAATAAGGATGCTAACCAGGCAATCCAAAAGTTCAAATCACTATTACTTTTCTTGTTGATAAAAGATCATTCACCAGTTTACCTGACTCATATTTGGTACATTGCCGTGCAAAGGAAGTTGCAGGGCATGCTGGGTTGTCCTTTTTTTTGCTTCTCTACTTCCCCTCAGACTTACCGTATTTTTCGGACTATAAGACGCTCCGGACCATAAAACGCACCTAGGTTTAGAGGGTAAAATCCAGGGGAAAAAAAATATACTAAACCTGGTACGTCCATGGTGCAGGGCGTCTTATGGATCTTCTCCTCCCCAAGCTACTGAGTGCTTAGAGGGTGGGATTAGACTGTAAGCTCACAGTGTGCCGCAGCTTGCAGTGAAAATCTGTGTCACTCACCCTCTGTCTCCACATTCATAAATGTAGAAACCAGCTAAGTAAGATATATCACCTTTCTAAAGCAAGCTTTATTAACAAGTTTCATTTCAATGCAAGGCAATTTTCCACTGCATGTGTGTTTATAATATTCAGCCCTCTCCACATCAATTATAAAGATCATCTCCCATCTACAATATGCAGCATTTAGTCATATATTGCATTTTATATGTAAATCATATTCCTCATTTACTCCCTGCTTGAATACTAATGCCCCCGAATCATTCCGCTGTCACTGTAATGACAGCGGTAATGTCCTGCTACAATCAACTTCCCTCCCACTGAAGCCCGATGCGTTGCCGTGAGAGCGCACTATGTTCAGTTTGGCTGCGCTCGTCCCCCCTCCTCCTCCCTCGGTAGCCATGTGCTGCAGAACTGTCACTCACCCTGTCTGTCCGTGCATCGGTTTGGCTGCGCTCGTCCCCCCTCCTCCTCCCTCAGTAGCCATGTGCTGCAGAACTGCCACTCACCCTGTCTGTCCGGGCATCAGCGGCTGTAATCAGCTTTGCGCGTTATGCACGAGTGTATCATCCTCTCCCGTAGTGTAGCCTCCAATAACATTATGCTGCAGGGAGGTCAGCATATGTTACAGTCACCCCCTCTGTCCACCCCCCGTGGAGCAGCGGCTTTAGCTTTACACCTCGGCGGATATTCTTCAGTGGTGTAGCTTTAAGTGTCCCTCACTTGATGAGGTCATGCGCTAAGCTACACCACTGAAGAATATCCGCCGAGGTGTAAAGCTAAAGCCGCTGCTCCACGGACAGAGGGGGTGACTGTAACGTATGCTGACCTCCCTGCAGCATAATGTTATTGGAGGCTACACTACGGGAGAGGATGATACACTCGTGCATAACGCGCACAGCTGATTACAGCCGCCGATGCACGGACAGACAGGGTGAGTGGCAGTTCTCCAGCACATGGCTACTGAGGGAGGAGGAGGGGGGACGAGCGCAGCCAAACCGATGCACAGCCGCCGATGCATGGACAGACAGGGTGAGTGACAGTTCTGCAGCACATGGCTACCGAGGGAGGAGGAGGGGGGACGAGCGCAGCCAAACTGAACATAGTGCGCTCTCACTGCAACGCATCGGGCATCAGTGGGAGGGAATTCGATTGTAGCAGGACAGAATGAATCGGGGGCATTAGTATTCAAGCAGGAAGGGAACGAATGGAGCCCGGACCAATAGACTGCCAGGGATTTAGGGGAGGCGCAGCCTAAAGTGTCACATTCGGACCATAAGACGCAGCAACATTTCTCCCCTCTTTTGGGGGAGAAAAAAGTGCGTCTTATGGTCCGAAAAATACGGTAACTAATGCAGCCTGATTGGCTGAAGCCTTTTTCCCTTCTGTTTTCCCCTCCCACACCTCTGTTCTTCTCTGATTAATCAATATTTCTCATGCTGAGACAATGCACTTTCTATAGTGAAGGGCGGGCAAATCAGGGAGAGGAGAGTAAGGGAGGAAATGACATCAGGATTGGCTTCAAAATAGCCACAGTTAAAATGGGAAATGCTAAGAAGGATTTTCTCTTTTTTTACTGTAGAAAAATCTCTAAATTCAAAACATGGACAATGCACTACATATGTTATGTAAGTAGAGCAAGTATTTATCTACTTATATATGTGTTTTTTTTCCTGAGATAGTATGGTTGACAGCTCCTCTTTAAAGAGGGAAAGCCTGGAACCCTACCCTGCACTGCAAGCACTCCAGCCTGTTTCTGCTGTAATAAATCTTATCTCAGTCAGACTGGCTATGTTTTGTATATTGCCAACGAGAAGGAAGCTTGATCTCTCCCCTCCCACATTCCTGCACCTCAGTGATTGGCCGAGGGCAGTTCAGTGTGGCACAAGGTTGAAATCTCTTGCTGTGCTCATATTTTTACAAAGCAAGATAGCTATGACGGTGCAGATTCTAGGTGAAAAAAAGTAAGGGAGGAAATTACCTCAGTATTGGCTTCAGTCAGAGGAAATCAAAATGGCAAATGCCAGGAACCGAATTCTCTTTATTTACTATATAAAAATCACTGAAATCAAAACCTGGACAGTACAATACATATGTTATGTACGTAGAACAAGTAGTTATCTACTTATAGATGTGGGTTTTTTTTTCCTGGCATAGTATGGCTCACCCTGCTACTTTAAAGGGAACCAGAGAGGAACGTTAAGAAAAAAATAGAACAAGCTTTTATACATACCTGGGGCTTCTTCCAGCCCCATAAGCCTGGATCGCTCCCACGCCGCCATCCTCCGCTTTCTGTATCGGCGGTACCGGGTCCCGTCACTTCCGGCAGACGCGGCCAATTGTCCGCATCACAGGGGCTCCCTCCATACCCGTACGCATGAGGCTGCACAGTAGGCAGCCTCATGCGTACGTATATGGAGGGAGCCCCGTGTGATGCGGACATTTGGCCGCGTCTGCCGGCCGACTCGTGACAATGACGGGACCCGGTACCGGCGGATCCAGGCAGCAGAGGACGGCGGCGTGGGAGCGATCCGTGCGTGTGGGGCTGGAGGAAGCCCCAGGTATGTATAAAAGCTTTACCGCCGAACATCTCTGGTTCCCTTTAAAGGGTTTGAAGGGTTAGCTGGTATTCCATTCATGGTATTAGGTTCCCTAAATATATGCGCCCCCTCACTCCAAGAGTTTGTTAAATATGCTCCTGTGCTTGCTCTACCATCTCTGTACAAGCGCATCCATACTGCACATGGCAGGGTACAGTCTGCCCATTCCTAGTAGAACGAAGTCGCTTGTGGATGGCCTTTTTCCTCCATGCACGAGCGGCTTCCTGCTACTGGGCATTAGCAGTACAGATGCGTTTGCACACAGACAAGAGCACCGCCATGAAGAAGAAGAGGGTCCTGTCCAGCATTAGGTGGGATCAAGAGGAATCTGGGAAGCCTCTGAACCATCAGAGATTTTCCCACTACCTAAAGTATCAAAATCTTTCCATAAGCGCAAACATGAATTCAGCAGTGGTGTAACTATAGGGGAGCAGGTCCTGTGATTACAGAGGGCCCAGAGCTGTGGGGGCCCAACTACTAACCTTCCTTTCCTCTGATATAGGGGCCTATACTTTTTCTAGTGTTTTTGTGGCTACACTTGTTATGGGTGTGAAGGCCAATGATGGCCACACTTGTTTTATGACCCTTGTGCAGTGGTGTAGCAATAGGGGGTGCAGAGGTAGCAACCGCATCGGGGCCCTTGGGCCAGAGGGGCCCCAAGGGGCCCTTTTTCAAGCACAATATTAGCTCTCTATTGGTCCTGGGCTGGTACTAATCACTTATATAGATGTTTTAAATAGTAGTAATCATTAACACACTGTTTCCCATCCTCTTCTTGCACCTCTGACACTGTGGAAATCCTTGGCAGGTTTTGGTGCGCCGTATCAATTGCTATTTATAGAGTGCTTGGGGGGCCCCATTGTAAAACTTGCATCGGGGCCCATAGCACCCTCTTGTATTTTACCTTATAAATCAGTGGGAACATGACAGTAAACACCTAATCTGCTCTTTGTTTCATTGTTCTCTGTTTAATCTGACTGTTATCACCTCTGATAAAAATCCCAGGCTGAGCACTTAGTATAGTTTTGCTACGGAAAGATTATAGCTGAGTCTGTCTTCTCTGGTGTCTTTTCAAGCCCAAGCCTGCCCCCTTGTGGCTCTGCTATAATGACTCAGCTATAATTATTCCCTGCAAACCCAGACTGAATGCTCAGTCCGGGATTCTTATCTCAGCTGATAACAGACACTTTTAGCAATGAGGATGAATCAGAGAGCAGGGTAAGTGTTTTCTCTAATGTTCCTACTGATATATATGGTAAAATACACAAGGGTGCTTCATCTCTGGTTCCCTTTAACTATGCCACTGCCCTTGTGAGATGGCCCCAAGGCCGTGATGGTCACCAAGGGGAGGCACTGGAAGCGGTGTGAACAATGGGGGGGCTCTATCAAAGTTTTGCTGAGGGAGGCCCTTGAATTGTAGTTTTGCCACTGAAAGAAACATATGTTAAAACTTCACTTTTATTTTTTCCAGCAAATTTTTTTTTTTTTTAAAAAGGACACACCATCGTAGTTATATAAAAAAACAAAACAAAAATGCATAGCCTTCTTAAAGAGAAACCGTGACCAAGGACTGAACTTCATACCAATCAGTAGCTGATACCCCCTTTCCCATGAGAAATCTTTACCTTTTCTCAAACGGATCATCAGTGTTGTACTGAAATCACACTGTGGGAGCCTTTTTGCATTGTGGGAAATAACAGCTATTTCCAACTGCCAAAAAAACAAGCAGCATCTCCTTCCACTGACATCACCTGCCAGCAGTAAAAATGTCACCATGTGATAAATGTCAGAATGTAAATCAGGGATTTTAAAGATTTTACAATAGACAAACACTGACTAAATCAATTCTACATAATTATTGTAAAAATTAAGCACTTTTGTTCATTACGGTATTTTCACTGGAGTTCCTCTTTAACCTCCCTAGCGGTATTGACGGTTATACACATCAATACAAAACATGCCGTGAACAGTATAAACGTGCATACACGTCAATACTCTCCTGCATTATATACTAGACCCTTGCTTGACACATTTTTGCAAGTTACAGGAAAAAAAAAAGGTTATGAATAATTAATTTGATCACCTTTTGCACAAATCTAAAGAAAAAAAACGTAAGCATGTTAGTATATATAAGCTATTGTTAACTGAATTTGATGGGGTGCTTACAAGTTTTTATCCAAAATTGCTGTTGTCTTAAATAAAGCAGCATGAGTAATTATAGGATAAATGCATAAAATATAAACAGTGCAAACATGGGACAGGCTTCACAGGCTAAAATGTCCTCTACCTGACAACAAGATCTATGGTTCTGCTATGAACTAGCTGCAGAACCTGTCGCAGATGTCGAATAAATATAAACCCACTCGCTGGCTGCTGCAGGTACTTTAATCCATCCCTAAACACGGGAGACAAGCTGTTTGCTGGAACCCTTGACGTTTTTACTGGCGTAATAAATGAGAGGGACTATCTTTGGCGTGGAAGAGACACGGTAGTTACCCGCAGAGTCCAGAGCAGATTCATGGTACGACTGGGGAATTTTTACCTGAAAACAAGCAGAACGATATCACCTTGCTTTTCACTCAATGGAATCCAGGCCTAATTTATGGGAGCCATTTTGCCGTAGCCATTCTCTGCAGACACCAAGTCATCACTGTCACCGATGCTAAACAGCTCCACGGCTGAGCTTCATATTCACCGTGTTGACACAGCAGTTATGAAACAGAGCGAGATTGTTGTGTCTTAACGGCTAACAAAATTTACGGCACGAGCGCAGGCTTGGCGTATACTTTATAAACATGCCACTTTTTCTTTTATATTTATATTTTGTTTTATCTTTGATGCTTTTTACACTCCCCCCAGATTTAGTTTTGGAATCACTTTTGTGTTCTCGGAGAGCTCTAGTGGTCCATAGTAATGTTGGTGCGCATAGCTTTGCATTAATGTCTGTCGCATATCATTTACCATCTGTCGGCTTCCTCCCCGTACATCAAATCGGTGTTGTCGTTGAGTGGCGAATAAACCACGCTGTTTAATGCCGACATTCCAGCTAGCAACTCCAGGATAACAGGACAGAGTGCCGAGACGGAAATATGCTTTGTGTCATCTTCTTATTTTAATATCGCTATTTGCTTTGTAATACATTTTTAAGTAGAAGTAGGCGAGTGTCAGGAGACAATTAAGGACTGTGAAAAACAATTCTGTCTTCGCTCTACTGGTGAGCGCTGAGGTACTTTGTATTACAAACCTCTAAGGGAGATAATGGCAACCTGTGGCTCTCTGCTTGACGATGGACTGAAGTTCCCAGCAAGTCTTTACCGACGCCAACACATCATGGCTGGTATCCCACAGGTTGGCTTTGCATAGAATTCAATTCTAAGTTCAGGCAGGTTTTTGTTTTTTTTTTACATTCATTTAATAGAATATTGTTTTATATGAATAACACATGAAAAAAGTTTAGTTTAAAAAAAAAAGTTGTTTTTACGAAGAATATTGGAAAAGTATTGGCTGTCTGAATTCACAGATTCACACTTCTTCCATCTTCCTGTTTACTCCCTATACCCACCCCCAGTCATTCTGAAGCCACAATAGGCTGCTGCAGAGTAGCCAGTTTGGACACAGTGTCTTCAGTGAGGGCGCATGGCACACGGCAATGCCAACTTGGACACAAATACACCTGCAATAGCTTTCAGCTCCACAATCCCAAGACACTTGCTGATTTCAGTCCGTAATCTTCATTGTGAACCACATCTCAGATGAAAAAGAATATAATATCACAGATGTTTTTTAGACCAGGTAGTAACATCCTAAGTGTCACTACAAAACCAATAGGAGATGAGAGGGGTTACCACTTAAAGCAAATCTGAAGTGAAAATAAACCGCATGCGGCTTCTAGGGTCGATTCACCGCCACATCTTGACGAAAGCCACCGGTCAGGTCAAGACACCGACAATCGCCGCAGGAAGCCTGGCGCCACCCCCGAACATGACGATGCAGAATGGAAGCCCAGAGGACGCTGCCAAGCATCAGTGTGAACCGGCCCTGAAAAGCACTTAGTGAATGGCAGTTGCTCCATCCAACTGCCAAAAAAGTGTGCAGGGAGGCTGGCCGGCATCTTTGTATTAATCTTTTTCAGGGAGTGTCTTTATAAAGAATAAGGGCCTGTTTCCACTACACGCAGATTGGATGCAGAATGGATGCAGAAAAAACAACTCCAATGAATGCCTATGGGAAAATCTGCATCAGAAAAATCGCGTTTAGTGGAAACAGGTCCATAGATATTCATTGGAGTCAGTTTTTCTCCATCCATTCTGCATCCAATATGCGTGTAGTGGAAACAGGCCCTAAAGGTCATGCTGAGAATCCCCCATGAAGAGATGGACTAACCCAAAACCTGTGAGTAATGTCAGATTTCTACTACCTACTGTAAGTGACAGCACCGTAGGAGAAAAGTAATTTATGGCTCTTTTTACTCTGGAAGAAATGTACTTCTTAAAGCGGAATATAACCCTGCATTTCAACTTTGCTCTAAAACATTATTTACAGTATATTATATGCAACCAGCATTTTTTTTTTACTAGACCAGCATTGGAAGGGTTACGCAGAGCTTTAAAGTTTTTGGAGATTTCTGCAGACGCATCGGAAGCTGACATAGATACATTTTGTTTACATAAATGTATCTAAGTGTTGAATGTGACTCACTCACTCTGACTGAGAAGGAGCTGGAGGACAGCCAAAGAGTGTGTAACATTTCTCAATAGATACATTTACCTAAATAGAATGTAGCAATCTGAACTTCTGCATATCTCTCCACGGAACTTAAAACCTCTATGTTTAACCCTTCCATTGCTGGTCTAGTAAAAAAAAAAAAATGCTGGTTGCATATAATATGCTGTAAATAATTTTTTAGAGCAAAGTTGAAATGCAGGGTTATATTCCGCTTTAATTTAACGTTTTTACATTTTAAGATTTTCGTGACCGTTCCTCTTTAAAGAGAAACTACGACCAATAATTGAACTTTATCCCGATCAGTAGCTGATACCCCCTTTTACATGAGAAATCTATTCCTTTTCACAAACAGACCATCAGGGGGCGCTGTATGGCTGATATTGTGGTGAAACCCCTCCCACAAAGAAATTCTGAGTACGTACTCTTGGCAGTTTCCTGTCTGTGAACCCTGTTGCATTGTGGGAAATAGCTGTTTACAGCTGTTTCCAACTGCCAAAACAGCAAGCAGCAGCTACATCACTTGCCAGCAGTAAAAATGTCACCAGGTAATGTCAGAATATAAATCAGGGATTTAAAAGATTTTACAATGGGCAAACACTGACTAAATCATTTATAGATAATTATTGTAAAAATGAAGCACTTTTTTTATTACATTATTTTCACTGGAGTTCCTCTTTAAGAGTATCAGTATTAGGAATGAAAATCATGAATTTCTTGTGCTATGTTTATGTCCAGGAAACTGTGGAAAAGCTGCTTCAAGCAGACGTGAGTGAGGTGGCTCTGGTAAGACATACATTCAGCCTGTATTGGAAACGTTTATTGGGAACTGCACAGGTTACTGATATACTTATCTGCTCTTTGTGTGATTTCTCTTATTACTTCTAGAAGAAATCTACAGCCTCTGAAGTTCCAACAGTCAATGTTATTGTGGATGAGGAGTTTCTGCCATTTAAAGATAATACATTTGACCTCGTCCTCAGCAGTTTAAGGTATAAGGTTTTGATATCTTAATGTACACATACATGATACTGAGACACTATTGTCTTTACTTGAGAATGTTGTTACCACAAGAACTGTATGGCCTCAATTCACTAAGCTTAACTCCTTTCTTTAATAACTCTTCTGAGCTGTTTTACAGTTATCACCATGGTGATATAATTGTAATAACTTTAAAACAGCTCAGAAGAATTATTAAAGACAGGAGTTAAGCTTAGTGAATTGAGGCCATATGTGTTTAAAGCGTAACTAAACCCAAAACTTCCTCTCTGCTGTAAAATATAAACCACAGCATAATGACCTGTAAAGAAAGACATTTGTTACAGCTTACAGAACTCCTACAATAAATCTGCAGTGTCTATTTCCTGGTTTCATGGGAGCACAGAAAGAGTTAACCTGCTGTGTTTGCATATTAGCACAGAAGTCTGCACACACTTCAACACAGTTCAGACAGAGCTGACAGCTCAAATTACACATATGATTATTTGCAGATAAGGGAGAATTAAGGTGGCCATACATTTATAGATTTGCAGCAGAATCGACCATCAGATAGATTTCTGTCAGATGCCTGTCAAGTCGACTCTGACAGGAATCTGACGTGTGCCACATACTAGGAACAGATTTCCAATAGATTTCACAATGAAATCTATTGAAAATCGATGTGAAGGCATTACTGCACCATTAGATCCAATGCAACTCCATGGGCCATGGATCTGCTGCCAGCAGCAGATCGACCCAGATCTTCCATCCTGTCAGATAGATCAAATCGATCGAAATCAACCGCAAATCGATTGAATGGGGAATTGGATAGAATTGATTTCTGATCGACCGATTCTATAGAATCAATCAATCGACCGATGACTGAAATCGACCAGTGTATGGGCCCCTTTAGACCGGCTGCTGTCTCTAAATAAACACAGGGTGGATTTCTCTGTTTCCTTTTCTCCTGTAGAAGAGTTTAGGTTTGCTTTAAACCCATTTGTATGATTTTTTTTTCTAGCTGCCCCCTCCCTCCCCAGTAATCTCATGGAGTTTTACCCCCATAGCCCCCCCATGTTCCTTATTTTGCATTTCATCCAGCTGCCATAAGATGTGCTACATAAGTGTCTTTTGTTCTATATTTATCTCATTTGTGTATGTAATTTGTCTGTAACATATTTGTACAGCACCACGCACTGTGCTGGTGATACAGGAATCAGTATTACTCTGTTTTGAAATGTAATGTCATTTCATTTATTCTGCCAGTTCAGCCAACAGCCAGCTGTCATTTTCTAGACAAGGTGATTTAAGTTTCCTTGCATCCACAGCTACTGTCCACTATTAATATTTCAGCTCCAAATTTTCATTTTCATATCCCCCATATGATATGATTTCCTTCTGCAGCGTGTGTTTTATTTATGTAGGCTGGACTGGTAACTAGTGTTAGAACGCCAAGCTCTCGCTCACTTTTTCAGATGTGTGACAACACATGACTTTAACCAAATATTTATTCAGTGGACTCTGGAAATTGCTGTGGAAAATGTCAGCTTTATATAAATGCACAATTTTAATACTGATACTAATAACACAGGGGCCCAAAAATGTATTGTATACATATTTCAACATTTGAGAATATATATTCATAAAGTAGTAGTCAGACTGGTTCTTTATATGGACCCAAAAGCTCATATGGACTGTAGCCACCTGTTATAGCCCCTTTCTCAACTAATGTGTTTGGACTTCTGCACAGTACACCATAACATCCCTGCAAACAGGGCCTGTGCAGTGACCAAACTCAGATCCCTTCTTCTGTGGCTTTACCTCAGGTTACTTCTACAGGATAGCAAACTTACCATTGGCTGCCAATGATCACATGGTGTTTGTCTAATCATTACGTAATTAGCCATATTCTTTTTATTCTAGCTTGCACTGGGTGAATGATCTTCCCAGAGCTTTCTGTGAGGTAAGAAATTATATTCAAATATTATACAGTTTTCCACAATATACAAACTTAAAGTGGAACTAAACTCAGAACTTTCTTTTGTCTCTAAAAGATTAGCCACAGCATGATAACTTTTATGGGAAGACATTTTCTAATAACAATTTATGGAAATCCTAAAAAAAGGAAGTTTTAACTTTATTTCACTTTGTAGAGAGCACTGAAAGGGTTAAGCGTTCGTGCTTACTGTATGGGGAGAGCTGCCTCATGCAGTATATTCATAGTTGCTGAAAATAACTGGTTAGACACTTTGATCTGGCTAAACAAACACAGAACACACAGCAGATGGTTTCTTCAGGAACTATATGTGGAATAAATTGTGTGCTGTGTAATGCTGGGTACAAACGATGCAATTTCCCATCCCATCGACGGGTTTTGTTGACAGAAAGTTGCATCATGTATACATTTCCAAACTGCTCCCGATCGATAATGGGATCGATTTCCCTGTGATAACTTTAGAAAATTGATCCCGTTATTGAACGGGAGCAGATCAGACGGAAATAATCTCTTGTCAATCAGACAGGAAATAGCATTGTGTGTACCCAGCATAAGGGTTTAGATCTGCTTTAACTATAAAACTGTTGTAACTGTAACTAGGCCCAGAATTATAAGGAAGTTCAGCCAGACACAAATTCAACGCAGGTGAAAGCTATATCATATATCTAAAAGTCAGTTTGACATGCCTAAAGCTTTGTAAAGTAATGTGATTTTCAGACAAAGGGGATGGATCCTGAGACACGCAAGTATAGTGAGGTTTGTGACATATTGATGCCTTGGGGGAGGGGGAGCTATTTTCTGGTCTCTATACAGCAAGCTTTTTCTCTAGGTCAGGGGTGGCCAAACTTTTCAGGCCAAGTGCCATATTGCCATTCTTGAGAGAGCTAGGGGGCCAAACAAGTGAAATTAAGCACAATTTTTGCTGATTGCCATTAGGTACACTATGCTTGTGACATTTTTTTCCCAAACATTTCCATGTGAAATACCCCATATACCAAGTGTAGTTAGCACAGTGGCAGCTGCTATAATCAGTGCCTGTTAGTGCAGCTGGCACATTGGCAGCTGCTAATCAATAGCTGTTACTGCTGCTGGTGCCTGCATGTGGCACCTTGGCTATGGCCTGCAGGCCAGAAATGGCTCGATGGACTGCATTTGACTCCCTGGGCCGTACTTTGGACATGCCTGCTCTAGTTGATTGAGCCAGCACATGCCTTCCTATTTTTAGAATCATATAAGTGTATTATACAGTATATTTGAAAGCATTCCCAGGTATTCCCTGTGTGTAAAAACCTGCAGAGAGCAGGAGAAGCTTGCTTATATCTTGTCATCGCAAAGACAAATGTAATCATTGCCAGCTGAAGCTCTCTGAGGAATGTTTCTTTACTGTGCCCCCCTCCCTCTGCTAAACAGACTCCTCACCCTGGCAACAGCTGAGTCACTTCAGCAGGAAAGAGGAGGGTAGAATGAAGAATGAAGACACATGCCTAAGAGAGCTTCAGCTGGCAATGATTACATTTGCCAATGGCCAGAGATGTACGAAGTTCTCCTGCTCTTTGCAGTGAAAATAAAGGTTTTTACACACAGGGAATGTGTGGGAATGCTTACTAATGTTCTTTTATGTAACTAAGAGTAGATGTTGAAATTTTAGTTTTGGTAGTATAATCCTTATGACATAAGATACGGGATTCCAAGTAAGGCCATTTGGGATTAGGGCTACAGATGCAATTGTTTATCTCATCAGTTTATTTTCACTTCAGGTTAGCTTTAATTTGCCTGCATGTGCTACTGGAGATGAGGAGTTTTAGAAGTGCATTTTTCTTAGTAACACGGCAGCTAGGTAACCCTGTTCTAACTGGAAAACCTGTTTACAGTCTTGTAAATTTAGTTAATGCAGTAAATGTTCTGTCTTCAGATACAGCGTGTCCTTAAAGAAGATGGAGTGTTCATTGGTGCCATGTTTGGTGGAGAGACGTTATATGAGCTGCGCTGCTCCTTACAGCTGGCAGAGATAGAAAGGGAAGGAGGATTTTCACCTCATGTATCTCCATTCACTGCTGTCAGTGATCTGGGTAATCTGCTGGGAAGAGCCGGCTTTAACATGCTGACCGTGGTAAGTTATAGTGGAATATACCAGGATGACAACCGTGATCAGAATAACCACAACCAATAAAGCAAAATATGAGGAATAAAAGATTAAGGGTCCTTCCACATATTGGGTTTGATTCTCTAAATCGTGATAACTCAAATATCACACCTTATCAAAGATACCACACCTTATCAAAGATATCACACCTTATCAAAGTTAGTACACCTTACCAGAGTAGCATAGCGAGCGCTACGAACCCGCAGGGGTTTAGGGCAGGACGAGTGCCATTGCCAATTAGCAGGCATACGTTCGTAGCACTCGCTATGCTACTCTGATAAAGCTTGTTAACTTTGTTAAGGTGTGATATCTTTGATAAGGTGTGATATCTTTGATAAGGTGTGATATTTGAGTTATCACGGTTTAGTGAATCAAGCCCATTGTGTGGTGCAATTGGCACATGGCATAAGAGCCTACTGCACCACACTATTACGCTATTACAATTAGTTTGGTCCTGTGTGACCCTGTACAGTAACGCGCTAACAGGACAGGGAATGCATCACGTGAATTTCCCCTGATCTGCGCACACGCTGCACTGCAACCATCTTTAAAGATTTTTCGTGGTGCCATTGACTCCCATAGACAATTGTATTCGGACAGCACACCAGCTATCTTCACAAGCGATGTGCCAGGCTAGTGGAAATATAGCACTCCAATTCCAAATGTCAAAACAAAGATTGTAGCTGGCACCATCTATGTATAAGCCCTTTTATTCTTTAAAAAGTAGATAGGTTGGTCAGCACACCAGCTTCTCAATGAGCAAAATTTAATATCAATCACATGTCAACACTAAGGTTAACAATTGTTTCGGGGCCACAGAGGGTCCCCTTCATCAGAACAGTGCAGACAGTCATGCGTACAAACGAACGTGTCCTCCTACGCAACGGGGCGGAGGGAACGTAACCCAGAGCCGAGCGCACTAAAATGCCGACCAGTCACGGAGAGGCAGCAGATGACATCTCCCACTGGTCACGCCTACAGTATGCGGCGAACCAGATGGGGAACTGCCTCTCGCACAGCCGTCCAAGCGGCCGCCTACTGGGACGACGTATGCAACCACGTGAGCGCAGATGTCAACCACTCACGTAGGTTGCTAGTGTAAACATCGGCAACTAGGGACGCCTTCCGCCCCGCTGCAAAAGTGCAAGCCGTTTAGAGACTCTGAAGCGAGAATAAATCTCGCTTCAGAGCTCAAAGTAGGCTAAACCGCCGCTATCGCGCCGCACAAAGGGGGTCCCTTCACCCCCAAACCCACCCCAGCACGACTTGGTCGTGCATTTGGTCGCTCCTGGAGGCAGGACTAACAGCTGCAACCCTGCCTCCAGTCGCGTCTATCAGCGGCGCATCGCCGCCTCTCCCCCGCCCCTCTCAGTGAAGGAAGACTGAGAGGGGCGTTGGAGAGGCGGAGATACGCGCTGACAGACGCGCGTGGGGCAGGGCTGCGGCGGTTAGCCCTGCCCCAATGCGGAAGCGCTCCCCCGCATTACGGAGGGGATTTGGGGGGACAGGGACCCTCGTGCAGCCGCGGGATAGCGGCGTTTTAGCAGGGGCACAAATGCCCCTGCTATTTAGGAGGTCTGAAGCTAGATTTATTCTCGCTTCAGACTCTCTTTAAAGCAACCTGCATATCCATGCAGCCACATCTAAATTCAACATGTTAGAGATCAATCACTATATAAGGTCCTTAGTCTATCAGCCCCCCTCCCCCCCCCCCCTTGACAGGCAGCCTATTGGGCCAAAGTGTGGGGATCTCCTCCTACAAAGTGAATCAACCCCCAAGTCAGCTAGCTGTACAAGCTGTTAGTCGGTATTTCTCCTGTCTGGCTCTCAGGGAAATGCTGATGTTGCTGAAATCCAAGAGAAACTGAAGACGTGTTTGACACTTCCGCTCCCTGGTGGATCAACTGTATACACATCACCATTGTAACATAGCCCTCTGCTGCGCATGCGAACTGTCCCAGTTTAAAACATATTGTATGCCTCTCACAGAATTACATTTTAAAATATGTGGCGTTTATGGCTCTCTCAGCCAAAAAGGTTCCTGACGCCTGCTCTAGATGGTCCAGAGGTTTTACAGAACCTCTTCTAGCCCATTATTGCTGGCTGGGACTCTGCATTACAGCTCTCTCCCTTGCCACTAAGTTGCAGCCGGTGCACCAGCTAATCAAGTGTGACCATAGGGCACCCAAAATCTGAGTACTTACCTATGGAGAGGGAAGGCCCTGCGGTCTATTGAGCCTTTCCTGTCCCCTCTCGGTCCCCTTGTTCCAGGGCTACCACCCCCAATTCCACGTATTCGACCAACTGGTGTAATTTCACCAGAAGACGGCACTGGAAAGAGGGGACAAGGAAGTCTCAATCGGATCCAGAGCCTTCCCTCTATTGGTAAGCATCTGGCTCCTTTTACACTTGTCCAAAAAAACCTGCGTTTCGTTACCTTATGCAGACGCAAGGTGCGGCTAAAGCAATTTAAGTCAATGGGGCCTAGCATACTTAATGTGGTGCGATGCACTGGAAGAGTCCAATCCAACACAAAGTCAACAGTTCATTACCGTCCGACTTCTGCAGCAACGCAGCATAATCAGAAATGATTCAAGTCTATGGTGACCCAGATTTTTGAAATTTGCTGTGGTGCCAATGTGCCAAACAAAGGGAATACGACAGGAAAACTCAGGAATCCCAGTGACGTACTTCCTGTCCAGCAGGGAGTACATCACTGGGCAAAGGGCATGTGGGGTGGGTAGCAATATGCGTATGACCTTGTCAGCACACTCTGCCGCAGGTTCATATGAATGACTTTTTTTGCGGAGTGATGCAACTGGCCTCTGATTTTTATTTTTATTTTTTTTTCACTACAGATTTGCTTTAAGTTACATAGTAAAGTTCCTCTGGGCTTAGATGACAATAAGCACTCATAAAGCAATGCTGTCTAGGTATGAACATCATTCCTGTGTACGCTAGGTAGTCCCAATGTTCTGTGCACTTTCATCTAGCTACTGGTATTTTTTATACTAAAACTACTATTAATCCATTTTGTGAATGAACTGCGTTTTTTTGAAAATCACAGCAAGTGGGGTTAGACATAAAAACAGGTTGTAAGGGCATGTAATTTTTTTTGAGTGTGTGAAAAACAAAACCTTAAAGAGGAACAATAGTGAAAAGGGGAAAGAAATAAACCAATACACTGCAAAGTGAATTTTGATTCACAATCAGCCTGCACGTCATCAACTTTACTACTGGCAGACATGAAAAAAAAACCAGACAGCACCAACTGCCGTTATCTATAAGCACACACCCTACCAATGCGATAGGCTAAAAGGTTGTTTTCTGTTTTTTTATAGATATACATATGCTCAGAGGGAAATACTGGTTGCTTGGCAGTTGGAAACAGCAGTTATTTTCCACAATGCAACAAGGCTCACACAGTGTGATGTCATGACCTAGGTTCTGCCATCACACTGTGGGAGGGGTTCACCACAATATTATCCATACAGACGTCTCTGGTGATCTCTTGGTTAAGATTTCTCATGGGAAAGGGGGTATCAGCTACTGGTTGGGATGCAGTTCAATCCTTGGTCACAGTTCCTCTTTAAAGGATATTTTTTTGCCGCACCAAAAAGCATACATGAGTAAATAACTATAATCTACACTGGCGGCAAATGTTCTTCACTGTATTGGAAATGGAAAGAGCATGTTTCAGAATGCATTCTTCTGGAGTGATGAAGAATTAAATGCGTATCATTTAAATAAACTGATCTGATATTAGTTTTGAGTTTCTGTCTTTCACTGGCAAAATTAGCTTGAGTTTCCATGCTGTGAAATACATTTTTATTTAAATAAGCAGAACTCAACAAAGAACACATAATTTGCTCTGCTGTTTTGTTTAGCTGCTGGGTTCTATCTTCCATAACACCTGCACTTCCACAAACAAATGCCAGGTGGCATATTTGCCTCGGAAAAGGAGCATCAGTGTCTCATTCTTTTGGGTAAATCAAATCCTGCAGCATATATAGATTGTTCACCTTACTGCTGCAATATAAACGCCTATGAATGTTGTAGCCATGCAAAAGCGGACATACAAAAGGGCGTCGAGGAACTTTGGGTGCCAGAAAACCCCACAGTAGAATATCTGTAAATTTACAGATATTCTACTTTTTCAGTGCAGATGACCAAAAAATATAGATATATTACTACAGCCCTATTCGCTCACTGAACCCTCCCAATACTGTCGCCTAACCTTAACCACCACCTCCCCACAGCTAACCTTAACCACCACCTCCCCACAGCTAACCTTAACCACCACCTCACCACAGCTAACCTTAACCACCACCTCCCCACAGCTAACCTTAACCACCACCTCACCACAGCTAACCTTAACCACCACCTTACCACAGCTAACCTTAACCACCACCTCACCACAGCTAACCTTAACCACCACCTCACCACAGCTAACCTTAACCACCACCTCCCCACAGCTAACCTTAACCACCACCTCACCACAGCTAACCTTAACCACCACCTCACTACAGCTAACCTTAACCACCACCTCCCCACAGCTAACCTTAACCACCACCTCCCCACAGCTAACCTTAACCACCACCTCACCACAGCTAACCTTAACCACCACATCACCACAGCTAACCTTAACCACCACCTCCCCACAGCTAACCTTAACCACCACCTCCCCACAGCTAACCTTAAAGAGAATCTGTACTCTGAAATTCTTACAATAAAAAGCATACCATTCTATTCATTATGTGCTCCTGGTCCCCTCTGTGCTGTTTCTGCCATTCTCTGCTGCAAACCTGGCTTGTAATTGCCAGTTTTAGGCAGTGTTTACAAACAAACTAACCAGCTTCTAATAGGCTCAGCTAAGCAGAGTGTGTTAGTCACACAGAGCCTGCAGGGGGTGTGTACAGCTTCTAGCTAATCACAAGCAGCCCTGCACATTCCAGTCTGACTGCCTCAGCCTGACTGTGCCGACTATAGAGAGAAGATTAGATCATATAACAGAGATAACACAGCTACTGTGCAATTAGGAAAAGCTGCAGTAAGCCAGACCACATTAGAAAAGGCATAGGAATTTATAGCATAGAAGAAATAAAGATAAACAATTTGTTACAGAGTCTCTTTAACCACCAGCTCACCACAGCTAACCTTAACCACCACCCCGCACGCCTACCCTTAAGCACCACCTCCACGCATAACCATAACCATCCACCCCCCCCACGCAATAACCGTAACCGCCCACCCCCCATGCCTAACCACAACCACCCCCCCCACGCCTACCCTTAAGCACCACTCCCACGCCTAACCTTAACCACCCACATGCCTAACTTTAACCACACACACGCACCGACAAACCAGCATTGAGCAGTAATTGAAAAAAAAATTGTATATTCCAGAATATACAGTTAATGTACATTTTATACAGTTAAAATGTAGGGAGTCAGATATTGCAAAACCAGTATTTTTATCATACGTTTCTACAAAAAACAATAGAGGTTATTGGGTGCTGCTTGCCGCTAATTTATATTGGTGCCCATTTTGTCCACTAGCGGCTGCACCCAAATTGTCTACTTCCACAACTAAATAATTATTTTTACAGGTAGAATCTATACAAATGAAGGGTTAACATGCGGTGCTCCCCCGGTGCGGTGCTGGAATAGAATAGATATAGTTGTTTATCTCGTCAGTTTTGTTTCACTGCGAGTTCACAAGAAGCCTCATATACACACCAGACAATTTTCAGGCAAGTTTTTAGGCTCCATTTTTCTTAAGCCCAGGCTGTAGTGTGTGTACAGATGCCCCCACCGGTTTTAGTGATCCAGTACAATACATCCCTAAACAACGCAGATGAGTGAGCGAGAAACATGCACATTGTATTCTTACCACAGAAACTGCATACTTGTGCCCTGCATCCCTCCTGGCCCCCTTATTGGCAGTACAAGCTATTTGACTAATGCCTAGGAGCATGTCTCTATAGTGGTCCATCCCCAAACTGTGTCTGAACGATCCATGCATGATGCACATTCATTAATGGACCTCTGTGGTTAAAATTTTAAATATATGTAAACATATATACAGTTAAGAAGTACATTTCTTCCAGAGTACAATGAGCCATAAGGCGCAGCGGAATATGTTGGCGCTATATAAATAAAAAATAATAATAAATTGATTTTCTCCTATGTTGCTGTCACTTACCGTAGGTAGTAGAAATCTGACAGAACCGACAGGTTTTGGACTAGCCCATCACCTCATGGGGAGTTCACAGGGATTTCTTTTATTTTCAAAATGCACTTGGTGAATGGCAGTTGCTCCATCCAACTGCCAAAATAGTGTGCAGCGAGCAGGAAGGCTGGCCAGCATCTTTGTATTAATCATTTTCAAGAAATGTCTTTATAAAGAATAATGGCCATGCTGAGAATCCCCTATGGAGAGGTGGACTAGCCCAAAATCTGTCGGTAATGTCAGATTTCTGCTACTTACTGTGAATGCCAGCAACATAGGAGAGAAGTCATTTATGGTTCAGTTTACTCAGGAAGAAACGTATATCTTATTTGTATGTTATTACTCAGCATGATCACTTTAACATGAATTATCCTGTTTTCAGCATCAGAAACACTTCTTATAGGTATAGATTACTGTATATCTGGCGCTTTGAGTCCGCCAGGAGGAAAGCGCGTTATACATTTTCTGTGTTTGTTTGTATATTGGTGTGTAGCTCCGCCCTCCCAGTGATGCTTAACCTAGGCTATGATATCACAAAGCCTTTTCCCTTCCAGAGCACTCTGGGAGACTGGGTGTTGTTTCTGCTCACTTCAGAAACACAACATCAAACATTCCGCAGTTATGCTCCTGCCAGCAGTAAATATGTCACCACTTGTGATACATTTATGAATGTAAATCTGGTTGAGGATAGGTTTTTACAATGAGCAAATGCTGACTAAATAATTTATAAATGACTATTGTAAAATAAACAATGCATTAAAGTTGATCTCCACTGTATTTTTCAAAGTGAAAAAGAGCCAGAATGACACTTACTATGACTGTCCCTCTTTTTTTTACCCAGTGCAGCAAAGGTGGGCTACTTCATTAAAGGACAACTGAAGGGAGAGTGATATGGAGACTTATTTATTTAATTTTAAGCAATACCAGTTGCCTGGCAGCCCTGCTGATCCTCTGCCTCTAATACTTAGCCATTGACCCTGAACAAGCATGCAGCAGATCAGGTGATTCTGACATTATTGTCAGATTTGACAAGATTAGCTGCATGCTTGTTTCAGGTGTGATTAAGTCACTACTGCAGCCAAATAGACCAGCAGGGCTGTCAGGCAACTAGTATTGTTTAAAAGGAAATAAATATGGCAGCCTCCATATGCCTCTCACTTCAGTTGTCCTTTAAGCAGCAGGGATGCATTGTGGCATCTCTGGAATGCAGAATACTCTGGCTGGCACTGCACTTCTTCTTTCCTTACCGCCTCGCTCTGAGATAGGTTGGCTCATCCCCAAAGGTAGATGAAGAGTACCCTTCAGAGATTGTGTCACCACAGATGACACAATCTCTTAGTAGTCCTTGCAAGGGGGGGAGTGGCTAACCAACAAAACAGATTTTATGGCACAAGTGGTCATTTTTTACCTGATACTGTTTTAACTTCAGCTGCCTGTGCTGATGGCGTGAGTTTTATTTTTACACTGGAGGTCCGCTTTAAATTGTTATACGGGATTTAGTAAGGTTCCTCTTCAATTGTGCTATTTTAGTCTGTTAGTAGAACCTGTGCTAGTGGTTACTGATTTTGTAAAGAACAAAGTAAACTACAGTTATCATTTTAAACAGATTACCAAAGTTGTACTCTCTGATCTCAGTCATCTAAGCTGAAATACCCAAAGTGGTTGCAATGCCAGACTGTGCTTTACTTACTTTACTGCCATTGTTTAACTTAGAGTATGACTGCTCCACATATTCAGGGTCAATGTGTAACCAAGGATTGCACTTCATCTCAATCAGTAGCCAATATCCCCATTCCCCTGAGAAATCTTTACCTTTTCTCAAATAATTATCAGGGGGGTCTGTGTGGCTGCTATTGTGATGAAACCCCTCCCCCAGTGTGATGTCAGTACCAAGGCCCTGATTGTTCCTGTCTGTGAACCTTGTTGCATTGTGGGAAATAACGTCCGTTTCCAACAGCCAAGCATACAGTATCTTCCTTTGCGGCTTGTTTACTGAGAATTCTATGCACAGACATCACCTGGAAGGACTAAGGCCGGTTTCACACTGCAAACAGGTGGTGCGGCCACTGCACCACCAAAAAAACAGGAGTTTCGGGGGAATACCGCTTTTCTACACGGTATTTCCCATCTGGCATTGGGCCAAGCAGGAAGTGACGCGCACTTGCGGTCACTTCCTGCTTCGGGGTATGCAGACCGCTCCGGTGTGAAAGGGCCCTCAAGGTGTCGCCACCAGTAATACATTTCAAAATGTAAATTAGGGAGAGACATTTTTTTACAATGGGCATACACTGACTAAATAATCTATAAATTAATACTGTAAAAAATAAGCAATTTAATTTATTATGTTATTTTCACTACAGTTCCTCTTTAATCAGCTGACTGTTCCTATCTGTACAGGACACAGATGAAATTCAGGTTCATTATCCTGGAATGTTTGAACTTATGAGAGATTTACAAGGTAAGTACGGTGTATAATTTCTGCAGTGCCTCAGATATACTGTATAGAACCGGATTATTGTTGTGAATGTTTCTTTGTACTGAGCTATCAGTGTCTGCAGCATCCGCCAATTGGGGAGTGAGCTGCATATAATACATTTGAAGTCTGGAACCATTTCTGCCAGCCGTGTAGCAGACTTTGAAGACCAGATGCTACAGAGTCTGCTGCCCAAAACTTTGTCAGCTGTAATAAAGAGAAAGGAGACAGCCATGTGCCCCGTGCCAGGGATTCAGAGGTACAACGCAGTGAAAATTTAAATTACAGGGAAAGTATCAGGATAGTTTCTTGGCTGTCATTCTCTATTTGCGGCTTTACTAATTGGTGAGATACTAAAAGAACAAATATGGAGATGGCACACTAATGGCTTCAGCAAACACTAGCTGTATTGGAGCAATAGGGGGTACACAACATGTTTCAGGAATCGCCCTTCCTCGGATGTGAGACTCAATCGACTGAAGCTTTGCTTTTCTTTTATTATATATATTATTTATATATGAAGTGGTTCGATCTAAAGCCTAGACAGACTTGCATCCATAGGTGTAACTATAGTGCCGCGACTGCAGGTGTGTTATGAGGCCTGCTACTTCTCCCCAGTGGCGTAACTAAGGAGCGTGGGGCCCCGCTGAAAGTTTTTTACATGGGGCCCCAAGGACTCTATTGATATGGAGCACCAAAACCAACCAAGGACAGCTGATGTGTCAGAAAAGTCTATGTAGAGTAAAACAGTTTGTTAATGATTACTTCTATGCAATGCACATATATAGGAGTTCATTATCAGCATAGCACCAATAAAAAGCTAATAATATGGATGAAGGAGGACCCCTAGTGAGCCCCTCTGGCCCAAGGGCCACCTCTGCATTCCTATTGCTAGGCCACTGCTTCTCCCCCTTCTGCAGAGTAGTGCAGGGACAGTGTAATATTTACCTTCTCCAGCGATGTGTCGGGTCTGTTTAGTGTTTTCCAGAAGCCGCACACTCTATGCTGTTGTACCCAGTCACATGATTTGCAATCGGAGATAGAGTATGGCAGCACAGAGTGAACTTAGGAGATCTGAATTAGCACTGGTGCAAGTTAATATTACACTGCTCCTTTTGCTTCTCTGCAATGTGTGTACGGGGTGATAGGGAATGGAGTGTTAGGTGTGACAATCATCACTGACATGCCAGGGCATAATGGCAGCCTGTGACGGAGCCGAAGCAACATGTCAGGTACAAAGGTGCTCCTGCTGAGGCCCTCAGGTTTCCAAGCACCCTATTGACCTCAGGATGCAGACAGCAGTTAATGAAAAACACATTTTTTATGTGTTAAAAAAGTTTTTGACACATGCCTTTTGTGATTCTTGGAGGTAAGCTAATATATGTCATCTATTTCAAACTGTTTTTAGATATTTTGTTAATTTTTGGTGCCTCCTATCCTACCATTGTAACATAAGAGTCTTAATCCAGATTAATAACAGTTACTGGAGCCCTCCAGAGGTTTGTAGGTGTTATGTCAGTGTATAGCGGGATCATCAGAGTATGTACTGGATATGTACGCCACCAGTGAGTTGGGAGCAGGGTGAGCTGAATGACGGTGGCATAAAATACTATTCCCCTCTCTGAGAAGTAGCATCTCAGAGGGAAAAGTAATTTGAGGTCCGGAGCCCTGAATTACGCATGTGCGGGGGTTCTAGTGCTATAGTGAGGCCCAGGTCAGGCTGTATGAAAAATGCACTGAAAGCACCTGCTTCAGGATCATCGGGCTCTGTATATTTAACATTTCAAACCCAATATGCGCTTCAGGAAATAACAACAGATATTAGTGGTTCGCGTTTCTCAATGTCACTGTGTAAACATATATATACTGTATATTGAGGAAAAACGCGCACAATTGTCTCAAACCAGATAAGATCAGAAAAGTCTCACAATTCCAAGCACTGAGGGAATTTCCAGAGGGTCCTGTCAGACACTGTCCCAATGATCTTTATCCTTGGACAAACACTTCCACATGTAAGGGAGAAAAAAACACAAATATAGCGTAATCCTGCAAGTAAGCAGACTCCTCCTCAAAGAAAAAAACCGTCACCAGGATCCCTAAAGTGCCAGATACTAAAAAGACACCTCTAAACCAGTACCAGTGCCAGGACACCCCCCAAGTGCCCGCACTCACCGCACTGGCCTCCTAGATCTCCGGAGGTAGGATTGAAGGTATATGGGGTTTTTTTTCCAAAGGTATCTCAAATCCTTTATTGCAGCTTGCCCATCCAACTAAAACTTAACCTCCTTGCCGGTCTAAAAAATCCGGCAAGGAGGCAGCGCCGCACATTTTTTAAATTTTTTTTTTTTAAATCATGTAGCGAGCCAAGGGCTCGCTACATGATAGCCGCTAAGCGGCGGCATCCCCCCGCCCACTCCGATCGCCTTCGGCGATCAGAGTATGCAGGGAATCCCGTTGAGAACGGGATTTCCTGCAGGGCTTCCCCGGTCGCCATGGCGACGGGGCGGGATGACGTCACCGACGTCATGGACGTCGGGACGTCATAGGGAATCCCGATCCGCCCCTCAACGCTGCCTGGCACTGATTGGCCAGGCAGCGCAGGGCTCTGGGGCGGGGGGGAGCGACTCGGCGCGGCGGATTGCGGCGGATCGGCGGCGAGCGGCGGCGATCGGAAGTTACAAGCAGCTAGCAAAGTGCTAGCTGCTTGTAACAAAAAAAAAAAATTATGCAAATCGGCCCAGCGGGGCCTGAGATATCCTCCTGCGCAGGTTACCCCGAGCTGAGCTCGGGATAACCGGCAAGGAGGTTAAGGACAGCGGATATAGCGTAATATTGCCAATTTATTAAAAAGGTTAAAAACAGATTCACTCACAAGCCTTGCAGGGTAAACAGCGTGTATCAAAAGACAGTTAGGGTCCCCGGGAACCGCTCAGCTGCTTTAGCGTCAGATCCAAGCTTGCTCCGTCTCCCCGCCGGCACTACTTCCTGGTCCAGTCACGTGCATCAAAGCTCCGCCCTATGCATTTCGTCAATACGTTGACTCATCAGGGGCTGTTGATGCACGCGTGACTGGCTGAGTTATACCAAATAAGCTCCTCCCCTCCTATGCGCGCTGCCAAAACTAAAAAAAGGAGATTAAAAAAATATAAAAAGGGATTTTACATTGCGGAAACCCGTAGGATCCTCAGATCAAACCTCTGAGTGCCCCCTCACACAATAGTAGCCTAATCTAATACAGATACACATACTCCTATTCTACATCAATCCCCAATCCCCATACATATTTCAATAATGTTACTTACAATCTATCTACTTAATGCCTTATGAACAGGCTCATAGCACATAAACCTGTCCATAAATGTATCAAATATCCTAAAGCCTAACATTATCCGTTATTAACCCATTCAGGTTCCGTGGTTTTCACGAGAGAAATGTTCACCTCCCATTCATTAGCCTATAACTTTATCACTACTTATCACAATGAACTGATCTATATCTTGTTTTTTCCGCCACCAATTAGGCTTTCTTTGGGGGGTACATTTTGCTAAGAGCCACTTTACTGTAAACGCATTTTAACAGGAGGAATAAAAAAAAAATGGAAAAATTCATTATTTCTCAGTTTTCAGCCATTATAGTTTTAAAATAATACATGCCTCCATAATTAAAACTCACGTATTGTATATGCCCATATGTCCCGGTTATTACACCGTTAAAATTATGTCCCTATAACAATGTATGGCGACAATATTTTATTTGGAAATAAAGGTGCATTTTTTCCATTTTGCATCCATCACTATTAACAAGTTTAAAATAAAAAAAATATAGAAATATTTCATCTTTACATTGATATTTAAAAAGTTTAGACCCTTAGGTAAATATTTACATGTTTTTTTTTTTTTTATTGTAATGTTTTTTTTTATTTATAGTAAAAATTTTATTTGGGTAGTTTTGGGAGGGTGGGGGGTAAACAATAGATTTATAATGTAAATGTGTGTTGATTTTAATTAATTTTTATTTTCAGGTGTAGTATTACTTTTTGGCCACAAGATGGCGGCCATGAGTTTGTTTACATGACGTCACTCTAAGCGTAACACACGCTTAGAGTGGCGCATCAGGAAGTGAATGGCCAGAAAAAGCACAGCTTCCGTGAGAAGCTGTCGCTTTTTCAGCGGGGGAGAGGAATCAGTGATCGGACTTCATAGTCCGATACATTGATTCCCTGACTACCGAATCCGCGGCCGGGAGTGCGCGTACACGCACGTATTGATGTACATAAATATGCTCGTAAATTAAATATTAAAAAGTATTTCTTGCAAAAGGAGGGTCCAAATGGTAGAGCCAATAATGTGGGAGGGTCAACTAGATTCAGAACAGCCTCAACTTTTAACCCTCAAGATACTTCAAATAGAAATACGGTGGAAATCTTCAAGGATCGTGTTTTGATGGATCTCAGGAAGATTAGACCGAGACAAACTGAAAATCATCAAGAGATTGTAGACAAATTATTAAAAGAGAAAGATCTCGTAGTGAGATCAGCTGATAAGGGGGGTGGTACGGTGATTTTAACTAAGGAACAATATTTTAGAGAGTTGGATAGGTTAGTATATGATCCTAGTACCTATGAGAAACTGTCTGGGGATCCGACCATTAAATACAAGAGGGATCTATCCCTATTGTTGGATGAAGGTATGATGGCTGGCCTCTTGGGTAAACAGGAGTGTGACTATTTGGTCCCTTCTGCCCCCAGAGTACCAGTCATCTACCAGTTACCGAAGATCCACAAATCTATGATCGACCCCCCTGGTCGACCAATTTTGAGTGGTGTAGGTTCTTTAATACATAGGCTGGGACAGTATGTGGACCATTTTCTTCAGCCTTTGATCCCTGGACTACCTAGGGTCCTTAAAGACACTAAACATGTGTTGCAGGTCCTGGATGGCCTAGAGATTGAGGGGAATGTTATTCTTGCCACGGCAGATGTAAGCTCCTTATATACGAACATTCCCCATGAAGGGGGGGGTCGAAGCTGCGAGACACTTTCTCTCCTGTGGATCGGAACTCCCTACAGCACAAATTAATTTTTTAATGGAATTATTAGATTTTGCCCTTGCCAGGAATTATTTCTGGCATAAGGGGGACTTTTTTAGACAGGTATACGGATGCGCAATGGGGGCGGCCTTTGCTCCGTCCCTAGCTAATTTGTACATGGCCCTGTGGGAGGAGGAGGCCATTGCTTTGGGGGGTGATGGAATATTACTCTGGAAAAGGTATATTGATGACCTCCTCATCCTCTGGAAGGGGGATGAGGAGGGGTTCAATAGATTTATAGGGGATGTTAATGGACTGAGGTCTAATATTCAGGTGACTGCAGAGAGCAGTCAGGTAAGTATTAACTTCCTGGACTTGGTGATAGAGAGAGAAGGGACCAGGTTTGGGACCAAAAGTTACTTTAAGCCAACCGACCGGAATGGCTACATAGAGAACACAAGTTGTCACCACCCCAATTGGCTGAAGGGAGTTCCTAAGGGACAATTTATACGCATTAGGAGGAATTGCTCTAAAACTGAAGATTATATCCTCCAGTCTGAGGTTCTTAAACAGAGGTTTGGAGAAAAGGGTTACAATATGACATGGTTAGAGGGAATACAACAGGAGGTGGCCAATCTAGACAGAACACCCCTAATACATTCCTCAAAGGATAGAACCCAGGATGGATATGACCCTTTTGCTTTCTGTTCCAACTTCTCCACACAATTCAGACAGGTGGAAAGAGCTTTCCACAAACACTGGGGTATACTGCAGGGAGATGATGTTTTGGCGGGAGCAATACCTCCGAGACCATCTTTTGTCTATAGGAAGGTTTAGAACCTAAAAAATGCCCTAGCCCCCAGCTGTGTCGCACCCCCTAGACCAGCAGGTCTAACTGGTTGGCAGTCCGATGGGTTTTTTCCCTGCAGGTCCTGTAAGTGCTGTAGGGAGGCAAAGCCGGTCAAACAAAAGGAGATTGTGTCTACAGTAAATGGTAAAACTTTCAAAATACGTAATCACATTAATTGTTCTTCTACTTACATTGTGTACGTGATCTGGTGTGAGTGCGGCTTACAATATGTGGGCCGCACCACCAGATCGCTTAAGGAGCGTATTGGAGAACATATAAATAATATTAAAAAGGGATTTATGTTACATAGTGTATCCTTGCATTTTAAGGATAAACATGGATCCAACCCAACTAAAATGTTTTTCTGTGGAGTGGAAAAGTTGATACCATCATGGAGAGGATGTAATAAAGTGAGGGAGGTATCCAAGAAGGAAACCAGATGGATTCATGATTTAGAATCCGCAGCACCTAAAGGTCTTAATATAGACCTGGACATAAATTGTTTTATTAATAACGGATAATGTTAGGCTTTAGGATATTTGATACATTTATGGACAGGTTTATGTGCTATGAGCCTGTTCTTAAGGCATTAAGTAGATAGATTGTAAGTAACATTATTGAAATATGTATGGGGATTGGGGATTGATGTAGAATAGGAGTATGTGTATCTGTATTAGATTAGGCTACTATTGTGTGAGGGGGCGCTCAGAGGTTTGATCTGAGGATCCTACGGGTTTCCGCAATGTAAAATCCCTTTTTATATTTTTTTAATCTCCTTTTTTTAGTTTTGGCAGCGCGCATAGGAGGGGAGGAGCTTATTTGGTATAACTCAGCCAGTCACGCGTGCATCAACAGCCCCTGATGAGTCAACGTATTGACGAAATGCATAGGGCGGAGCTTTGATGCACGTGACTGGACCAGGAAGTAGTGCCGGCGGGGAGACGGAGCAAGCTTGGATCTGACGCTAAAGCAGCTGAGCGGTTCCTGGGGACTCTAACTGTCTTTTGATACACGCTGTTTACCCTGCAAGGCTTGTGAGTGAATCTGTTTTTAACCTTTTTAATAAATTGGCAATATTACGCTATATCCGCTGTCCTTAAGTTTTAGTTGGATGGGCAAGCTGCAATAAAGGATTTGAGATACCTTTGGAAAAAAAACCCCATATACCTTCAATCCTACCTCCGGAGATCTAGGAGGTGAGTGCGGGCACTTGGGGGGTGTCCTGGCACTGGTACTGGTTTAGAGGTGTCTTTTTAGTATCTGGCACTTTAGGGATCCTGGTGACGGTTTTTCTCTTTGAGGAGGAGTCTGCTTACTTGCAGGATTACGCTATATTTGTGTTTTTTTCTCCCTTACATGTGGAAGTGTTTGTCCAAGGATAAAGATCATTGGGACAGTGTCTGACAGGACCCTCTGGAAATTCCCTCAGTGCTTGGAATTGTGAGACTTTTCTGATCTTATCTGGTTTGAGACAATTGTGCGCGTTTTTCCTCAATATTCTGTATATTTAACCATTGGTTAAAGTCATTGGGAATCGATAAAAAAAAATAAAAATCAGCCAGATACTTACCTAAGGAGAGAGAGGGCAGGCTCTGTGTCCTATAGAGCCTCCCCTCTCCTCTCACGGTCCCCGTTCCAGTGCTGGCTCCCCGGTAGCAGTATCCGATCAATTTGGTCAAATGCTGCTCTCTCTCTCCTGCTGAATGAGGCTTTAGAAGTCTTCAGGAGCCCAAGGGTTCCCAAAGACTGGCCGCCCCATACTGCACACGTGCGAGTGCCCTCTCTCGCACACTCACGCTGGCGCAGTATGGAGCCACATGTCTTAGAAAGGACTCACGTCCCGAAGACTTCCGAAGCCTTCAGCAGCATGGGATTCAAACGGGAGCCAGAGCTTAACGGAGTGGACCGGGGGAGGAGCAGGAAGGCAGAGTCTATAGGACCAAGAGCCTTCCCTCTCCTTAGGTAAGTATCTGGCTGATTTTTTTTTCTAGCGATTCCCATTAACTTTAACTACTTAAAGACCGCCTAACGCCAATTGGCGTCAAGTCCTGGGGCTGCAGTTTCCCAGGGAACAGCCGCGCCCATGCGCGATCGTTCCCTGCTGCTCCGTGAATAGCTTGCTAGCCACCAATCGTGACTAGCAGGCTGCTTGTAAACGTAAGGGGATAGAAATCCCTTTGTTTACAAGCGTACAGCGCTGCCAGGGGCCGCAGCGCTGTACGAGATCGGCGATCCCCGGCCTCTGATTGGCCGGGGAGCGCCGTCCTCTCATAGGCTGATGCCTATGAGAGGCGGAACAGGACGGATCGCCGTCCTGTTCAAATTCTACTGCACGGAGGGGAGGAGGGAAGGGGAGGGAGGGGGACGGGGAGAGAGAGAGCCTCGCTGAGGCTGCATTAAAAAAAAAAATAAAAAAAATAAGCAAAGCCTGCAGCGATCGGACCCCTCCGGCGGCATGTCCCCTTAGGGACAAAAAAAAGGCGGCGAGTCCGACCGCTGGGCTCCCAAGCTGGGCTGTGCAGGAGGCTGAAAAGCCTGCACAGCCCAGTACTACAAATAACGGCCAGGTCTTTGGGGGGGGGGGGGGGTGTAGCACTGTGGGCGGCAAGTGGTTAAATTGTCTGCCTGGAGATTAAAGAAGGAAACAAAAAAATAGAGCGAAGATGGGGAAAAAGTATTTGAGGGTTAACCACCTTGAGGAAGCCAATAGGTGAGATCAAGTAAAGTAAAATAATATAGTGAAGGTAGAAAGAAGAAAAGGAAGATGGCAGTTAAGAGGATGCCAGGCTCATATTTTACATCTCAATCTTTTCATTTTATTGCACCAATATATCATACAGTGCTTTGCAGAGTACATAGAACTTGTCCTATCTCCGATGGAGCTCACAATCCAATGTCCCTGCTAGACAGGAGTCACTTTTTTTATCATGGTTTTAAAACGAGTTGCGGAAGTTTCTCTGATGTTGTTTTCAGAACAGTTGCTTACCTATTTAACAAATAAACAAATACAATTTCTGTGCTTTTTTTTTTTAATAATTAACCACCCCAATATTACCACATGGCCTGATTATTTATGTTCCCATCACATGACCATAGCTAGACAATGAGTTTCTTAGAAATCAGACAATGAAGAAGAAAGTTGCTTAGAATTATTAACCAGCTAAACTCTGCGCCCAACCTGGAGATCTCCCGAAGGCTAGATGGATATACAAACTCTTATGTGTACATAGCTATGCCGGTAGTATTTGTTAATCATCAAAACAATATATTACTGCTATAGATATAACACAGGAAAGTGGTGAAATAATGTCTGCAAAGAATGCCAGTTTTTTTTTTGTTAGAAAGCCAATTGTTTCCTGTATACCTGAAGGCACCTTCTATAACAGTGACTTAAAGAGAACCAGAGGTGGGTTTGAAGAATATTATCTGCATACAGAGGCTGGATCTGCCTATACAGCCCAGCCTCTGTTGCTATCCCAAACCACACTAAGGTCCCCCTGCACTCTGCAATCCCTCATAAATCACAGCCATGCTGCTGACAAACAGCTTGTCAGAGCTGGCTGTGTTTATCTCTATAGTGTCAGTCTGCTGCTCTCCCCGCCTCCTGCAGAACTCCGGTCCCCGCCTGCATCCCTTCCCTCCCTGCTGATTGGAGGGAAGGGACGGGGGCAGGGACCGGAGCTATGCAGGAGGCGGGGGAGCAGCTGAGACTGACAATACAGATGTAAACACAGCCTCACAGCACGGCTGTGATTTATGAGGGATTGCAGAGTGCAGGGGGACCTTAGTGGGGTTTAGGATAGCAACAGAGGCTGGGCTGTATAGGCAGATCCAGCCTCTGTATGCAGATAACATTCTTTAAACACACCTCGGGTTCTCTTTAAAATGAACCTGAGGTGAGAGGACTATGGAGGCTGCCATATTTATTTCCTTTTAACCTCCTTGCCGGTCTAATTCCCGCCGGCAAGGAGGCAGCGCAGAACTTTCTTTTTATTTATTTATTTTTTAAATCATGTAGCGGGTAGCGGCGGCGATCGTGTACTACACGCAGCTAGCAAAGTGCTAGCTGCGTGTAGGAGAAAAAAATTATGCAAATCGCCCCAGCGGGCCCTGATAAATCCTCCTTCGCAGGTTACCCCGAGCTGAGCTCGGTATAACCGGCAATGAGCTTAAGCAATACCAGTTGCCTAGCTTCCTGCTGATCCTCTGCATCTAATACTTTTAACCATAGACCCTGAACAAGCATGCAGCATATCAGGTGTTTCTGACATAATTGTCAGAACTGACAGCTGCATGCTTGTTTCTGGTGTAATTAAGAAACTACTGCAGCCAAATAGATCAGCAGGGCTGCCAGGCAACTAGTATTGTTTAAGAGGAAATAAATATGGCAGCCACCATATCACTTTCACCTTGGGTTCACTTTAAAGACCCTCAAGATTGTTGTCAGAAGCTTACTTCTGCATGCTTGTTCAGGGTCTATAGCTACAAATATTAGAGGCAGAGGATCAGCGGGACAGCCAGGCAATGTATATTGTTTGGCATACATCAAAGGTCAGCGCAGGTTTAGAAAGTCATTGTATGTAGGGAATGGTAAATTCTTCACCACAATATATCAAATGCTCAGAGGTAGGTATCCGCCAAACATCAAAACTAGAAAAGGCTTACCAGCTCCCAACAACCCACATTATAAGGTTGTGAAATGGCTCATGTCACAGATAACGTCCAGGGAACATCAGACGTCGTGAAGATCCAGTGGACATCCGTGTGGAGGTAAAGTTTCAGGAATTTATATAGGAAAACAAAAACGGCAATATCTAAGCGTAACCCGTTTATTTAGATAAAATTTCTTTAAAAGGCAGTAGACATAAAAACAATAACTCACATACGGGGCCCATAAACGGGGAACCCCAGAAGATTAGCGCGCATGTAATGGTCAATCGAAGATCAATAGACAATGGTGCCGCCTGTTACCTTCCCGACCGGTTTCGCAGTCTTGCGTCATCAGGGGAGAAAAGGCGAACAGGCGGCAGGCACCAAATTTATAGCTTTTAGTCTGGGAAAAGAAGGTGGGGTGAAAGAAAACTTCCTCAGAAGGGCATCACTAATCAAAGTAGGAAAGAGTCACCCAAATGTGTAAATAAAGTGAAAAACAGAACAATATGTAAATAGCATATTAATAGCAAATAATGGTGTAAAAAAAAAATATAATGATATCAATAGTAAAAACAAGATTACAAACAAAAAACACCTAGACTTTTGAAAATCAATAGGCAGCTTGATTACTCTAGTCTGCACAGGAAGCAGAGCAAGGGAGGGGAAAAAAAAAAAAAAAAAAGGAATATTGGAACATACACTTCCTCTCTACACACAATAAGGAAGTGTCTATTGGGACATACAGGCACCCCTGCATATCAGCAGAAGAGGCATAGAGAACACACAAAAAAAGATTCATTTCCACACAGTGGTAAAATAGTGCAATGGTCAAGGGCTCAGACTACGACACAGGAGACCCGGGTTCAACTCCCGGCTCCTCCAGCCCAAAAAAACACACCCATCAAGCAAGGGACTCTTGAAGACAAGGGGAGAGTCACATGGGGCACAAAAAGAGCCCCCAATTTTAAGGGGGGGGGGGAGTAAAAAAATATAAAGTAAAAGCGCAAAAAGCGCTATGTGCTAACTAATATTGATTTATATTAAAAAAAAAAAAAAATTGACATTCTAAACCTCATAAACAAAGTGTGTATGAGGTATAGATGTGACTAGAGCTACGCATGTCACAAAGAGTGAAAATTGCAAATACAATGAAATGCGACATAAACATCGCAAAGGGAAAACATGTGTTTCTATCTGGAAAGCTCTAGGGAGCAAGCTAGTGACAACAAGGCAAGTAGGATGAAGTAAAGAGTACATGTGATAATGAGAATGGTGTAAAATAACCCACATATTAAATAGCCAGGGTGACTCGAGAGATTAAAATTATGTATATAATAAATTTAGCATAAAAATCTGTACGTAGCGATGATTCGACCAGTACATGAGCACCATTACAGATAATAACAATAGATACATAGAATAAAAATTAAAAAATAAAAATAAAAAGTTGTTAAGAATCATTAATAAAACAATTAACGTCTAATTCAATATTCAACCCTGCAGGGCATGATGTGCGAAGTTTAAAAATCCATTCCGTTTCAAGTCTGGAGACCTCCCTCTCTAGGTTTTGACCTCTCCAATTAATCCGAATACCGTCAATGACGCAGTATTTCAAAAGTGCAGGATTTCTGTCGTGTTGTGCTGCAAAGTGTTTGGAGACGGAATGTCCCTGAAAACCTTTACCAATCAGATATATATGTTCCCCTAATCTTTCTTTAAAAGGTCTGGTAGTTCTACCAACATATTTTAACCCGCAAGGGCATTCCAGTAAATAAACTACAAAGGTGCTATCGCAAGTAAAAAGACGCTTGATCTGAAATGTAGGGGAATAGGGGTCCCCACCTAAAAAGGAGGAAATTTTTCTTGGCATATCTTTGCATGCTTTACATCCCTTACATTTCCCACACCTGTAAAAACCTTTTAATGGCACTATACCAGAGGCTGTCCTAGAAGGTGGGTCAATATAGCTATGTACAAGTCGGTCCAGCAGGTTTGGAGCTCTCCGAAAGATGACCCCAGGATTGTCCGCAAGCATAGGACCAATCACTGGGTCACCTCTCAGGAGATGCCAATGCCTGGAGAGAAGCTTTTTAATTTCTTTATGCTGTATATTGTACTGAGTGAGAAAGTGAAACCCTCCACTCCTGGTAGGATCTGATGGTCGAACTTTACGCAAGAAAGACCGGTCAGTTTGACCAATCTGGTCTCTGACGGTCTCCAATGCATTCTTCTTATACCCTTTGGCCTCAAATCTAGAAATCAACAAATCACTCTGAATAACATAATCAGATGGTGAAGAACAGTTTCTATGTATTCTAGTAAACTGGCCTCTAGGTACCCCCTTCAACCATGGAGCATAGTGACAGCTGGTGGTGGGAATAAAGCTGTTCCTATCCGTATCTTTAAAGAAAGTTTTTGTAATAAACTTATTGGAATCAAATTGAATATGTAAATCAAGAAAATGTATCTCATGTGAACTACAGACACAGTTAAAAACCAGGTGATCAGTATTATTATTAATATGGTTGATAAACAACTGTAATGAATCTTGATCTCCGTTCCAAATAACCACCACGTCATCAATATATCTCTTATATAATAAAAGTTGTGGGAATAGTGTTTTATCAATAAAAGACTCCTCCCAGATGGCCAAAAATAGGTTCGCAAGGCTGGGTGCAAATTTAGCACCCATAGCCACACCCACCTTTTGTAAAAAGTATCGGCCATCAAACCAAAAATAGTTCCGGGACATAGCAAAATTTAAACATTCAATGATAAAATCAATTTGTGCAAGGTTAAGTTGCTGGTTTTTTACTAGACACAATCGAACTGCCTGGGCTCCAGCCTCCTGTTCAATAACAGTATATAAAGAGGAGATATCAGCAGCCATAAGAATGCAGGGACCCTCACAGGATATGGACCCAAGCAGCTCTATTAAATGTCCAGAGTCTCTCAAATAGGATGGAATATTAGGAACCAATGGTTGTAGAAAGTGATCTACAAATTCCTCCAATCGTGAGGTAATGGAATTTATCCCGCTTACAATGGGTCTACCCGGGGGGTGTAGTGGGTCCTTATGCAGTTTAGGAAGATAATAAATCACTGGAGTTCTGACATAAGAGGGAACGAGATGCTCTGCCTCTAATTTGTTCAGAAATCCATCTGACTCCCCTCTCAGGACCAACTCAGCAAGTTCGTCGTGAAAACGACTTCCGGGATCCCCACGAAGGGGGAGGTAGGTGGTTTGGTCACTTAGTAGTCTTTCCATCTCAGCTTTATAATTCACCCTATTCAGTAATACAATCCTGCCCCCCTTATCCGCGGGTTTAATAACCAAATCTTTCTCTTCCAGCAGTGCAGTCATAGCATTCTGTGTTTCCACATTACCTCTAGGTTTCTTTACCTTCAGGGCATAAATATCCTTCAGCAATGATTTTTTAAAAGCCTCTATAGAATGATTATTAGAGATGAGGGGGTTAAACGTAGAGGCATTTCGAAGGCCACTGTTAAGAAGGTTCCTCTCCAAGCTAATATCAACAGTACTGGTAGTTGGAGCAGTTTTACTCAAAAAAAATTTTTTTACATTAAGTCTCCGTATAAATTTATGAGCATCAATGAAGAGCTCAAACTTGTTAAGTGGTTTTGGAGGAGTAAATTTCAGGCCCTTATCCAACAACTTAATTTCAGATCTCGTGAGTATATGTGAGCTCAAATTAAATAAGCCCTCTCCTACATCTCTGGTCGTTTTTTGTTTCTTAAGTTGTACCCGCCGTCCACCCCTATTGCCCCTTCTGTTTGATTTCCTACCTCCTTCTCCCTTGTGGCTGTTTTTGGATCCATAAAAGGGTTAAGAGGTTCCTCCTCAGAAATCTCCAGTTCAGAATCCGAGAGGTCCGAAAAGATTTCAAATCTATTGTGTATAGGAAGAGGCCTATTCTCGGGTAGAACAGGTGGAGCTTTAAATGGTTTTGGTATCCATTGTTTCATTGGTTTTAGTCTTCTAGGTTTTGGGTAAGGTCCAAAATAATTTGGTCTGAAGTCCCGCGGGTAGTAGTCTAGTGGGCGGTCCGTATAGTCGTTTAAATGGTCATGTCTCGGATTTACCGGATCCACATGAGGCCTTCCTGGGGGCTGATAAGGCCCTGGAGGGGTTCTAGTATGCGGATATTCAGGTCTTTGCGGATGGTCATAATGTCTGGGTGGTGGCATATCATTCCTTGGTCGATAGGGAGGTCCATTGGGACTTGGATGGTAGTTGGAGTTTTGTCTAGGTGGAAGTCCATTAGGGCTTGGGTAATAGTTACGGTTTTGTCTGGGTGGATCAGCACCTCGATCTGGAAATGGTCTAGGTGGATATCTAGGGGGGTATCTAGGTTGAAACTTTGGATGCGGTTTTTGTGGAATGGATGTGTTTGAATTTATGGATTGCAGAGAATACGATTTAGATAACATATTCTCTGAAAGAGTTTCTCCTATAGCTGAAGATAATGTAGAAGGCCAGTTTAAAGAGTTGAGCCATTTTTGTGAGAAAAAATTATCTCTTTGGTGGGAGATTGTCACACTAGAAAGATATAATAAAGATGGTCTGGCCCCTAGGAGGCTTAGATGGGACTTTGTTCCCAACGAACAAGAGAGAATCACTATCTCCGATGATAAATTTATTAACTTTTTTAAAAAAATTAGTAAGGAGCTGATGGAAATTTTAATAGAGGGTAAAAAGAAACGCCTTAATATGTTCAATAAGGATATAGATCAAATACAGACCAAATTAAATCCCTTTAAGGAATCAGCAGAATATGAGGCTCTTTCTAATGACTTACAAGGGTACCTACGTAAAATGGACAATGACATTAAAAATAAAAAACAAAAGAAATACCAAAGAGACAGTACGGATTATAAAAAGGGACTAGTATTTTAATGGCAGGTGAAGGACGTAAAGGAGCCTAAACCACCAACCAAACCAGTAGAGAATAAGAATACCCCTCAACCTGACCCCAGACCAAGACCTCTTCCACAAAAACCGCATCCAAAGTTTCAACCTAGATACCCCCCTAGATATCCACCTAGACCATTTCCAGATCGAGGTGCTGATCCACCCAGACAAAACCGTAACTATTACCCAAGCCCTAATGGACTTCCACCTAGACAAAACTCCAACTACCATCCAAGTCCCAATGGACCTCCCTATCGACCAAGGAATGATATGCCACCACCCAGACATTATGACCATCCGCAAAGACCTGAATATCCGCATACTAGAACCCCTCCAGGGCCTTATCAGCCCCCAGGAAGGCCTCATGTGGATCCGGTAAATCCGAGACATGACCATTTAAACGACTATACGGACCGCCCACTAGACTACTACCCGCGGGACTTCAGACCAAATTATTTTGGACCTTACCCAAAACCTAGAAGACTAAAACCAATGAAACAATGGATACCAAAACCATTTAAAGCTCCACCTGTTCTACCCGAGAATAGGCCTCTTCCTATACACAATAGATTTGAAATCTTTTCGGACCTCTCGGATTCTGAACTGGAGATTTCTGAGGAGGAACCTCTTACCCCTTTTATGGATCCAAAAACAGCCACAAGGGAGAAGGAGGTAGGAAATCAAACAGAAGGGGCAATAGGGGTGGACGGCGGGTACAACTTAAGAAACAAAAAACGACCAGAGATGTAGGAGAGGGCTTATTTAATTTGAGCTCACATATACTCACGAGATCTGAAATTAAGTTGTTGGATAAGGGCCTGAAATTTACTCCTCCAAAACCACTGAACAAGTTTGAGCTCTTCATTGATGCTCATAAATTTATACGGAGACTTAATGTAAAAAAAATGTTTTTGAGTAAAACTGCTCCAACTACCAGTACTGTTGATATTAGCTTGGAGAGGAACCTTCTTAACAGTGGCCTTCGAAATGCCTCTACGTTTAACCCCCTCATCTCTAATAATCATTCTATAGAGGCTTTTAAAAAATCATTGCTGAAGGATATTTATGCCCTGAAGGTAAAGAAACCTAGAGGTAATGTGGAAACACAGAATGCTATGACTGCACTGCTGGAAGAGAAAGATTTGGTTATTAAACCCGCGGATAAGGGGGGCGGGATTGTATTACTGAATAGGGTGAATTATAAAGCTGAGATGGAAAGACTACTAAGTGACCAAACCACCTACCTCCCCCTTCGTGGGGATCCCGGAAGTCGTTTTCACGACGAACTTGCTGAGTTGGTCCTGAGAGGGGAGTCAGATGGATTTCTGAACAAATTAGAGGCAGAGCATCTCGTTCCCTCTTATGTCTGAACTCCAGTGATTTATTATCTTCCTAAACTGCATAAGGACCCACTACACCCCCCGGGTAGACCCATTGTAAGCGGGATAAATTCCATTACCTCACGATTGGAGGAATTTGTAGATCACTTTCTACAACCATTGGTTCCTAATATTCCATCCTATTTGAGAGACTCTGGACATTTAATAGAGCTGCTTGGGTCCATATCCTGTGAGGATCCCTGCATTCTTATGGCTGCTGATATCTCCTCTTTATATACTGTTATTGAACAGGAGGCTGGAGCCCAGGCAGTTCGATTGTGTCTAGTAAAAAACCAGCAACTTAACCTTGCACAAATTGATTTTATCATTGAATGTTTAAATTTTGCTATGTCCCGGAACTATTTTTGGTTTGATGGCCGATACTTTTTACAAAAGGTGGGTGTGGCTATGGGTGCTAAATTTGCACCCAGCCTTGCGAACCTATTTTTGGCCATCTGGGAGGAGTCTTTTATTGATAAAACCCTATTCCCACAACTTTTATTATATAAGAGATATATTGATGACGTGGTGGTTATTTGGAACGGAGATCAAGATTCATTACAGTTGTTTATCAACCATATTAATAATAATACTGATCACCTGGTTTTTAACTGTGTCTGTAGTTCACATGAGATACATTTTCTTGATTTACATATTCAATTTGATTCCAATAAGTTTATTACAAAAACTTTCTTTAAAGATACGGATAGGAACAGCTTTATTCCCACCACCAGCTGTCACTATGCTCCATGGTTGAAGGGGGTACCTAGAGGCCAGTTTACTAGAATACATAGAAACTGTTCTTCACCATCTGATTATGTTATTCAGAGTGATTTGTTGATTTCTAGATTTGAGGCCAAAGGGTATAAGAAGAATGCATTGGAGACCGTCAGAGACCAGATTGGTCAAACTGACCGGTCTTTCTTGCGTAAAGTTCGACCATCAGATCCTACCAGGAGTGGAGGGTTTCACTTTCTCACTCAGTACAATATACAGCATAAAGAAATTAAAAAGCTTCTCTCCAGGCATTGGCATCTCCTGAGAGGTGACCTAGTGATTGGTCCTATGCTTGCGGACAATCCTGGGGTCATCTTTCGGAGAGCTCCAAACCTGCGGGACCGACTTGTACATAGCTATATTGACCCACCTTCTAGGACAGCCTCTGGTATAGTGCCATTAAAAGGTTTTTACAGGTGTAGGAAATGTAAGGGATGTAAAGCATGCAAAGATATGCCAAGAAAAATTTCCTCCTTTTTAGGTGGGGACCCCTATTCCCCTACATTTCAGATCAAGCGTCTTTTTACTTGCGATAGCACCTTTGTAGTTTATTTACTGGAATGCCCTTGCGGGTTAAAATATGTTGGTAGAACTACCAGACCTTTTAAAGAAAGATTAGGGGAACATATATATCTGATTGGTAAAGGTTTTCAGGGACATTCCGTCTCCAAACACTTTGCAGCACAACACGACAGAAATCCTGCACTTTTGAAATACTGCGTCATTGACGGTATTCGGATTAATTGGAGAGGTCAAAACCTAGAGAGGGAGGTCTCCAGACTTGAAACGGAATGGATTTTTAAACTTCGCACATCATGCCCTGCAGGGTTGAATATTGAATTAGACGTTAATTGTTTTATTAATGATTCTTAACAACTTTTTATTTTTATTTTTTAATTTTTTATTCTATGTATCTATTGTTATTATCTGTAATGGTGCTCATGTACTGGTCGAATCATCGCTACGTACAGATTTTTATGCTAAATTTATTATATACATAATTTTAATCTCCCGAGTCACCCTGGCTATTTAATATGTGGGTTATTTTACACCATTCTCATTATCACATGTACTCTTTACTTCATCCTACTTGCCGTGTTGTCACTAGCTTGCTCCCTAGAGCTATCCAGATAGAAACACATGTTTTCCCTTTGCGATGTTTATGTCGCATTTCATTGTATTTGCAATTTTCACTCTTTGTGACGTGCGTAGCTCTAGTCACATCTATACCTCATACACACTTTGTTTATGAGGTTTAGAATGTCAAAATTTTTTATTTTTTATTTTTAATATAAATCAATATTAGTTAGCACATAGCGCTTTTTGCGCTTTTACTTTATATTTTTTTATTCCCCCCCCCCTTAAAATTGGGGGCTCTTTTTGTGCCCCATGTGACTCTCCCCTTGTCTTCAAGAGTCCCTTGCTTGATGGGTGTGTTTTTTTGGGCTGGAGGAGCCGGGAGTTAACCCCGGGTCTCCTGTGTCGTAGTCTGAGCCCTTGACCATTGCACTATTTTACCACTGTGTGGAAATGAATCTTTTTTTGTGTGTTCTCTATGCCTCTTCTGCTGATATGCAGGGGTGCCTGTATGTCCCAATAGACACTTCCTTATTGTGTGTAGAGAGGAAGTGTATGTTCCAATATTCCTTTTTTTTTTTTTTTTTTTTTTTTTTTTCTTTCCCTCCCTTGCTCTGCTTCCTGTGCAGACTAGAGTAATCAAGCTGCCTATTGATTTTCAAAAGTCTAGGTGTTTTTTGTTTGTAATCTTGTTTTTACTATTGATATCATTATATTTTTTTACACCATTATTTGCTATTAATATGCTATTTACATATTGTTCTGTTTTTCACTTTATTTACACATTTGGGTGACTCTTTCCTACTTTGATTAGTGATGCCCTTCTGAGGAAGTTTTCTTTCACCCCACCTTCTTTTCCCAGACTAAAAGCTATAAATTTGGTGCCTGCCGCCTGTTCGCCTTTTCTCCCCTGATGACGCAAGACTGCGAAACCGGTCGGGAAGGTAACAGGCGGCACCATTGTCTATTGATCTTCGATTGACCATTACATGCGCGCTAATCTTCTGGGGTTCCCTGTTTATGGGCCCCGTATGTGAGTTATCGTTTTTATGTCTACTGCCTTTTAAAGAAATTTTATCTAAATAAACGGGTTACGCTTAGATATTGCCGTTTTTGTTTTCCTATATAAATTCCTGAAACTTTACCTCCACACGGATGTCCACTGGATCTTCACGACGTCTGATGTTCCCTGGACGTTATCTGTGACATGAGCCATTTCACAACCTTATAATGTGGGTTGTTGGGAGCTGGTAAGCCTTTTCTAGTTTTGATGTTTGGCGGATACCTACCTCTGAGCATTTGATATATTGTGGTGAAGAATTTACCATTCCCTACATACAATGACTTTCTAAACCTGCGCTGACCTTTGATGTATGCCTGACTTCTGAACTTTTGGACATTGTTCTTCTCAGCGGCGGTTCCATTGTTCCTTGGCGCCGATATATTTGCTACTATATAATGTATATTGTTTAACTGCTTCCGTATGGCGAAAATTGAAATCTACGTCCTGCAGGTGGCTGCGCAGCTCGGACAGGTCGTAGATTTCAACTAGCCCACCGCACGCTACAGCCGATCTCGCCACTCTGCACCCACCGCAGTTCACTCGCCCTGCCGGCTATATGACGCCAGAGCTCTGTGAGCCGGTCAGGAGCCACTTTCACCCATTGGCTCATTATCACATTTGCTCACATTGATGGACAGGGTCAGGGGCCAATGAAAGTGCCTACTGACCGGCGCACAGAGCTTTTCCGTCCTAGCAACGGCAGTGGGAGAGAGGCGGGTATGTGCAGTGGTTCGTCGGGAGGTGCCATTTTTTGGTACCAGCAGTCTCTGGTCCTTAAGGGGCCAGATACTGCTGGTACGCAAGGAATTAAAAGGGAACCTAAACCGAGAGGGATATGGATTCGTCCTTTTAAAATAATACCAGTTGCCTGACTGTCCTGCTGATCCTGTGTCTCTAATACTTTTAGCCCCAGCCCCTCAACAAGCATGCAGATCAGGTGCTCTGACTGAAGTCAGACTGGATTAGCTGCATGATTGTTTCAGGTGTGTAATTCAGTCACTACTTAAGCCAAAGAGATCAGCTGGGCTGACGAGCAACTGTATTGTTTAAAAGGAAACATCCATAGCCCTCTCAGTTAAAGAGACTCTGTAACAAAATGTTCATCCTTATTTCTTCTATCCTATAAGTTCCTATACCTGTTCTAATGTGGTCTGTCTTACTGCAGCCTTTCCTAGTTGCACAGTGGCTGTATTATCTCTATTATATAATCTTTTCTTCTTTCCTCTGACGGCTTTGTTGGGCTCAGGGGCGAATGTGCTGCTCTGCTTGTGATAGGATAGAAGCTATACACACCCTCTCCACGCCCCCTGCAGGCTCTGTGTGAGTCACAGACTGAGCTCCTATCAGCCTATTACAAGCTGGTTAGCAGCCATGTCTTTTGTTTGTAAACACTGCCTAAAACCGGCAATTACAAGCCAGGATTGTAGCAGGGAGTGGCAGAAACAGCACAGAGGGGCCCAGGAGAACATAATGAATATTTTATTGTAAGAATTAGTACAGATTCTCTTTAAGGTTCCCTTTAAATATCAGCCTCCATATTCCTCTCACTTAAGGTTCCCTTTAAAGAGAATCTGTCAAAATAAAAACATCCCCTGGGGGATACATACCTCGGGAGAGGGAAGCCTCTGGATCCTAATAAGGCTTTTCCCGTCCTCCTCTGTCCCTCGTTTCCAACACTGGCAGTCCACGAACCCTGGAGAGCTAAATATTTACCAGCTGCGATCCAGCGCAGGCGCAGTAGCAGCATTCTGATCGGGCTCAGGCAGAAATAGCCGAGCCTGATCAGGTCTGCTCTATTGTGCAGGCTTCCACCTCCCAAGGTAAGTATCCCCCAGAGGGGGATATTTTCCTTTACAGATCCTGTTTTAAGTGGACTGAAACCTTCCAAAGTGTCTAATGTTACAAGAGCAAAGTCCCCAGCATTGGTAACTAACTAGGCTCGATGTGTCACGCCTGTCATGCATATTCTGTGCAATCAATAACTTCATTGATTAAATGTCAAGATTATTCAATTTGGTTGTAACATTTATGGCCACATTTAGCGTTACTATGAAGTATTACCGGTATCTTAATTTGCCACTTACACCATTAATGCTGCAAAATGGTATAAATCTGTGGCCAAATGATGTTAATTGTGCTGTAACTGTGTGCTTCTTCAGGTATGGGAGAGAGTAACTGTGCCTGGAACAGAAGAGGTTTGCTGTACAGGGATTCTATGATAGCAGCTGCAGCCATTTACCAAGGTAATGTGATTCCTGTTACACGTCTCTATGATTTTGAGATTTTCTGTTGGAATACTGAGAAATTTGCAGCAACAAAATGAGAACTTCTAAGAAACTCTGATGATTTGGTAAAAGTTCCTGGAAAATGGCAGAAGCAACTACAGGTAGTCCTCCGTTAACGAACGAGATAGGGACTGTCGGCTCGTTCTTAACCTGAATCCATCCTTAAGTCGGGACGCCACCTTTGCCCCTGTTTTTAATGCAGAGTAAGCGCAGCGGAAGGCAGATAGCTGCGCGGCCCGTCCTCTCTCTCCGTCCACTGTCCCCCCCCCCCCCCCCGGCAGCTTCTCATGCGTCGCATAATGACGCATCAGGAGGCTCGGCCACTGGGGGGGGCCTTTCCCTGATTGCGTCATTATGCGACGCATAAGAAGCCGCCAGGGAACAGTGGACGGAGAGAAAGAACGGGCCGCGCAGCATGCTGGGGCTTTCTACCGCCGTGGAACAGGTAAGATGTCCTCTATCTGCCTTCCACTGCGCCTGCTCTGCTTTAAAAACGGCAGCAGAAGAGGTAGTCCCCGGTTGCGTGACGTCATCTCGGCGGGCATTCGTATCAGCGGGTCATTTGTAAACCGGGACTACCTGTAGTCATTAAAGGGAACCTGAGAAAATAAACTGATGAGATGAACAATTGTATCTATTGTTCTAATCCTAAACAGGACTTCTCTGGAATCCTACAGGCTTATTTTGTATTTAATAGTTAAACTCTACCCTTTAAAGTTTTTTTAACCAGAGCCGGATCATCCACAAAGCAATTCTAGGCAGTTTCCTAGGGCCTGGAGAAAGTCTAGGGGCCTGGTGGATGCTAGCCCCACCAAATTTTACTAAAAAAAGCCAGGTGACCATCAGTGGTGGGCAAAAACTGCTATCTTGTCCTAGTGCACCATTCCATCTTAATCCTTTTCTGGTTTTGACTGTCGTAGATAGAAGAGTAAACTCTTTTGATGGTATTCAGCCCCTGTACAGAGAAATCTTGAACTGCTGAACTTGTTATCTGTTCCCTAAACTTAAAGGGAATCTGAAGTGAAAATAAACGTATGATGTACAGTAATGATTTGTATAAAAGAAAGGATATAATGACTTGTATGAAAAAAAGCTAAAAAATAGAACATTAGTAGCACAGATATGAGTTTAATATTGTTTCCAGTACAGGAAGAGTTAAGTAACTTCAGTTGTTATCGATGCAAAAGAATTTCTCTGAGCTCTCCAACTAATTTTGTCAGAGAGCAAGGCTATTTTCAGAAGCACTTATCTCAACCTGTCTCTCACTGTTTAAGGCTTATCTACAAGGAAGTTCAAAGGATCATTAGCTCTGCTCTGTTTCATCATTTAAAATACAAAATTTGTAAACTGCAAAATATTAGAGAATGATGCAGTGTTATAGAAAAACAGCTATATAACTGAAAATAAAAATATGAGACGCTTTTCTTTGCTACTAGTGTTCTATTTCTTAGCTGTACTACACATACAATTCATTATATCATAAGTTTTGAGGTTGTTTTGTTTCATTGTCACTTTAAAGACACTGAACTGTAGTGAAAATAATATAATGAATACAACTGCTTATTTTTTACAATATTCATTTTTAGATCATTTAGTGTTTGCCCGTTGTAAAATCTTTCCTCTCCCTGATTTCCATTCTGAAATGTATCACTGGTGATGACCTCTTTAGTTCTGCCAGGTGATCTGTACGGAATGTTCGTTACTGAGAGTTCTGTTTAGAGAGGGAGATTTTGCTTCCTTGACACATCACAGTTCGGGATGGGTTTATCACAATATCAGCCATAATGATCCCCCTGAAGATCTATTTGAGAAAAAGTAAAGATTTCTCATGAGAAAGGGGGTATTAGCTACTGATCAGAATGAAGTTCAATCTTTGGTTTCCTTAAATTTGGTTAAAGTGTTTTTTTACAGCCACACAGCATTTTACAACCCTTGATTAGTTACCAGGCAGAGTTACTCTACACCAGGGGTGCCCAATGGGTAGATCGTGATGTACCGGTAGATCTCAAAGGACTTTTAGATAGATCTAACACCACCCGCCTGAGTGATATACATCTTGTACTCTGCAGTGTAAAAGATTATGATTTTGCAAGGAGGGGAGTCATATATTTAGAACCATTATATGCTACTGCTGACAACAAGTTTGCCGGACAGTAAAGGTCCGTACACATGCCGGACTGCAGGCAACAACGGGTCTGTCGTCACCTCCCACTGGGTGGGTTTTCAGCAGACAGTCCGGCATGTGTACAGTCTGTCGGCGGACTGATCCGGCTGTCTCTGAGCGATCCGCCGGGCGGATCGCTCAGAAACAGCCGTATCAGTCTGCAGACAGACTGTACACACGCCGGACTGTCGCTGGAACGCCCACCCAGCGGGAGGTGACGACGGACCCGTCGTTGCCTGCAGTCCGGCGTGTGTACGGACCTTAAGCATGATATTTTAAGCATGATATGGTCTATTTGGTCAAACAGTGTACTGTTTGGCTTACTGAGGTGGATTCTAAGATATGCATCTAATTGACTGGCGGCTTATGATATTCACTGAAAGACTGCCGCTGTGCATGTGCTGCAGTTGTGGTTTGCATCTGTAGGTAGATTCTACCTGATAGATCATTTTCAATTCATCATTTTTAACCACTTCATATCCAGACCTTGTTTGCCACTTATGGACCAGAGCAGTTTTGACAGTTTAGCTATGTCCTTATTTAATCAGAAATAACTATCCCTACTTATGACACAGAAATGAAATATGTATTGTTTTTTTCAAGACAAACTAGGCTTTCATTGTATGCCATGTTTTCCCTCGAACAATTTTGTTTTCTATGAATTTTAATGGGAAAAAAATAGAAAACAACACATTATTTCTCAGTTTTACCAATTCCAGTTTAAAAATAAAAAGTGCTACTGTAGATAAAAAAACACACATTTTGTTTGGCTATTCTTACCGCTTATCACAAAGCTTAAATTATGTTCATGTCACGATTTATGGTGAAGATATTTGATTCTGAAATAATGCTACAGAGTGTATTTTTCACTATGAACTGAGAAAATAAAAGTATTTTAATGGTAAAAATCAATCTCATTAACTCAGGAAACGTATATTCCCGTTCACCTATTAGTGCTGCATCAGATAGTGCCAGAAATGTGCACAGGAGCAAGCCCAATCCTGCACAGCACTGCTTCTGCTACAAGACGTATATCTACTGACTCATGGCTTACATGAAGTCACAGAGGACGTACATATACTGTAGTGGTGGATAAAGTGGTTAAAGTAGCTTACAAACAAGTGAGGGCACCTCTGCTCTACAGTATAACCACAGACAAACTTATATTTTGAGCTCTGGATTCTTAACCCGATTTTTAGTGTGCATACATAGATCCCATTTTATTTGTTTCGTAGTATTCAAAATATGTTGGCCAATCAAAATTTGATGTGTGTATAAACCCTTAATCAGAAAATCTCAGGCTGCCAAGAGCATTGCTGGAACAGACTACAGGCAATTGAGGGTCTTTCCATTCAGACAGACTGTCTGTTATTCTGCCAATAAAATAAAGACGGCATTAAAGTCCCTCTTAGAAATGAGGTGTAGACTACTGTACCGTGTTAGCCATCAGTGAAAAGTAGGAAGTTTGAGGATTATACCATTTTTTGGCTAACTTAAAGTGTCCCAGAACTGTGGGAAAAGGAATACTCACCCGCAGCTTTCTCCAGCAGCATAAACACTTGTGAATTCCATGCCGTCCTCACGTGGTCTGCCGTTCAGCCGCGATAAGCCCCGGTAATAGGCCCAGTCGGGTCCTGTCTGGTTCTTCTCTGCATGCGCGGACCTCCCGTGCATGCGCAGTAGACCCAGACTAATGCGACTGAGCAAGTTACCGGGGCTGATCAAGGCTGAAGGTAGACCACGTGAGGATGGCGTAGAACTCACACATGCTTATGGGGGTGGAGGAACCTGCGGTTGAGTATCAAATCTTCTTTTTCCACAGTTCTGGTTTACTTTAGCTGACTAGAGACTCTGCAATGCAAGGTTTAATTTTTATATTGTACAGGTGACTAATTAAAGGACACCTGAAGTGAGAGGGATATGGCTGCCATATTTCCTCTTAAACAATCCCATTTGGCTGGCATCCTGCTGATCCTTTGCCTGTAATACTTTTAGCTATAGACCCTGAGCAAGCATATGCAGATCAGGTGTTTCTGACCGAAGTTTGACTAGATTAGCCACAGGCTTGTTGCAGGTGTGTGATCCAGAAACAACTGCAGCCAAAGAAGAGATGTGTTAATGTTTATTATATATGTTACGGCCAGAACCCGAAGTGTGGCCACTTCTAGTTCTGGCCGGCCACTTCGGGTTCTGGCCGGCCAATGTTAGAAATGGAATGTTACGCCGTCTCGCTGCGGCCAAATTGATGACAAGTTGCTTAATTTAATGAAATATAGCCGGCGGCAATGTAATAGATGAAGCCGCCGGCTTTCGCACTGCCTCTCTCCTCTCCCCGATCGCCCCCCCCCCGCCTCCCATACAATAAGTAGCAGCCGGCGGGGACACGCGTGTCCCGAGAGTCGTTCGTCGCGGCAGGGGAATCCTGCCGTTCCTGCAGAGCGGGTGCTGGCAGAAGCGATGTCTGCAGCCTCCCCGCTCTGCTGCCCCTGCTGCGACGAACGACTCTCCGGCTGCATGTCCCCGGCTGCTACGTATATATTGTATGGGAGCGGCGGGGAGAGGAGAGAGAGGGGGGCGGGGGAGAGGAGAGAGGCAGTGCGAAAGCCGGCGGCTTCATCTATTACATTGCCGCCGGCTATATTTCATTAAATTATGCAAGTTGTCATCAATTTGGCCGCAGCGAGACGGCGTAACATTCCATTTCTAACATTGGCCGCTGCGTTGCGGCCACTTCGCACATTGGCCGGCCAGAACCCGAAGTGGCCGGCCAGAACTAGAAATGGCCACACTACGGGTTCTGGACGTAACATATAGATAAAATAAATTAAAAATGCACTTACCACCAGATGCTGAAAATGTTAGAGCGTATCACCCAACATGTGGGTAGTCAGGGAACCCTTTCACGTCTCCTCCCTCCAATTACCGTAGCTGTGGCCAGCAGCAGGGGGCGTCCTGATGTTGATGGACAATCGGAGTGGAGTGATGAATCGTGGGTTCTGGTTCAGAGTGCCTACAGCGCCATGACGCACCCAAAGGGTTCAGCAGGCTAGCCAGGTAATGTGCATTGTTTAAAGGAAATTTTTTACCAATTAGATCTCTCTCAGTTCAGGTGTCCTTCAAAGAGACTCTGTAACAAAAAAAGTTCCCCTGGGGGGTTCTCACCTCGGGAGGGGGAAGCCTCCGGGTCCCAATGAGGCTTCCCTCTCCCCTGTAGCTGCAGGCATCCAGCGATGGCTCTCCCGAAGTCTCCGGCAATCCAGGCTCGACAAGCCTGACAAGCTACATTTATTTACGTTTCCTGGCTCCAGCGGGGGCGCTGTTGCAGCTCTCAGTACGGAGATAGGCGGAAATAGCTGATCTCCGTCAGGTCCGCTCTACTACGCAGGCACAGGCATGTTCAGTCTTATTTTTCCTTACTCAGTATCGACATTACAAACATATGCTAGCTGCAGACTAAGATAAAAACATAATTTTAGTAGCGTTAATTAAAAAAATAGTTTCTATGGCAACAATATATATCATTTTTCCTAATTAACGTTTCCTTTCAGTATCCATCATGGGCTACATGATGACCTACATTACTATTTTTTGAAATGCAGAATGGAACCGTAAGAACTCAGCAGAAGAAAGGAATATTTAGGAAACCCATTTCTTCATGAATTATTCTGGTTTCAGCATTAGGAACATTTCTTGTAACTGTTTATTGCTGCATATTGGTAACCACGCCCTCCCAGTGATGTTCAGCCTAGGCTATGACGTAACACAGCTTTCTGTCCCAGAGCACTCTGGGGGATTAGCCTATACAGTAGAGTCCCAGTTATACGGCACAAGCTGCAATTGCCTGACATCGAATAAATATAATTACTGGTTGCTTGAGAAGTCAAGCAATGGGGGCCTCCAATTAACACTATCAACCAACCACCAGTAGAGTGAATGCAGAGCAGCACCTACCAGAACAGCTAACAAGAGCTCCAGGCCCCAGTCCTCTTAACTTAGTCCCAGATAACCGGTACTTACTTTACTGTATTCCTGTTTACTACACAGATGGGGAGGGCGGTGCTAGCATCACTGATAAATCGGGGTCAGGCGAGACCTTACAATGGGCAAACATTAACTTAATCAATTGTAAATTAATACTGAAAGAAAAGGCCATTTTGATGATTAAGTTACATTGGGGCTAATTTATTAAAGCTACCGTGCTCAAGCAGCGCTGGTTAATACGACCTCAAGTGAGGGTTATACTAACAAGAACACGCTATGTGCAATCCTGTTAGCGAAGCATACGCTCTTCACTTACGTGTGAACATTCCTACTGGCGTTTGATGGCTCATTGTGTGATACTTCAGTAACATGGACACTACTACGTTAATTAAGCACGGACCCTACCACATTAATTAACATAGTAGCAGCTGCGCTACCAAAGTATCATGGTCACGATATGAGGTCATCACACTGCAGTAGGAAGTGTAAGTGAAGAGCGCACGCTATGCTGACAGGACCATGCGTTCGTTAGTATAACCAGCCCTGCTTGAGGTCGTTAGTATTAACGAGTAGCGTTAATAAATCAGCCACATTCAGTGAAGTTCCACTCTAAGTAAACACTTTGCATTGTGAAGTATCCCTCTATAGGCACAATATTTTCAGTGGGCCACAAGTGTTGTCTGATAGAACCACAGCTCACTCCCTTCAGTGTGATTTGATGTAGCACTTGTGCAAGTCTCTGATATACGCTTCCTCTTTGCACAGAGATGTACGGGGAGGAGGATGGCTCAGTACCAGCCACGTTTCAGATATACTATATGATCGGATGGAAGCCTCATGAATCACAGGTAATAGCCAAGACTCCTTGTACACAGCACAGATCGCTCCCAAACTGACAACTACTTCCGAACATCTGTCCATATAAACACAGTAAACATCATTCACTATAGAATGGGGCCATTTCGCAAGTATGGGGAATTCTATTGTTTGTTAATGTAAGAGATATGATGGTTATACTGAGAACAGTATATGAATAACAATACTCTGATGTTTTCATGTAAATGTTAGGCTATTCCAGTGGAATATTATTCAGGTGTAACCATGTGCTGTATTTCAAAATAAAATCATACTGTTGTGCAATAATGCTATTTTGTATTATATAATAATATAATAATATATTATTATTATTCTTAAAGCTTAGGTTTACATTGCTTTACTGAGTGTGGATATCAAGCAAAAATAGGGGCTACCCTCCCGCCACCATTCCCTTCCTTCCCTCATTAACAAGTGCCGCTACCATTACCTCCCTTCCCTCATTAACAAATGCTGCCACCATTACCTCCCTTCCCCCATTAACAAGTGTCGTCACCATTCCCTTCCTTCCCCCATTAACAAGTGCCGTCACCATTCCCTCCCTTCCCTCATTAACAAGTGCTGCCACCATTCTCTCCCTTCCCCCATTAACAAGTGTCGTCACCATTCCCTTCCTTCCCCCATTAACAAGTGCCGTCACCATTCCCTCCCTTCCCTCATTAACAAGTGCTGCCACCATTCTCTCCCTTCCCCCATTAACAAGTGTCGCCACCATTCACTCCCTTCCACCATTAACAAGTGGTGCCACCATTTCCCCCCTTCCCTCATTAACAAGTGCCGCCACCATTCCCTCCCTTCCCTCATTAACAAATGCTGCCACCATTCCCTCCCTTCCTTCATTAACAAGTGCTGCCACCATTCCCTCCCTTCCCCCATTAACAAGTGTCGCCACCATTCACTCCCTTCCACCATTAACAAGTGCCGCCACCATTCCCTCCCTTCCCTCATTAACAAGTGCCGCCACCATTCCCTCCTTTCCCCCATTAACAAGTGCCGCCACCATTCCCTCCCTTCCCCCATTAACAAATGCTGCCACAATTCCCTCCCTTCCCCCATTAACAAGTGCCGCCACCATTCCCTCCCTTCCATCATTAACAAGTGCCGGCACCATTCCCTCCCTACCACCATTAACAAGTGCTGCCACCATTCCCTCCCTTCCCTGATTAAAAAAATGCTGCCACCATTCCCTCCCTTCCCTCATTAACAAATGCTGCCACCATTCCCTCTCTTCCCCCATTAACAAGTGCCGCCACCATTCCCTCCCTTCCACCATTAACAAGTGCCGCCACCATTCCCTCCCTTCCCTTATTAACAAGTGCTGCCGCCATTCCCTCCCTTCCCCCATTAACAAATGCCGCCACCATTCCCTCCCTTCCTTAATTAACAACTGCCGCCACCATTCCCTCCCTTCCTTAATTAACAACTGCCGCCACCATTCCCTCCCTTCCCCCATTAACAAATGCTGCCACCATTCCCTCCCTTCCCCCATTAACAAATGCTGACACCATTTCCTCCCTTCCCTCATTAACAAGTGCCGCCACCATCCCCTCCCTTCCCCCATTAACAAATGCTGCCACCATTCCCTCCCTTCCCTTATTAACAAGTGCCGCCACCATCCCCTCCCTTTCCTAAGCTGCCATCAGTTAAAGGGACCCTGAGCAGTGCTAAAAAAGGAAATCTGGACTTACCTGGGGCTCCCTCCAGCCCCCCATAGCCCGTGAGGTCCGTCGGCATCCTCTTGGTCCCTTCCGCGGTCCCTCTGATAATCCGACGAATTCGGCTGAAGTCACACGTGTGGCACCTCTTCACACCTTTTGCCATAAGTGTCCTGCACATGTTACCTCCCTTCCCTCATTAACAAATGCTGCAACCATTCCCTCCCTTCCCCCATTAACAAGTGCCGCCACCATTCCCTCCCTTTCCTCATTAACAAGTGCCGCCACCATTCCCTCCTTTCCCCCATTAACAAGTGCCGCCACCATTCCCTCCCTTCCCCCATTAACAAATGCTGCCACAATTCCCTCCCTTCCCCCATTAACAAGTGCCGGCACCATTCCCTCCCTTCCACCATTAACAAGTGCTGCCACCATTCCCTCCCTTCCCTGATTAAAAGATGCTGCCACCATTCCCTCCCTTCCCTCATTAACAAATGCTGCCACCATTCCCTCTCTTCCCCCATTAACAAGTGCCGCCACCATTCCCTCCCTTCCACCATTAACAAGTGCCGCCACCATTCCCTCCCTTCCACCATTAACAAGTGCCGCCACCATTCCCTCCTTTCCCCCATTAAGAAGTGCTGCCACCATTCCCTCCCTTCCCTCATTAACAAGTGCCGCCACCATTCCCTCCCTTCCACCATTAACAAGTGCTGCCACCATTCCCTCCCTTCCCTCATTAAAAAATGCTGCCACCATTCCCTCCCTTCCTTAATTAACAAATGCTGCCACCATTCCCTCTCTTCCCCCATTAACAAGTGCCGCCACCATTCCCTCCCTTCCCTCATTAACAAGTGCCGCCACCATTCCCTCCCTTCCACCATTAACAAGTGCCGCCACCATTCCCTTCCTTCCACCATTAACAAGTGCCGCCATCATTCCCTCCCTTCCACCATTAACAAGTGCCGCCACCATTCCCTCCCTTCCCTCATTAACAAGTGCCGCCACCATTCCCTCCCTTCCCTCATTAACAAGTGCTGCCGCCATTCCCTCCCTTCCCTCATTAACAAATGCCGCCACCATTCCCTCCCTTCCCCCATTAACAAGTGCCGCCATCATTCCCTCCCTTCCTTAATTAACAACTGCCGCCACCATTCCCTCCCTTCCCCCATTAACAAATGCTTCCACCATTCCCTCCCTTCCCCCATTAACAAATGCCTCCACCATTCCCTCCCTTCCCTCATTAACAAGTGCCTCCACCATTCCCTCCCTTCCCCCATTAACAAATGCTGCCACCATTCCCTCCCTTCCCTCATTAACAAGTGCCGCCACCATCCCCTCCCTTCCCTAAGCTGCCATCAGTTAAAGGGACCCTGAGCAGTGCTAAAAAAGGAAATCTGGACTTACCTGGGGCTCCCTCTAGCCCCCCATAGCCCGTGAGGTCCGTCGGCATCCTCTTGGTCCCTTCAGCGGTCCCTCTGATAATCCGACGAATTCGGCTGAAGTCACACGTGTGGCACCTCTTCACACCTTTTGCCATAAGTGTCCTGCACATGTTACCTCCCTTCCCTCATTAACAAATGCTGCAACCATTCCCTCCCTTCCCACATTAACAAGTGCCGCCACCATTCCCTCCCTTTCCTCATTAACAAGTGCCGCCACCATTCCCTCCTTTCCCCCATTAACAAGTGCCGCCACCATTCCCTCCCTTCCCCCATTAACAAATGCTGCCACAATTCCCTCCCTTCCCCCATTAACAAGTGCCGGCACCATTCCCTCCCTTCCACCATTAACAAGTGCTGCCACCATTCCCTCCCTTCCCTGATTAAAAGATGCTGCCACCATTCCCTCCCTTCCCTCATTAACAAATGCTGCCACCATTCCCTCTCTTCCCCCATTAACAAGTGCCGCCACCATTCCCTCCCTTCCACCATTAACAAGTGCCGCCACCATTCCCTCCCTTCCACCATTAACAAGTGCCGCCACCATTCCCTCCTTTCCCCCATTAAGAAGTGCTGCCACCATTCCCTCCCTTCCCTCATTAACAAGTGCCGCCACCATTCCCTCCCTTCCACCATTAACAAGTGCTGCCACCATTCCCTCCCTTCCCTCATTAAAAAATGCTGCCACCATTCCCTCCCTTCCTTAATTAACAAATGCTGCCACCATTCCCTCTCTTCCCCCATTAACAAGTGCCGCCACCATTCCCTCCCTTCCCTCATTAACAAGTGCCGCCACCATTCCCTCCCTTCCACCATTAACAAGTGCCGCCACCATTCCCTTCCTTCCACCATTAACAAGTGCCGCCATCATTCCCTCCCTTCCACCATTAACAAGTGCCGCCACCATTCCCTCCCTTCCCTCATTAACAAGTGCCGCCACCATTCCCTCCCTTCCCTCATTAACAAGTGCTGCCGCCATTCCCTCCCTTCCCTCATTAACAAATGCCGCCACCATTCCCTCCCTTCCCCCATTAACAAGTGCCGCCATCATTCCCTCCCTTCCTTAATTAACAACTGCCGCCACCATTCCCTCCCTTCCCCCATTAACAAATGCTTCCACCATTCCCTCCCTTCCCCCATTAACAAATGCCTCCACCATTCCCTCCCTTCCCTCATTAACAAGTGCCTCCACCATTCCCTCCCTTCCCCCATTAACAAATGCTGCCACCATTCCCTCCCTTCCCTCATTAACAAGTGCCGCCTCCCTTCCCTAAGCTGCCATCAGTTAAAGGGACCCTGAGCAGTGCTAAAAAAGGAAATCTGGACTTACCTGGGGCTCCCTCCAGCCCCCCATAGCCCGTGAGGTCCGTCGGCATCCTCTTGGTCCCTTCCGCGGTCCCTCTGATAATCCGACGAATTCGGCTGAAGTCACACGTGTGGCACCTCTTCACACCTTTTGCCATAAGTGTCCTGCACATGTTACCTCCCTTCCCTTATTAACAAATGCTGACACCATTCCCTCCCTTCCCCCGTTAACAAGTGCCGCCACCATTCCCTCCCTTCCCCCATTAACAATTGCCGCCACCATTCCCTCCCTTCCCCCATTAACAAGTGCCGTCACCATTCCCTCCCTTCCCCCAAGTGCCGCCACCATTCCCTCCCTTCCATCATTAACAAGTGCCGCCACCATTCCCTCCCTTCCACCATTAACAAGTGCCGCCGCCATTCCCTCCCTGCCCCCATTAACAAGTGCCGCCACCATTGCCTCCCTTCCCTCGTTAACAAGTGCTGCCGCCATTCCCTCCCTTCCCCCATTAACAAATGCTGCCACCATTCCCTCCCCCCATTAACAAGTGCTGCCACCATTCCCTCCCTTCCCTCATTAACAAGTGCCGCCACCATTCCCTCCCTGCCCCCATTAACAAGTGCCGCCACCATTCCCTCCCTTCCCCCATTAACAAGTGCCGCCACCATTCCCTCCCTTCACCCATTAACAAGTGCCGCCACCATTCCCTCCCTCCCCCATTAACAAGTGCCGCCACCATTCCCTCCCTTCCCCCATTAACAACTGCCGCCACCATTCCCTCCCTTCCCCCATTAACAAGTCCCGCCACCATTCCATCCCTTCCCCCATTAACAAGTGCCGCCGCCATTCCCTCCCTTCCCTCATTAACAAATGCTGCCACCATTCCCTCCCTTCCCCCATTAACAAGTGTCGCCACCATTCACTCCCTTCCACCATTAACAAGAGCTGCCACCATTTCCCCCCTTCCCTCATTAACAAGTGCCGCCACCATTCCCTCCCTTCCCTCATTAACAAGTGCCGCCACCATTGCCTCCCTTCCTCCATTAACAAGTGCTGCCACCATTCCCTCCCTTCCCTCATCAACAAATGCTGCCACCATTCCCTCCCTTCCCCCATTAACAATGCTGCCACCATTCCCTCCCTTACCTCATTAACAAGTGCCGCCACCATTGCCTCCCTTCCACCATTAACAAGTGCTGCCACCATTCCCTCCCTTCCCTCATTAACAAATTCTGCCACCATTCCCTCCCTTCCCCCATTAACAAGTGCTGCCACAATTCCCTCCCTTCACCCATTAACAAGTGCCGCCACCATTCCCTCCCTTCCACCATTAACAAGTGCCGCCACCATTCCCTCCCTTCCCCCATTAACAAGTGCTGCCACCATTCCCTCCCTTCCCTCATCAACAAATGCTGCCACCATTCCCTCCCTTCCCCCATTAACAATGCTGCCACCATTCCCTCCCTTCCCTCATTAACAAGTGCCGCCACCATTGCCTCCCTTCCCTCGTTAACAAGTGCTGCCGCCATTCCCTCCCTTCCCCCATTAACAAATGCTGTCACCATTCCCTCCTTTCCCCCATTAACAAATGCTGTCACCATTCCCTCCTTTCCCCCATTAACAAGTGCCGCCGCCATTCCCTCCCTGCCCCCATTAACAAGTGCCGCCACCATTGCCTCCCTTCCCTCGTTAACAAGTGCTGCCGCCATTCCCTCCCTTCCCCCATTAACAAATGCTGCCACCATTCCCTCCCCCCATTAACAAGTGCTGCCACCATTCCCTCCCTTCCCTCATTAACAAGTGCCGCCACCATTCCCTCCCTGCCCCCATTAACAAGTGCCGCCACCATTCCCTCCCTTCCCCCATTAACAAGTGCCGCCACCATTCCCTCCCTTCACCCATTAACAAGTGCCGCCACCATTCCCTCCCTCCCCCATTAACAAGTGCCGCCACCATTCCCTCCCTTCCCCCATTAACAACTGCCGCCACCATTCCCTCCCTTCCCCCATTAACAAGTCCCGCCACCATTCCATCCCTTCCCCCATTAACAAGTGCCGCCGCCATTCCCTCCCTTCCCTCATTAACAAATGCTGCCACCATTCCCTCCCTTCCCCCATTAACAAGTGTCGCCACCATTCACTCCCTTCCACCATTAACAAGAGCTGCCACCATTTCCCCCCTTCCCTCATTAACAAGTGCCGCCACCATTCCCTCCCTTCCCTCATTAACAAGTGCCGCCACCATTGCCTCCCTTCCTCCATTAACAAGTGCTGCCACCATTCCCTCCCTTCCCTCATCAACAAATGCTGCCACCATTCCCTCCCTTCCCCCATTAACAATGCTGCCACCATTCCCTCCCTTACCTCATTAACAAGTGCCGCCACCATTGCCTCTCTTCCACCATTAACAAGTGCTGCCACCATTCCCTCCCTTCCCTCATTAACAAATTCTGCCACCATTCCCTCCCTTCACCCATTAACAAGTGCCGCCACCATTCCCTCCCTCCCCCATTAACAAGTGCCGCCACCATTCCCTCCCTTCCCCCATTAACAACTGCCGCCACCATTCCCTCCCTTCCCCCATTAACAAGTCCCGCCACCATTCCATCCCTTCCCCCATTAACAAGTGCCGCCGCCATTCCCTCCCTTCCCTCATTAACAAATGCTGCCACCATTCCCTCCCTTCCCCCATTAACAAGTGTCGCCACCATTCACTCCCTTCCACCATTAACAAGAGCTGCCACCATTTCCCCCCTTCCCTCATTAACAAGTGCCGCCACCATTCCCTCCCTTCCCTCATTAACAAGTGCCGCCACCATTGCCTCCCTTCCTCCATTAACAAGTGCTGCCACCATTCCCTCCCTTCCCTCATCAACAAATGCTGCCACCATTCCCTCCCTTCCCCCATTAACAATGCTGCCACCATTCCCTCCCTTACCTCATTAACAAGTGCCGCCACCATTGCCTCCCTTCCACCATTAACAAGTGCTGCCACCATTCCCTCCCTTCCCTCATCAACAAATGCTGCCACCATTCCCTCCCTTCCCCCATTAACAATGCTGCCACCATTCCCTCCCTTCCCTCATTAACAAGTGCCGCCACCATTGCCTCCCTTCCCTCGTTAACAAGTGCTGCCGCCATTCCCTCCCTTCCCCCATTAACAAATGCTGTCACCATTCCCTCCTTTCCCCCATTAACAAATGCTGTCACCATTCCCTCCTTTCCCCCATTAACAAGTGCCGCCGCCATTCCCTCCCTGCCCCCATTAACAAGTGCCGCCACCATTGCCTCCCTTCCCTCGTTAACAAGTGCTGCCGCCATTCCCTCCCTTCCCCCATTAACAAATGCTGCCACCATTCCCTCCCCCCATTAACAAGTGCTGCCACCATTCCCTTCCTTCCCTCATTAACAAGTGCCGCCACCATTCCCTCCCTGCCCCCATTAACAAGTGCCGCCACCATTCCCTCCCTTCCCCCATTAACAAGTGCCGCCACCATTCCCTCCCTTCACCCATTAACAAGTGCCGCCACCATTCCCTCCCTCCCCCATTAACAAGTGCCGCCACCATTCCCTCCCTTCCCCCATTAACAACTGCCGCCACCATTCCCTCCCTTCCCCCATTAACAAGTCCCGCCACCATTCCATCCCTTCCCCCATTAACAAGTGCCGCCGCCATTCCCTCCCTTCCCTCATTAACAAATGCTGCCACCATTCCCTCCCTTCCCCCATTAACAAGTGTCGCCACCATTCACTCCCTTCCACCATTAACAAGAGCTGCCACCATTTCCCCCCTTCCCTCATTAACAAGTGCCGCCACCATTCCCTCCCTTCCCTCATTAACAAGTGCCGCCACCATTGCCTCCCTTCCTCCATTAACAAGTGCTGCCACCATTCCCTCCCTTCCCTCATCAACAAATGCTGCCACCATTCCCTCCCTTCCCCCATTAACAATGCTGCCACCATTCCCTCCCTTACCTCATTAACAAGTGCCGCCACCATTGCCTCCCTTCCACCATTAACAAGTGCTGCCACCATTCCCTCCCTTCCCTCATTAACAAATTCTGCCACCATTCCCTCCCTTCCCCCATTAACAAGTGCTGCCACAATTCCCTCCCTTCACCCATTAACAAGTGCCGCCACCATTCCCTCCCTTCCACCATTAACAAGTGCCGCCACCATTCCCTCCCTTCCCTGATTAACAAGTGCCGCCATAATTCCCTCCCTTCCCCCATTAACAAGTGCTGCCACCATTCCCTCCCTTCCCTCATCAACAAATGCTGCCACCATTCCCTCCCTTCCCCCATTAACAATGCTGCCACCATTCCCTCCCTTCCCTCATTAACAAGTGCCGCCACCATTGCCTCCCTTCCCTCGTTAACAAGTGCTGCCGCCATTCCCTCCCTTCCCCCATTAACAAATGCTGTCACCATTCCCTCCTTTCCCCCATTAACAAATGCTGCCACCATTCCCTCCCTTCCCCCATTAACAAATGCTGCCACCATTCCCTACCTTCCCTCATTAACAAATGCTGCCACCATTCCCTCCCTTCCCCCATTAACAAGTGCCGCCACCATTCCCTCCCTTCCCCCATTAACAAATGCTGCCACCATTCCCTCCCTTCCCTCATTAACAAGTGCCGCCACCATCCCCTCCCTTTCCTAAGCTGCTATCAGTTAAAGGGACCCTGAGCAGTGCTAAAAAAGGAAATCTGGACTTACCTGGGGCTCCCTCCAGCCCCCCATAGCCCGTGAGGTCCGTCGGCATCCTCTTGGTCCCTTCCGCGGTCCCTCTAATAATCTGGCGAATTCGGCTGAAGTCACACATGTGGCACCTCTTCACACCGGTTGCCATAAGTGTCCTGCACATGTTACCTCCCTTCCCTCATTAACAAATGCTGCCACCATTCCCTCCCTTCCCCCATTAACAAGTGCCGTCACCATTCCCTCCCTTCCCCCATTAACAAGTCCTGCCACCATTCCCTCCCTCCCCCATTAACAAGTGCCGCCACCATTCCCTCCCTTCCCTCATTAACAAGTGCCACCACCATTCCCTCCCTTCTACCATTAACAAGTGCCGCCACCATTCCCTCCCTTCCCCCATTAACAAGTGCCGCCACCATCCCCTCCCTTCCCTAAGCTGCCATCAGTTAAAGGGACCCTGAGCAGTGCCAAGAAAGGAAATCTGGACTTACCTGGGGCTTCCTCCGGCCCCCCATAGCCCGTGAGGTCTGTCGGCATCCTCTTGGTCCCTTCTGCTGTCCCTCTGATAATCCAGCGAGTTCGGCTGAAGTCACACGTGTGGCACGTCTTCACAACGGTTGCTACAAGTGTCCTGCACATGTGCAGTTCTCTGAAGACTGAACCACGCAGGACGCTTATGGCGACCAGCATAATGGTGAGCCAGGGGACCGCACGCGCAACTTTAACCAAAGTCGCCAGATTACCGGAGCTGCTAGTGGGACCACGGAAGGGACCAACAGGATGCCGGGGGACCTCGCTAGCTACGGGGGGCTGGAGGAAGCCCCAGGTAAGTCCAGATTTCCTTTTTTTGGCACTGCTCAGGGTCCCTTAGAGGCAGAACGTTTTGAACTAAGATTAACCCATTTACTGTGTAACTGAACTGAAAAGATTCAAAGCGTGAGCTTTTAATGTAAGCTATTCTTCAGACTGCCGTCCTGTGGCAGGATTGCATTATTTATCCTGACTTCAATTTACATCAGTAACTATTGTTGCAGTTACACTTTAACCTTGGATATCCTTGAAAATTACAATCACATTTCATATCATTACTTTCTTCTCGGTTAAAAAGAAACCGAACAATATTTGTGCCTAACAATGAGTATTTCACCTGTATGACGGTAAAGACCCGCAGCGTATTATGCCGCGCTCCACTGCTTTTACAAGTAGCCGTAAATGAGTGTTTGGTCAGGTTAGACCTGATCTGATACACCCCATATTATTAAACAAGCTAAACATTTATCACTCTTTATGTTAAATGAATTCATTGGTTTTCACTATAAAGCAACATCAGATCCATTAGATGTAGCGGCTAGGATGAGATTGTGCAGTGATTCAATTTAGCCGGAGCGCTGCATGAGGAGATTGTAGAATGGGCCTGAAATATTTTCTCTGTCTCGTTTTGTACTTTCAGGCAAAGCCGGCCACTAGAGGTTCTGCTACCGCGTCTTTCGGGGAGCTCGGAAAAGTAAATGAAATTGTATCAAAGACTAAGAAAAATGAGAGCTAAATGGCCCTCTTTTCACGGAAGAATGGGAAAGCGACAGATTTTGTATAAATAAATGTTTTCTAAAGATGATTTCCTAAATATATTTGTTTTATAGCAGCAGGGTTGTTTTTGGAAACTTCTAATTAAAGCGGACCTGAACTTACAACTTCCTCTCTGCTCTAAAAGATAAGCAACAATATACCTTTAATACTAATAAAATACCTTTAAAGAAAAAAATCATTTGTTACAGCTGATACAAATCCTGCTCTAAATCTGCAGTGGGTCTACTTCCTGCTTTCGTGGAAGCAGACATAGGGTTAACATCCTGTGTTTACAAATTAGCTGCTCTGCCTAGGCAGCCAGCTGACACAGCTGAGGGATCAAATTACAGTGGTGATTAGTCACAGATGAGAGGGAATAAGACAGGCTAAACTCTCTAAGTGCATTTCTATGTTTTCCTTCTGTCCTGTGTAAGAGTTCAGGTCCACTTTAAGGCAGAGCTAGTAGCTTACTCTATGAACAACCCCATTTTGATGATAATAAAGATTCATGAAATGGCAATCAAGAGACCTCAAGTGTGTTTGTTTGTTTTTTTAAATAGGCTTTACTTTGTGTTTATTATATCCCAACTACTGGGCAGTTTCTACATGAGCAGGAAAATTGACATTGCCAGTATTTAATTTTTTGCAAAGATTACATAAAGCCTACAGGTGGGTATGCAGTATGCACACAAGCACAAAAACCACCTGAAGCAACAGTTTGGGGATAAGTGCTGTACAGACTCATCACAAGGTTACAGCCTCACTACCGATTCTGTTGCTATGGAGGAGGGAAAACGGCTCAGTGCACAATGTAGCTGCTGAAAGTGGAGGAGGTAAGAAGGAGAACAGTGCACCTGGCAATCATCCGGTACTACCGATCTCTCGGTGATGAATCAGTGAGTTTGTACACCTGCTAGGGTCTCAGCATTGATGGCCCCGACAGGCTGCCTTGCTGAGAGCCTTTTAGCATGTGTACAAAACTTGCGATTATCTTCATTCTGCCTAACTTCCATTGTGGCCCGGTCTGTTTCACTTTGTTCTTTTTTTCCTGTTGCCAACTTAGCATGTTCTAAAAGTGGACCTCTTGTGTAAATTGCACATTCCACGGGTCCTCTTCTAATAGGAAATTATAATTACTTGCTTTCTGTTCCCACTGAATCCTTCCCTGAGCCCTGTATCCATAGGCTTCCACCGCATAGCCCACCTTCCTGCAGAAAACCTCTATGGTCTTTTCCTGTGTCTTGCGAAGAGAAAACACCAAGGTGTTTTTCTGCAGGGGGAAGGGCTACATGCCGGAATCCAGCGGGTACAGGGCGGGGGCGGGGGGGGGGGGGGATGCCACAGTAGGCAATTATAACTTCCTATTAGAAGAGAACCCATCAAATGTGCAATTTACACTGGTGGTCTACTTTATCCTGTATATTGATTGCCACCGGCACAGACATAGTTACATAGTTGGGTTGAATAAAAAAAAATTCTTCCAACGAGTTCAACCTGAAAACATGGAGCACTACCCGGCACCCTCACATATCGCCAGAGGAAGGCGAAAAACCCTAATAATCTTTGGACCAATTCGCCATAAAAGGTAAAAAAAAAAAATCCTTCCCGACTCCAGATGGCAATCAGATAAAATCCCTGGATCAACACCACCGACAATTACCTAGTAATTAATGCCATGGATATCCTTCAATGCAAGGAAAGCATCCAAGCCCCAAACTGTAGCTTGGATTCTGACTTTGACTTATTGCAAAAAAATGGTAGTTGCTCAATCCGGCTGATAACCATCATATGAGGAGCTCATGAGGCTGGACAATTACACGAAGCAAAATTTAAAGGGACCTGGGTTCAAAACTCACAGATAGCCAGCAGGCTAACAACATCCTAAAATAAACAGGTCCCTTTAAATGTAGCTTTATTGCAGCCTGCACTGACCTGTTTACTGCTTGTATCTACCTGCCACATGCCAAGGCTCCCAGTCTCTCTCCATCCTCAGGTTTCTAGACACCAAGGGCTTGATTCACAAAGCGGTGCTAACCCAGTTAGAGACTTTAGGCATGATAACCATTGCACCACGCTGGTGAAAAGCCAGTTTAGGTGTGATAAGTTTAGGCATGATAAGTTTAGGTGTGATAAGTTTAGGCATGATAAGTTTAGATAAGTTTAGATCGCTTGCAAAGTCCCGCACGCAAAGCAGCGCCATTAAACTTTATTCGAAGTGCACCAGACTTTGCTAGCGTAAAACGTTTGATCAGCTGTGCACTGCGGTGCTAACCCAGTTGGCGCTTAAACTTATCATGCATAAACTTATCACACCTAAACTTATCATGCCTAAACTTATCACACCTAAACTTATCACCCCTAAACTTATCATGCCTAAACTGAGTTTAGGCATGATAAAGGGCTTTTCACCAGCGTGCTAACTGTTAGCACCGCTTTGTGAATCAGGCCCCAAGTGTTGCCTCTAAGTGAAGAACAGTAGTTGCTTAGACTCCACACCCTGGGAGAGCCCACACCTATCGCCAGTCCCTGGGTCAGTAGGACACCTGCTACCCGTAATACCAGACAACTGTAAGAAGAGAAGGCAGAAGATATGGACCTGTTTTGTTGGGTGCCATTCTGCTGCAAACCGCACTTGTGCTTTAGGATTTCAGCATCAGTCTCTGCTGGTTCCTGCAGAAGCTTTAGAAACATCACTGTAATAAACTAAGCAGCTTAATTCATTTTTCACTCCCTGCAGATTAGAGCCTTAACAATCAGCTGTGATTAATATTTATTGACAGACAATTAATGGGAACATTTCAGCAAACCTGAAAAAAAACCCCAGTTTATTGCATTTTAAATTAGACAACTTGTCCAAGAAAGCTCAACTGCTCGGCTAGATGATTACCGTGCGATTAGATGGCAATGATTTACACGCCGACTTAAAAGCAATCTTATTACCATCACTTGTCTAACCCATTCCCATCTGATTACACTGCTCACTGTAAAATGAAAATCTATTAGAAAATTAAAGTGGACATGTTAGCTGAAATGGTCTCTTTGAATAAGAAAATTCATTTCCTTTGAAGGGAATGGATGGTCCTAATTATATTGTGTTTACCTGCGTTGCGCTGGTGACATGACCGTGTCACGCCAAGTCCTGATGAATACATCTCTGCCAAATGGAGAACGGCCAGAGGATCTTTCTCCAGCAATGGCATTGGGGAATATTTAAAAGTCTTTTTACTGTCCTTCTACATTTTGTTGCCAGCTACTTAATACTTAAATTTATAATACAAAAAATGTATACAGGAAAACGTTACATGTTTCAAATATTGAAGAAGGGGGGGAAAAAAAGCATGGACCGCCCTATCAGAATCAGAATCTATTTGGCCAAGTAAGTTTGCACTTATAAGGAATTTGACTTGGCAGTTGTTTAAAGGGATACTGTAGGGGGGTCGGGGGAAAATGAGCTGAACTTACCCGGGGCTTCTAATGGTCCCCCGCAGACATCCTGTGTTGGCGCTGCCACTCCCCAATGCTCCGGTTCACTTCTGGAATTTCTGACTTTAAAGTCAGAAAACCACTGCGCCTGCGTTGCTGTGTCCTCGCTCCCGCTGATGTCACCAGAAGTGTACTGCGCAGACACAGACCATACTGGGCCTGCGCTGTGCGCTCTTGATGACATCAGCGGGATCGAGGACACGGCAACGCAGGCGCAGTGGTTTTCAGACTTTAAAGTCAGAAATTCCAGAAGTGAACCGGAGGCGGGGTCGGAGCATCGGTGAGCGGCTGCGCGGGCACAGGATGTCTGCGGGGGACCATTAGAAGCCCCGGGTAAGTTCAGCTCATTTTCCCCCGACCCCCATACAGTATCCCTTTAAAGCAGTTCTGGTTGAACTCGATGGACGTATGTCTTTTTTCAACCCAAATAACTGTGTAACTATGATTAGCCATACTATGCCAGGGAAAAAAAACACGTATCTAAGTAGATAAATACTTGATCTACTTACATAACAAATGTATTGTACTCTCCACGTTTTGATTTTAGTGAATTTTATGTAGTAAATGAAGAGAATTCTGTTCCTGGTGGAAACCATGTGTTTTGCCCGCAGTTTAGGCTAAATCAGACTCATCTGCAGCATCCATCTATGGACTTGCGTAAATAAGCCTGTTTAGGTAGGAAGGAAAGTATCTGAGTAATATAGAGCCTATGGCATACGCTGAAATGGCGCCCAATGAAACCCCTTCACTTTTAACCACTTGCCGACCGCACGCTTATACCGTGCGTCGGCAAAGTGGCAGCTGCAGGACCAGCGACGCAGTACTGCGTCGCCAGCTGCAGGCGGATTAATCAGGAAGCAGCCGCTCGCGCGAGCGGCTGCCTCCTGTCAATTCACGGCGGGGGGCTCCGTGAATAGCCTGCGGGCCGCCGATGGCGGCTCGCAGGCTAAATGTAAACACAAGCGGAAATAATCCGCTTTGTTTACATTGTACGGCGCTGCTGCGCAGCAGCGCCGTGAGGCAGATCGGCGATCCCCGGCCAATCAGCGGCCGGGGATCGCCGCCATGTGACAGAGGACGTCCTGTCACTGGCTGCACAGGACGGATAGCGTCCTGTGCAGCCCGGATCACTGGGGGGACAGGTAGGAGAGGGGGGGCGGGAATGTCGCCGCGGAGGGGGGCTTTGAGGTGCCCCCCCCCCCCCGCAACATGCCACCAGCAGGAGCGATCAGACCCCCCCTGCACATCATCCCCATAGGGGGGGGAAAAGGGGGGCGATCTGATCGCTCTGCGTGCCAGCTGATCTGTGCTGGGGGCTGCAGAGCCCACCCAGCACAGATCCCATCAAACAGCGCTGGTCCTTAAGGGGGGGTAAAGGGTGGGTCCTCAAGTGGTTAAAAACAGCAACCTTTCTTGCGTACATGTGTTTTTTGGCTGGGGATATTGCTTAAGCTAATTTTTTAAAAAATATCTCTTCTTATTTCCACTCTGTCCTCTTTTCTAACAAAGCCAAATGAGCCCTACATACAAAAATTAAGCAGCCATGTTCCCCAAATAACAATTAATCTCATCTGAGGTCTGAATGGCAGGGAGGCATGGGGGCAGGTATGGCAACGCAGCACAGGGGCAGGTATGGCAACGCAGCACGGGCAGGCATGGCGACGCAGCACAGGGGCAGGCATGGTGGCGTAGCATAGGGGCAGGCATGGCGGCGCAGCACAGGGGCAGGCATGGCGACGCAGCACAGGGGCAGGCATGGCGACGCAGCACAGGGGCAGGCATGGCGACGCAGCACAGGGGCAGGCATGGCGACGCAGCACAGGGGCAGGCATGGCGACGCAGCACAGGGGCAGGCATGGCGACGCAGCACAGGGGCAGGCATGGCGGCGCAGCACAGGGGCAGGCATGGCGACGCAGCACAGGGGCAGGCATGGCGACGCAGCACAGGGGCAGGCATGACGACGCAGCACAGGGGCAGGCATGGCGACGCAGCACAGGGGCAGGCATGGCGACGCAGCACAGGGGCAGGCATGGCGACGCAGCATAGGAGCAGGCATGGTGGCGCAGCACAGGCGCACCCCTCTAGACATAAGGTAGGATAGAGCACTGAGGATCGAGGAAGTGTAAACCTCAGAATAGTTTTGGAGTTCAAGTGAACCTGAGGAGAAAATAAAATGAGATGAACAATTATCCCTATCCTTCTACTCCTAAAAATGGCTTTTCTGGATATCACACAGTTTTAGTTTATGTTTAAAAATGTAAAAATTAGATTTCATGTTTTATTGTCTCTGCTAAGTGACACAGGCCTCGATTCATCAACACTTAGCAAATTTGTTAACAACAGTTTGGTAAAATACCGAATTTGTTAACTTCATTTCAGGATTCATCAAAGTTATCTACAGCTGTTAGCGAACATTCGGTAACGATTCGGTAACGATTCGCTAAAAACGGAATAAAGTGCAATTCATGAAAAAGAAAGTGGGCGTGGTTTAGCGTTACATTTAGGATTAGTTATCTCCTTCACTGCTCTGTCGTTATTCCTGTCAGATCATTGCTGACAGAGAAGATGGAGCCATTTGAAGTGGTTATGTATCAGCTGAGAGTGATTCAAAGGCACAGAAGGGCAAGAATAAGGTCTGCAACCATATAAATTTGTAAGAGAATAGATTTATTTGCTATAACACGACATCTGCATTTCTCTTGAATCATCTTGTAAGAGAACACAGGCAGTGTCAGGGTTAACTAATTTGCTAGCTGCACTATAATTTTTTAGAAAAGGCTCCTATCAAATTGTGGGATTGTCCCAACCACTTCCAGAATCCTGGTCCAGGTGTAAAGCCCTATTCAGAATGTTGCTCAAAGGACTGCCTTTTACCCACAATTCCATGGGAATCTTATGGCCTTGTGTTAAAGTACCACTGTAAAATGGAAATATCGACACGTTACCGAATGGTTACCGAATTGTTACCGAATTGTTATCGAATGCACACCGAATGAGGAAAAACCTTGATGAATACAACTAGAAATCGCTAAACTTCGAATTCGGTAATTTAACAAACTGGAAAAAGTTATCTCAAAGAGAATGATGAATCGAGGCCACAGTCTTTATGTGTCTCAGAGCTAAAATATAAGAACTGCTGACCTTTGTTATCTATCCCCAGCACTCAGAAGCTGTTCTCTGCCAGTCAAGAGTTTTTTGGCTCTAATTCCTTATCAGTAAGGGTTATGCTATTGTCCAACTAGGTCTCAACTGCCAGTTGCATACCTAAATGTTTTTTTTCTACTCATTCAGGCAGAAAAAGGAAAAGAAAAAACACAGCCTAGTTATCTGTATGCTCGGCACTGTACATATACATGTCTAGTGCCTGATTCAACGCTAGAGCAACAGCACATTGTCAGGCAACTTGTGCCGCGACGTGCGGTGAACCAAAAGTCATGTTAGTCTATGGTGACACTGTTTTTTTTCTTTTAAAAAAAATCATGTTCGCGACGCACATGCGCAGTGTATTTTTTCAATTATTCCGCGTTATTCAAATTTTTATTCAAATTTCGGCCACAGGAAGTGAGCGCTACACAGCCTCACTTCCTGCTTGGCTTGCAGCCAAAATGGAGATGACCGCTCCCTGCCGCAGTAATCTCCATAGGTTTTTCTTGGCATGGCGATGCAATCAGCTGATCACACCACACCGTAACCGAGGGTTAGAAGTGTGAAACCGGTCTTAGGGTTAGTGTTAACTGTGAAACTGGTGAAACAAATGTGACAAATCACTGTTAGGCTGGGTTCCTATGTGCACAGTTCTGTTCCAGTCCTGTCCTGTCAGTTTTGGCTTTGGTTTCTATGGCTGGGTTCACACAATGTGTACAGTCTCATTCTTGTCAGGTAAAGTGAACCCAGTCTAAAGCTAGTCATACACTAATCGATTATGGCCTGATGTGCGCAGCCAATCGATTCCCTATCCAACTGACAATCGATCAGATACAGTACTAATTGATTCCTACACCCAACAACAAACCGAATTATATTAGATTTAAGCAGAAATCTGTTGAGAATCATTCAATCGGCAAGCGTTGCAAGACTAGAGGGAGTGCTTTGCTATGTGGATATTGATCTTCCAATGTTCATGCTCTACCTTCCTTGCACAGAGACTTTCCAACATGTCTGATCAGAATTTCTATTGAAAAACTGACCAAAATAGAATCATTCAGATATGACAGAGCTATAGATGACTTGCAGTTCCAGTCAAAGTGTTTGAATCAGACAGAAATTGAACAGGAAAATCAATACATGTATGACCAGCAGTATTTCAAGGTCTGCTATCAACGTATTTAGTACAGTCTGGTCTTGAGAGCTTCTTCCTTTGACAGACCATGTGGTTATCACACAGCTGCTTTCATGGACACGGTCATGTCCTTGTAGCAGTACTGTAATGGATTTTAAGGACACTCGAGCTGAGAGGGATATGGAGGCTGCCATATTTGTTTCCTCAAGAGAACCAGAGACGAAGCACCCTCATGTATTTTATTACAATTATCAGTGGGAACATGACAGTAAACACCTACCCTGCTTTTAGTTTTATTCTTCTCAGTCTAATCTATCTGTTATCAACTGTGATAAGAATCCACCGACTGATTCAGTCTAGGTTTGACCTGGAATCATTATAGCTGAGTCACTCTTCTGTGGAGTCTTTTCAAGCCCAAGCCTGCCACCTCCTGGCTCAGATTTCCTTACTCAGAGCTGTTGACATGGGAGGTCCTGCTGCTGCCGAGAAAGAAGCTCTGAAACAGACAAGTGTATCTGTGTGCACTATGCAGCCAGTCATTATCAACCAAGATGGTGCCTGGATAGGAAGCCACGGCCACAGGGCTCCGGCAATTACTTCTTTTTTTTCTCTCTGCCTGGATCCCCGCCTGGCCATATCTCACCACAGAGGCTCCTTCCATCACCTTCAGCGGTGCGGTGTGGTGCGCTCGCTCTCCGGGGCTCCAGCTCCCCAGCGCTCGCTCTGAGGACCAGCTGGCTGACCCCACGTGTTAATGCGGATGCTGACCCCTTGGCGGATTTTGCCAGCGGGCTGCAGCTGGTCGGGCCCCGAGGAGACCTCCGGGCGCTGTTGGCCTCTCCGCTGTGCTGCCTCCCACTCGCCGCTGCTTCCTGCCCGGCCACCCACGTGGACGAGCTCCTCACCGCGAGAGAGGCTCTCCCGGCCACTCCAGAGGCAGTCTCCACTGCCGCCTCTAGCCCGCTATGCCCGCTGGCCATGGTTGTTACTGCCTCCGCGATCAGCTGATGCTGAGCCGCTGCCGAGGAGACCAGACCAGGACGACGCATGGAGGGAGGCGAAAGCTACTGCAGGAGCCGCCGATCACGGCAGCAGGACAACACAGACAGGACCACACTGCTTCAGCCGCGTGGTGTCTCCCACAGTGCACACAGCCGACCGGGGCCACGTGGAGCCTCAGCCATGGAGTCCCAGTGAGAGGCCAGAGCTAGTGCCACGCTGCTGCTCCCATCCCTCCAACGCACATGGGAGCTGGTCCACTGCTCCGGGCAAGGCAGCTCCTGAATCTGATCGAGGGCCGCACCAGCCATCGGGTCACTGGCCATGCTGCCCCTTCAGCTACCAGATACGGACACCGGCAACACACTGCCCCAGCAGCCATTGGACCCATGCTCTCCTCCACCGCTGCCAGAGCCTCTCCACCACAGTGTCGACAGGGTACCCGATGTCCTGCACTCCACCACCACTGTGCCTTTGTACATCAGCTGCACAACAGCCATTAGGTCTTTTTGACCAGGCCACTAGCCGGCTGTGGCAATGCCCAGGGACCATCTCTTCTCTCTCCTCTCTCTCGGCCCTGTCCTCACTTTTCTCTCTCATTTTCTCCTTACCTTCCTTCCTTTTCTCTTGTATCTTCTCTCGCATCTCTCTCTCTTCCCAGGGTGGGACTGGGGGGGCATCTGACTCAAGTATCGCTGCAGAAGCGTTTGAGTGCCATATACGACAGCGGATTACCCCCTCCAGTCCTTCTCCTGGGTCCACCTGTAAGTTTCTATTCTCTATATCTCTCTACGCTTTTTTCCCATTCTCTATATCTCTCTACGCTTCTTTTCCTGGAATTCTGGGGGGCATTCAAATAGCTGCAGAGCTGTTGAGCGCTGCAGAGATGGTAGCGCTCCGCTCAAATAGCACTGGATGTCTCCTCGGGACCTTCCACTACGTAACTATGTAACTAAGTATTATGTTCCATGCACTGTGTACTCACTACTAAATGTACTGTACATTACTGCTTGCATTTTTTGCTGTACCATCACCGACCCTGTATGTGCCAAAAATAATTCCGGGTACAACCCCCGTTGTACTTGGCGAAATAAATGATTCTGATTCTGATTATCTACTGTATGCAGTTTCATTTCTATGAGAGACACTTCCTACAGGCAGCCACACAGCATACCAGAATAATAGTTGAAAGCAGACAGATGAAAGGCTGCAGCAGCCCTGCTTGTCTATAGTCTCATAGAGGCTAGACAGCACATCCAGAACAACTCATAACCCGGAAGCAAAACAGGTATGAGCCGGCGGCCATATTGGATATTTCCTGGAGCAATAATGGATAAAAAACACTCAAAAAGGCACACCAGAGTGGCGAAATTATCAGGTAGAGCATTTATTCTTTACAAGCTATTAACTGATATGTTTATTTTGTGTGAATTGTTAATCTCTGGTTCCCTTTAAACAATAAGAGTTACCTGGCTGTTCTGCTGATCACCTGCTTCTAACATTTTTACCAATAGACCCTGAACAAGCATGCAGGTCAGATGTGTCTGACTGAAGTCTGACTGGATTACACACGTTCTTGTTTCATGTGTGTGATTCAGACACTACTGCGGTCAAAGGTCAACAAGACTGCCAGGCAACTAGTATTGTTGAAAAGGAAATAAATATGGCAGCCTCCATATCCCTCTCATTTCAGGTGTCCCTTAAAGCTCTCTAATCAAACTTTAGGACCACTGCCTTCACCAGCAGCCTCGATTGCAGTATGGATTTTCTTCTTTCTCTGATTGAAGGATTCTCTACGCATTGATTGTAGACTGGTGCCTGCTCTAATATTGCCATTTTGACAGTTTGCTTGAAAAGCATCTAGAGCAGGCATGGGCAAACTTGGCCCTCCAGCTATTACGGAACTACAAGTCCCACAATGCATTTGCCTTTATGAGTCATGACTGTGGCCGTCAGACTCCTGCTATGCATTGTGGGACTTGTAGTTCCGTAACAGCTGGAGGGCCAAGTTTGCCCATGCCTGATCTAGAGAGAGGTCCATCTTCTTCAAGCTTTTCCACTCAACTAACAGCCGGCTGCTGTCTCGTCCGTTGCTTATAGACACAGACAGTCTGCCACATGGCCTTACAAAAGGACTGGTGGAGACGCCCATTATATATAAACACTTTAAAAAATGTAAGAAGGAGAGGCAGTGTATACTGGGCACTTTCATCAGTCCTTTTAAGAAGTAGCAATACACCTTAGTTGGAAGGCTGGAAGGCAGAAGTAAGCTCAGCACGACATGGTCCCACTTCTCTCCACCTCCTTCCTCATAGTGCTGCGTCACTTGTAAATGGACCTGAACTGCATGACTTTCCATTGGCCAGCCACAACCACCAGTCTGAGCATAAACCAGCTCTGCTTTAGGGCATAGTCATGTAGTCTGAAAGTAGGTGTGGCCACACCTCATCACCTCATAAAACCTCATCACTAGTATCTTCCCAACTGTCATAAAACATGCCATGAAGTCTTTTAACATTAGGTGGGGATGTGGCCTTATAAGGTAGGGTGATCAGGGCCTGCCCTACTATAAAGCCACCTCAATCTCAGGTTGGGAAATCTAGGGGGAGGTGCTGAGGACTGGCCCAATCTGAATGGTAGAGCATGCAACGGAGCACAAATACCTAATCCAGTGCTTGGTACACTCTTCTTCTGCAATGCAACCTATCACCATGCAGCAGCATCTCTCCGTATGTCACATGACATGCATCGGGAGCCTACAGAGGGGCACTTCTGCATGCTTATAAGCTGCAGTGAAGAAGAGTAGAGGACCCAGCACTTGACTTGTGCTCTGCTGCATGATCTGCTATTCAGATATAGGAGGAATGGGATGGTGGGTGAGAGGCGAGACCCCTTAGCCCCTGGGTACTTGCCCTGAGTGAGATGCAAATCATTCTGGCTTGCATGCCCATTTCATGGAAAGTGTAAGCAGCTGGGAAGTGGGTCAATCCAATTAAAATCATGAGAAAGTTTGGCCCTAGTTCAAGTGCAGGGCTGGAATTTGGTCATGAAGGCATGGCTGCAGTCAGATGGCACTACCAGTACCAGGATATCCTGATTGCAGAGTGACTTCCAAAGCTCTTCAAACTGCTTTCTTTTTTTCAAATGAACACTATAGGTACAATGTTAAGGCAGTAAACAATACAAGCTTAAAGTGTACCCAAGACGAACCCTGGGCACAAAATGACATACTTGCCTAAGAAGAGGGAAGCCTCTGGATCCTATAGAGGTTTTCCATGCCGTTCCCCAGTCCTCCATCCCTGAGCGCAGACCTACAGAAGATTACCGACAAGGGATTGTGGGTAGGAACAAAGGGGCCACACTGCTCTTCAGGCATGAGGGTAGCCATACTGCACCTGCGAGAGTACGGCTACGCCTGCACAGTAAACCGGAGTAGCTCATGCTGGTACAGGTGCAGCATAGCTGTGCCAAAAGAGGAGCGTGACCTCAATGTTATGGAAGGGCCCAGAGAACAGCGGCAGGAGCGTGGAGGACCCGGAGGATCGAGACGCTTCCCATTTTTTAGTTAAGTATGTGTTTCTGAACCCAAGCTTCGGCTTTGGATCTTTTTTAAGGTGACCATAAGCTGATCGATTTTCCCCAGCAGATTTGATCACTGTGATTAAGTCTGGCAGAGATTGATGCCCCAACATGGCCAATCAATTGTAATTTCAAAAAGATCTTGCTCGATAGGGGCGGGGCAGTGGCGCAATGACATATCACCGGCCGGCTGACTGGCCCTCCAGTCTCCCTCTAGTTTTTTTTTGTTGGTTTTTTTTGACAATTCAATTTTATTGATTTTTTAACAAAAACAGGTACAACAGAGTGTCACCAAAGCTATGCGACACTTAAAGTAAATAACATTGGTACAGCTTATAACAATAAACGTGAGCATACAATGCATCATAAAACATTCACATTGCGTTTGTTGTAGGTCAATGCAGAAACCAGGAAGGTAAGTAGTGTATTAGCTAGTTTCATACATAGCAGAGTCAATACATGACATTGTGTATATAATTGGTTAATCAATCAAACAATAAATATCTGGGCCGCACCAATGTTGGGGGTGAAGAGGAATTAATAGGAAGAAAGAGAAAAAAGAAGAGAAGAAAGAAAGAGAAAGAGAGAAAGAAAGAAAAGAGGTCTCCGAAGCCTGCCCTCGCCCGCCAGGATAGCCTGAGGCCATCTCATCAGATATTGTGCATAGGCACACGGTACAAAAAAGGGATTTTTGTTTTAGTCTTCTGGACCAGATGGAAGAGCTTCGACATTATTGTACCAGGGAGCCCATATTTTGTCGAACCTTTGAGGGCAATTGCGGCTCTTATATGTTAAACGATAGAGGGGTAAAGCCTTCATTATAGTAGATTTCCAGAAATTAAAAGAATGGGGCCTATCTGACTTCCAAGTGCGTAATATATCTTTACGTGCATAAAAGCACAGTATTCTGACTAGGTATTGAGAGTGTTTGCCTGGCGGGGTACCATCTAGTAGTCCTAGCAGAAGTGTTCTAGGAGATAATATCAATTGTGTTTGAAGAAGTTCATTGATTAGATCAACAATCTGTGACCAGAACCCATAGACCATTGGGCATTCCCAGAACATGTGGAAGTAGGTTCCAAAATCAATATCACATCTGGAGCAATTTGGAGAGTTGGAGTGGGAAATGTAATGCATACGCATAGGCGTTAAATACGTTCTATGCAAAAATGTCTCCCTCTAGCTTTAATAGTGCTCCCTAGGGCACCTGCAGAGTACTCACAGCGGAGCGCACTCACCTGTACAGCCGGTGCGCTCCCTCCTGTGTCTTTCCCTCTCCATCCCCAAACAAGCCAACCCGCCATTGCCACATAACACCAATCCTTTGCTCACTACACTGGCTACCCAAAAAATAGAGCATCCTTTTCAAAATCGGCATGCTAACATTCCAATCCCTACACGACCCAGGCCATGGATACCTGAAGGATTTGTTGCATCTGTGTCACACCTCCCACAACCTCAGATCGAAAGGATCCAATAGCTTGACCATCCCCAGAGTCCAACTAAAAACCTCTGGAGCCAGAGCATTCTCTCTACCCTGTGGAATGGCTTGCTAAACTTAATGAAGACAGCTTCAACCTTGGACATGTTTAAATCAAAACTGAAAAGCCACTTGTTTGGTCTGGCATTTATAATCAGATAATGTCCCCTATATACACATCACTATGTACTGATCTGAGACAAGCTTATGCACTTTGGGTCCTACGGGAGAAAAGCGCTTTACAAATGTTTTGTTGTTGTTGTATTCTCTGTGACCCCACAGCATGTACATACTCACGGAGAACAGGGCTACTGCAGGGATGGAGGTGGAAGGACGCGGGAGGAAGAACACCGGCTGGACAGATGAGATATCTGCAGAAGCCCTGGGGGGAGGGGGGGGGGCACTACAAAAACTCGGGAGAGACCTGAGATAACATCAGCTGGCTCTGGAGCACCAAGGGGAATATACTATGAAGCTCCGTAGCATAGATTTTTTAATAGATTCCATGCCAAAAATCAGATTTCATTCATAGAGGGATGTATCTTTTGGGCACATTGGGTGGCAATCTTCTAATGTATGGCCTCCTTCACCATTAGTGACCACTGTGTCAGGCTTCATACAAGGTCACTTTAAGCGGAATCAGTTCCAATATCTGATGGGATGAGTGTTGACGGCAAATTCCTTCAGAAGTTTGAGGAGTCTGCTTTCTTCAGTTTTCTGACCCATACAATCTTTTCAGGTGATCAGAGTTCCAATTTAATGCCGAGGGACTGTGAAAATGATTTATTGCCAGCTGTGCAGGAGCCAGCACTGTGATATTGTGCTTTGCTGAGCAGCCAACGTTAAGAGTGAAAGTCTGGATAGAAGAGATAAATGGGTTATCAGATTTCCAATCACATCTCTGAAATGAATGTATCAGTCTTATTTTTCTCTCGCATTCAGCCACAGAATATTGTCTTCGATGCGTACTGTGTGTTAGGCAATGGAAACATTTCTAAACTACAGTACCACTTGTGACCAGCAGGTGACAATCTTCATTGTACAAGTATTGTACAGTGCTTTTTGTACACTAAACATTAACATGTTTAAACAAAATGGGGGCAGTTATTAAAGAGGAACTGTCGCAAAAATCTTAAAATTTAAAACACATTCAAATAAGTACATTTCTCCCAGATTAAAATGAGCCATACATTACTTTTCTCCAATGTTGGTGTCACTTACAGTAGGTGGTAAAAATCTGACATTTCCGACAGGTTTTTTGCTAGTCCATCTCTTCATGGGGGATTCTCAGCATGGCCTTTATTATTTATAAAGACATTCCCTGAAAATGATTAATGCAAAGAGGCTGGCCAGCCTCCCTGCTCGCTGCACACTATTTTGGCAGTTGGACGGAGCAACTGCCATTCACTAAGTGCTTTTAAAAATAAAGAAAATGCTGACAACCCCTCTTGAGAAGATAAACTAGTTGAAAATCTGTCAGTAATGTCAGATTTCTACTACTTACTGTAAGTGACAGCAACATAGAAGAAAAGTAATTTATGGCTCATTTTACTCTGGAAGAAATGTACTTTTTATTTGTAGGTGTTTGAAATTGTAAGATTTTCGCGACCGTTCCTCTTTAACCACTTGCCGACCGCCCACAGCCCATGGGCGGCGGCAAAGTGGACGCCTAAAGGACCGCAATACGCCTTCAGGCGGCGCGTCCTTTAGGCATGCCGGGGGAGCGATCGCGTCATTGATGACGCGCGCTTCCCCCGGCAACTGGCTCCGCCCACCCGCCGTAACATCCCGCCGGCCATACGGAAGCGCCGGCGGGATGTTAACCCCGCGATCGCCGCATACAAAGTGTATAATACACTTTGTAATGTATACAAAGTGTATTATACAGGCTGCCTCCTGCCCTGGTGGTCCCAGTGTCCGAGGGACCACCAGGGCAGGCTGCAGCCACCCTAGTCTGCACCCAAACACACTGATCTGCCCCCCCCCCCGCCCACTGATCGCCCACAGCACCCCTCAGACCCCCCCCTGCCCACCCCCCAGACCCCTGTTTGCACCCAATCACCCCCCTAATAACCCATCAATCACTCCCTGTCACTATCTGTCAACGCTATTTTTTTTTTATATCCCCCCCTGCCCCCTCCTGATCACCCCCCACCCCTCAGATTCTCCCCAGACCCCCCCCCAGACCCCCCCCCCTGTGTACTGTATGCATCTATCTTCCCTGATAACCTGTCAATCACCCGTCAATCACCCATCAATCACCCATCAATCACCCCCTGTCACTGCCACCCAACAATCAGCCCCTAACCTGCCCCTTGCGGGCAATCTGATCACCCACCCACACCAATAGATCGCCCGCAGATCCGACATCAGATCACCTCCCAAATCCATTGTTTACATCTATTCTCTCCTCTAAACACCCACTAATTACCCATCAATCACCCATCAATCACCCCCTATCACCACCTGTCACTTTTACCTATCAGATCAGACCCTAATCTGCCCCTTGCGGGCACCCAATCACCCGCCAACACGCTCAGATTGCCCTCTGACCCCCCCCTTATCAATTCGCCAGTGCATTAATTACATCTGTTCTTTCCTGTAATAACCCACTGATCACCTGTCAATCACCTGCCAATCACCTATCACCCATCAATCACCCCCTGTCACTGCCACCCATCAATCAGCCCCTAACCTGCCCCTTGCGGGCAATCTGATCTCCCACCCACACCATTAGATCGCCCGCAAACCCGCCGTCAGATTACCTCCCAAATGTATTGTTTACATCTGTTATCTTCTCTAAACACCCACTAATTACCCATCAATCACCCATCAATCACCCCCTATCACCACCTGTCACTGTTACCTATCAGATCAGACCCTAAGCTGCCCCTTGCGGGCACCCAATCACCCGCCCACACGCTCAGATTGCCCTCAGACCCCCCCCCCCCCCTTATCAATTCACCAGTGCATTAATTACATCTGTCCTTCCATGTAATAACCCACTGATCACCTGTCAATCACCTGCCAATCACCTATCACCCATCAATCACCCCCTGTCACTGCCACCCAACAATCAGCCCCTAACCTGCCCCTTGCGGGCAAACTGATCACCCACCCACACCAATAGATCGCCCGCAGATCCGACATCAGATCACCTCCCAAATCCATTGTTTACATCTATTCTCTCCTCTAAACACCCACTAATTACCCATCAATCACCCATCAATCACCCCCTATCACCACCTGTCACTTTTACCTATCAGATCAGACCCTAATCTGCCCCTTGCGGGCACCCAATCACCCGCCAACACGCTCAGATTGCCCTCTGACCCCCCCTTATCAATTCGCCAGTGCATTAATTACATCTGTTCTTCCCTGTAATAACCCACTGATCACCTGTCAATCACCTGCCAATCACCTATCACCCATCAATCACCCCCTGTCACTGCCACCCATCAATCAGCCCCTAACCTGCCCCTTGCGGGCAATCTGATCTCCCACCCACACCATTAGATCGCCCGCAAACCCGCCGTCAGATTACCTCCCAAATGTATTGTTTACATCTGTTATCTTCTCTAAACACCCACTAATTACCCATCAATCACCCATCAATCACCCCCTATCACCACCTGTCACTGTTACCTATCAGATCAGACCCTAAGCTGCCCCTTGCGGGAACCCAATCACCCGCCCACACGCTCAGATTGCCCTCAGACCCCCCCCCCCCCTTATCAATTCACCAGTGCATTAATTACATCTGTCCTTCCATGTAATAACCCACTGATCACCTGTCAATCACCTGCCAATCACCTATCACCCATCAATCACCCCCTGTCACTGCCACCCAACAATCAGCCCCTAACCTGCCCCTTGCGGGCAAACTGATCACCCACCCACACCAATAGATCGCCCGCAGATCCGACATCAGATCACCACCCAAGCGCAGTGTTTCCATCTATTCTCTCCTCTAAACACTCACTAATTACCCATCAATCACCCATCAATCACCCATCAATCACCCCCTATCACCACCTGTCACTGTTACCCATCAGATCAGACCCTAATCTGCCCCTTGCGGGCACCCAATTACCCGCCTACACGCTCAGATTGCCCTCAGACCCCCCCTTATCAATTCGCCAGGGCATTATTTACATCTGTCCTTCCCTGTAATAACCCACTGATCACCTGTCAATCACCCATCAATCACCCCCTGTCACTGCCACCCATCAATCACCCCCTGTCACTGCCACCCATCAATCAGCCCCTAACCTGCCCCTTGCGGGCAAACTGAACACCCACCCACACCAATAGATCGCCCGCAGATCCGACGTCCGATCACCTCCCAAGTGCAGTGTTCACATCTGTTCTCTACCCTAAACACCCACTAATTACCCATCAATCACCCCCTGTCACTGCTACCTATCAGATTAGACCCCTATCTGCCCCTAGGGCACTCAATCACCCGCCCACACCCTCAGAATGCCCTCAGACCCCTGCCCTGATCACCTCGCCAGTGCATTGCTTGCATCTATTCCCCCCTCTAATCACACCTTGAGACACCCATCAATCACCTCCTGTCACCCCCTAGCACACCTACCCATCAGATCAGGCCCTAATTTGCCCCGTGTGGGCTCCTGATCACTCGGCCAAACCCTCAGATCCCCCTCAGACCCCCTTCCGATCACCTCCCCAGTGCATTGATTGCATCTATTTTCCCCTCTAACCACCCCCTGAGACACCCATCAATCACCCCCTGTCACCCCCCTAGCACTCCTATCCATCAGATCAGGCCCAATACAACCTGTCATCTAAAAGGCCACCCTGCTTATGACCGGTTCTACAAAATTCGCCCCCTCATAGACCACCTGTCATCAAAATTTGCAGATGCTTATACCCCTGAACAGTCATTTTGAGACATTTGGTTTCCAGACTACTCACGGTTTTGGGCCCGTAAAATGCCAGGGCGGTATAGGAACCCCACAAGTGACCCCATTTTAGAAAAAAAGACACCCCAAGGTATTCTGTTAGGTGTATGACGAGTTCATAGAAGATTTTATTTTTTGTCAAAAGTTAGCGGAAATTGATTTTTTATTGGTTTTTTTTCACAAAGTGTCATTTTCCGCTAACTTGTGACAAAAAATAAAATCTTCTATGAACTCGCCATACACCTAACGGAATACCTTGGGGTGTCTTCTTTCTAAAATGGGGTCACTTGTGGGGTTCCTATACTGCCCTGGCATTTTAGGGGCCCTAAACCGCGAGGAGTAGTCTAGAAAACAAATGCCTCAAAATGACCCGTGAATAGGACGTTGGGCCCCTTAGCGCACCTAGGCTGCAAAAAAGTGTCACACATGTGGTACCGCCGTACTCAGGAAAAGTAGTATAATGTGTTTTGGGGTGTATTTTTACACATACCCATGCTGGGTGGGAGAAATTTCTATGTAAATGGTCAATTGTGTGTAAAACAAATCAAACAATTGTCATTTACAGAGATATTTCTCCCACTTAGCATGGGTATGTGTAAAAATACACCCCAAAACACATTCTACTACTTCTCCTGAGTACGGCGGTACCACATGTGTGGCACTTTTTTACACCCTAAGTACGCTAAGGGGCCCAAAGTCCAATGAGTACCTTTAGGATTTCACAGGTCATTTTGCGACATTTGGTTTCAAGACTACTCCTCACGGTTTAGGGCCCCTAAAATGCCAGGGCAGTATAGTAACCCCACAAATGACCCCATTCTAGAAAGAAGACACCCAAAGGTATTCCGTTAGGAGTATGGTGAGTTCATAGAAGATTTTATTTTTTGTCAAAAGTTAGCGGAAAATTGATTTTTATTGTTTTTTTCACAAAGTGTCATTTTCCACTAACTTGTGACAAAAAATAAAATCTTCTATGAACTCACCATACTCCTAACGGAATACCTTGGGGTGTCTTCTTTCTAAAATGGGGTCATTTGTGGGGTTCCTATACTGAACTGGCATTTTAGGGGCCCTAAACCGTGAGGAGTAGTCTGGAAATCAAATTTCGCAAAATGACCTGTGAAATCCTAAAGGTACTCATTGGACTTTGGGCCCTTTAGCGCAGTTAGGGTGCAAAAAAGTGCCACACATGTGGTATTGCCATACTCGGGAGAAGTAGTACAATGTGTTTTGGGGTGTATTTTTACACATACCCATGCTGGGTGGGAGAAATACCTCTGTAAATGACAATCTTTTGATTTTTTTACACACAATTGTCCATTTACAGAGTTATTTCTCCCACCCAGCATGGGTATGTGTAAAAATACACCCCAAAACACATTGTACTACTTCTCCCGAGTACGGCGATACCACATGTGTGGCACTTTTTTGCACCCTAACTGCGCTAAAGGGCCCAAAGTCCAATGAGTACCTTTAGGATTTCACAGGTCATTTTGCGGAATTTGATTTCCAGACTACTCCTCACGGTTTAGGGCCCCTAAAATGCCAGGGCAGTATAGGAACCCCACAAATGACCCCATTTTAGAAAGAAGACACCTCAAGGTATTCCGTTAGGAGTATGGTGAGTTCATAGAAGATTTTATTTTTTGTCACAAGTTAGTGGAAAATGACACTTTGTGAAAAAAACAATAAAAATCAATTTTCCGCTAACTTTTGACAAAAAATAAAATCTTCTATGAACTCACCATACTCCTAACGGAATACCTTGGGGTGTCTTCTTTCTAAAATGGGGTCATTTGTGGGGTTCCTATACTGCCCTGGCATTTTAGGGGCCCTAAACCGTGAGGAGTAGTCTGGAAATCAAATTCCGCAAAATGACTTGTGAAATCCTAAAGGTACTCATTGGACTTTGGGCCCTTTAGCGCAGTTAGGGTGCAAAAAAGTGCCACACATGTGGTATCGCCGTACTCGGGAGAAGTAGTACAATGTGTTTTGGGGTGTATTTTTACACATACCCATGCTGGGTGGGAGAAATAACTCTGTAAATGGACAATTGTGTGTAAAAACAATGAAAAAATTGTCATTTACAGAGAGATTTCTCCCACCCAGCATGGGTATGTGTAAAAATACACCCCAAAACACATTCTACTACTTCTCTTGAGTACGGCAATACCACATGTGTGGCACTTTTTTGCAGCTTAACTGCGCTAAGGGGCCCAAAGTCCAATGAGCACTTTTAGGCTTTACAGGGGTGCTTACAAATTAGCACCCCCCAAAATGCGAGGACAGTAAACACACCCCACAAATGACCCCATTTTGGAAAGTAGACACTTCAAGGTATTCAGAGAGGGGCATGGTGAGTCCGTGGCAGATTTCATTTTTTTTTGTCGCAAGTTAGAAGAAATGGATTCTTTTTTTTTTTCTTTTTTTTGTCACAAAGTGTCATTTTCCGCTTACTTGTGACAAAAAATAATATCTTCTATGAACTCACTATGCCTCTCAGTGAATACTTTGGGATGTCTTCTTTCCAAAATGGGGTCATTTGGGGGGTATTTATACTATCCTGGAATTCTAGCCCCTCATGAAACATGACAGGGGGTCAGAAAAGTCAGAGATGCTTGAAAATGGGAAAATTCACTTTTTGCACCATAGTTTGTAAACGCTATAACTTTTACCCAAACCAATAAATATACACTGAATGGGTTTTTTTTTATCAAAAACATGTTTGTCCACATTTTTCGCGCTGCATGTATACAGAAATTTTACTTTATTTGAAAATTGTCAGCACAGAAAGTTAAAAAAATCATTTTTTTGCCAAAATTCATGTCTTTTTTGATGAATATAATAAAAAGTAAAAATCGCAGGAGCAATCAAATAGCACCAAAAGAAAGCTTTATTAGTGACAAGAAAAGGAGCCAAAATTCATTTAGGTGGTAGGTTGTATGAGCGAGCAATAAACCGTGAAAGCTGCAGTGGTCTGAGTGGAAAAAAAGTGCCTGGTCCTTAAGGGTTAGAAAGACTGTAGTCCTCAAGTGGTTAATGGACCCAGGTAAAAAGGGCGCAGGAGCCCTTATGGAAAAAATTTATTATTATAAAAGCCGGGATTATCGGTAAAAACTGAAATTTGGGTGCATGGCAGCAGCCGCTATCAGGCACCTGCTGGCACCAAAATGTATTGTTATTGCTGCAAATCGTGGCTTTTATAATGCGGCTAAGATGATAAATTTGGGTGCTGGGAGGATAGAATCGCGGTCGCCAGGGGTTTGCGGAAATGCAAATCGCAGCATTGCAAAGCGGGGAGGGAGTGCCAAGTGTTTTTTGTTTGCTCACTGAACCATATCAATAATTACAAGCCCTTATTTGCTAAAATATCAGTAATATATCCTCATGACATACACATTAAAAAAGAGTCCCTAAGGTATTTAATAATGTATTTTTTTTATTCTGTCACTTTGTTTTGTTTTTTTCCAAGTGTTTTATTTTGGTAACTACCCGTTAATAACTATAGGAAATGTACAGTATTTTTTAATCTATTTTTATTTTACTTTTCAGCCACTAAGTGGCACTACGCACTATCCTGTGAAGTGATTGTGAATGATGTAATTTTTTTTTTGTACTTTCATTTAATAAATGAACATGGCTTATAGCAAAACCATGTTCATTCATTCACAGGCACTTTAATTGGTGCAGGGAACACATTTTCCCGTTCAACAATCACAGATGAATAAGTTGCGGTGGGAGCACACACGTGTGTGCATGGCAGAGGCTCAAGCGAGGCATTAAAACGTCTTGTTTGCAATTAACAGAGGCAAAAAGAACATTTTAATGCAAGAAGTGGTTAAAGTACATCTGTCACCAGCGCCTTAACTATAGCGGGGCTCCCCCCCGCTATAGTTAAGGCGCTGGTGACAGATGTACTTTAACCACTTCTTGCATTAAAATGTTCTTTGTTTAGGTGGTCGCGGTGATTGACTTGGCTGCACGGGAGTTGCAAACTCAATAGGATATGGATGGGACCTGTATCACACCGGGAGCAGTATGTATAATGTTCCAATGTGCTTCCACACTGCATTCCACACTGCATTATATAGGTACAAGTCTGTATAATGTTCCAATGTGCTTCCACACTGCATTATATAGGTATAAGTCTGGGCACTCCCTAGATCCCTCCCCCCAACCCCTCCATGTCCGGATGACAGATCTCTGTGTGGGGGGGGGGGGGGGTGGAAGGGGACGAATAAATGTAGTTACACCCCTGCCTGTCATCACTTTGAACATCACAACCCTTGAACATGATGACAAGTCTCTGGGCAGCAGGTCATGGAAGGCTAACAGGTGGAGTCAGGCTGCCTGCCAGGGGCATCACAGCAGTGGCGTAGCTAGAGATTATGGGGCCCCATAGCAAAACTTTCATGGGGCCCTCTGATGGAGGCACTTGTAAGCAATGCCACCTGCTCTACCCTGTGGTTTTGGAATTCATTGGGGAATTTTCATGCTCATGCATTCAATCCTGCACATAGTTCATGGGCACTGCGACAAAGTGATGTGTGGAGAAACACAAGAAAGTTAAAGGTGAATACATTAAGTACCACCTGGGCCCCCTCTTCTTCAGGGCCCCATAGCATCTGCTATGGCTGCTATGTGTAACAAACTTACCTGGTGTGGTCTCTGCAGACTGTTTTGATTCTTCTTCTTTGGTCAAACGCATCCCCTGTAGACATGAATCAGCATGATGGCATCTCCGGCTCCCCTGTAGATGTGGGTCAACGTGTTGTTTCTGGCAGGAAGCGCGCAGCTCAGAGGTGCCTTTATAGGCTGAGGAGGCATGTCTGATGGGGTGTCAGCTGTGATGTCATCAGCTGACACCTTTTTGCAGGAGGTGCTGTCAATTCTAGGGGCTGGGTTTTTGCTCTGCCTCCTGGGTACTTAAGGCCAGAGTATTCACTTGCTCGTTGGCCTTGATACTAATCAGTTCGCTGATTCTTGGCCCTAGCTAGTGAGAAATTGAGAGCTACATTTCATATATTGTGCATCAGCATGATATATATGTACTCTACTCAATCAGTCTTATTATTTTGTAGTATATAATATATATTTGTAATATTATCATATCGTAATATTGTATATTATCTGTGTACCGACCTTTTGCCTGCCTCCTGACCTCGCTCTTGCCTAGCCCTTCTGTACCAATGCAATTTGATATATGTGTATGACTCGGCCTGTTCCTGACTTTGCTACTGTTTGATCCTTCCAATACGACTGACATCTGACTTATGTGTATGACCCTGCCTGTTAATTGACTCGGCCTGTTCCTGACTTTGCTACTGTTTGATCCTTCCAATACGACTGACATCTGACTTATGTGTATGACCCTGCCTGTTAATTGACTACGATTTTGCCTAACTCTATTGTACTTCACTCTTCTGCTCTTGTGAACGACTTCGGCCTGACCCTGACTACGCCTTTCTCACTAGAGCTGAGATTTACACTAGTTACGCTAGATCTCTTCACGTATCAGCGTGATACTATGGCTGTTGCTACGACCTTGCATCACAGACAAGTATGACTCTCTGGAACAGCTCCATCAAACCCGAACTACAAAAATGTGTTTTCTACTGACAATGATAACAGTTTTTACAATTGTTTTTTTTCCTTGGACAATCTGTTGAAAAAGAGCGCACCTTCTACATTGCTTTCTTGTCTAACAGGTCTGTGCCAGAGCACAGCATGCCCTCATCCTGCAGAGTACACCACAGGGACATTGTCAATTCATTGCCTGACAAGCCTCTTGCTGTTTGGGCATCCCATGGATTTTATGGCGCTGTGATACGTGTGCAGAAGCCTGGCAAGCAGCCAGCAAACAACTTTAGGTTTTAGCTGGGAGTTTTAAAGGAAAGTACAGCAATATTAGAGAAGATGAGAGTCACTTTCTATAGAGTACATTGCTGTAAAGAATTATATTAAAACCATATTTTGTGATTTTAGTCGCATACTTTTATTTAGAGCGTTATTCCGCGAGCATGAAGATATTTCCAGACGTAATTAGAATGAAAGCTAAAGATCACTATGTACTTTCTGGATGTTTTTGCCACTTAGTTTCTCCATCCTACTTTCTTCTTCCTACAGAAAAGACTTTTGTTTATTTTGTGGTTTTTTTTTTCATAAAGTGCCAATAAGATTACAAACTTTAACGTAAAGTGTTTTTAAATATTTACATCAAAACGGTGGACTGTAGGAAGCCCTAAGTAGGTCCAGATTTCCTTTTTTTGGTACTGCTCAGGATCCTTTTAATTACAAAGATCACTAGCAATAAAGGACAACTGAAGTGAGAGGGATATGGAGGCTGTCATATTTATTCTCCTTAACAATGGAAATTGCTTGGCTGTTCTGTTGATCCCCTGCTTCAAATTCTTTTAGTCATAGACCCTGAAAAAGCATGCAGATCATATGCTTGACTTAAAGTGGCATGAAACTCAGCATTTCCTCCTTGTTCTAAAAGATTATTCACAGCATAAAATCTACTACCACAAAAAAAATGTAGCAGAACAGCATTCAAACAGTTAAACACAGCACTTTGTTATTCGAGTGGAAAGCTCATGAAAGCTTCTGGACACATCCAAATAGTTGATAACATTATCTTTTGTTTACATTCCTCTGTTGCTACAGTTAGTATACAGCTAGCAGCATGCTGAAATGGAAATACACTGTGCTAAGAAGCAGAGACAGCTGAGAAATAATCACTGGATGGATTTTAATATATAAATACAGCAGCTATAAATAAAATGCAATGGAAGCTTTCAGAGCAGATAAACTGTACTTTGGGAACTTGTAATTTGTCAACAGGCAATATTACTTGTGCACAAACACAAATATAACTGAATGGGTAATAAAAAGTAGGAAAACACATTTTTATTAAATGTTATGTCAAATGTTATGTCATGTTTTATCCCTGCAATGACTGCATTTGTCGAATGAACGTTTCAAATATGTGATTTAAACAATGCTGATGCATGAAAATCCGCAGGAGTGCCAGGCAAATAGTATTGTTTAAAAGGAAATAAATATGGCAGCCTCCACTACAGAAGAAGAAGAAAGGGGAGCTGTGCTCATCTGCTTAGGGACCCAGATTTTAAAGGAAAAAGCAGGTACTGAGGGGAGTGGTAAATTTACATACAATCATTAACCTTCTCAACTCAAGACACAGCAAGCTTGAACACCAGAACCAATAAAAACAACTAGGCTGTAAATTGTATTTTGTTGCAGAAAGAAGACGTTAGCTTCCAAAATGGATTGCATGCAAAAACACTCTGTACTAGACCCTTTCACCAGCATTGAGGTTTCCTCGTGTGAAAATGGTCCCTACTCAACCTATACCAGTCAGAAAGCAAGCAAACGTCATGCTCATGAACCTTAGATTCACGCTGAGTCTCTGTCAGGTTCTACTATCCAGGGGTGAGCCTGGGGTGCCTGGCACCTGGGTGCAAGATTTTCTCTGGCGCCTATGGGAGTGGTTAAATTAACCACGCCCAACCACATAACCACACCCATACCTTCCACCTCTTTACGCCTGCATGTGATACCCCATTCCTACCCCTCTTCCATGGGCTTGCTCCTGCCTGCAAGTCTGCTAGTCTCTGGACTGACTCAGGCTGAGAGGCTCTGCGAGTGCGACGCAGTCACACACTGCGTATTTACGGCTGCCTGCGGCCAACCTACTCTCGCTCGCTGTCGTCGGCTCCTCCCCTCGCCAAGCCCAAGCGTGAGGTGGGCTGCCTATATCTTTCCCGTTGCACCGCACAGCCTGCCAGTGTTGCCAACCATTCACGTTATTTTTTACTGACAAAAGATTTTTACTTACAAAATTTTCCCACTAAATGCACATAAGAGACCGCTTTTCCCCAGTAAATGCACATAATAAGAGACCGCTTTTTACCAGTAAGTGCACATAATAAGAGACCGCTTTTCACCAGTAAATGCACATAATAAGAGACCGCTTTTCACCAGTAAATGCACATACCGGTAATAAGAGACCGCTTTTCACCAGTAAATGCACTTAATGAGAGACCGCTTTTCACCAGTAAATGCACATAATAAGAGACCGCTTTTCACCAGTAAATGCACATAATAAGAGACCGCTTTTCACCAGTAAATGCACATAATAAAAAAACGCTTTTCACCAGCAAATGCACATAATAAGAGACAGCTTTTCACCAGCAAATGCACATATTAAGAGACAGCTTTTCACCAGTATTTGCATATAATGACAAACAGCCAGTGTCCCCAGTATATGTAGCCAGCCTGGACCCCCTTTAGGTAGTGAGTGACAGGGAGCCCCGTTTAGGTAGTGAGTGACAGGGACCCCTTTAGGTAGTGAGTGACAGGGACCCCTACAGGTAGTGAGTGACAGGGACCCCTACAGGTAGTGAGTGACAGGGACCCCCATATAGCTAGTGAGTGACAGGGACCCCCATATAGCTAGTGAGTGACAGGGATAGCTAGTGAATGACAGGGAGCCCCCCTCCCGTATAGCTAGTAAGTGACAGGGACCCCCGTATAGCTAGTGAGTGACAAGGAGCCCCCCCCCCATATAGCTAGTAAGTGAAAGGGACCCCCGTATAGCTAGTGAGTGACAGGAGCCCCCCGTATAGCTAGTGAGTGACAGGGACCCCTGTATAGCTAGTGAGTGACAGGGAGCCCCCCATATAGCTAGTGAGTGATCAGGGATCCCCCCCCATATAGCTAGTGAGTGACAGGGACCCTTGTATAGCTAGTGAGTGACAGGGAGCCCCCCCCCCCCCGTATAGCTAGTGTGTGACAGGGAGCCTCCCAGTATAGCTAGTGAGTGACAGGGAGCCTCCCAGTATAGCTAGTGAGTGACAGGGAGCTCCCCGTATAGCTAGTGAGTGACAGGGAGCCCCCAGTATAGCTAGTGAGTGACAGGGAGCCCCCCCGTATAGCTAGTGAGTGACAAAGAGCCCCCCCGTATAGCTAGTGAGTGACAGGGAGCTCCCTGTATAGCTATTGAGTGACAGTAAGACCCCCCGTATAGCTAGTGAGTGACAGGGAGCCCCCCCTCATATAGCTAGTGAGTGACAGGGAGCCTCCCCTGTCCCCTCTAGCTGCCGCCGCTGCTGCTCCCCCCTTACCTTGCAGCCAGCAGCAGCCCAGTGTCAGACCTCAGGATCAGCGACGACCCGACCAGTAAGAGCGGGCGCCGGACGCACCCACTCTATATGCGGAACTGATGTCACTTCCGCATATCAGTGCGGGCGCTGGGTCCTAGCGCCCGCACTATTGGTCGCCGCCTGATCGAGGTCTGACGTGGCGGTGGCGGCGGCTAGAGGGAGGGAGGGAGGAAGTTAGCAGCAGCAGCAGCGGCGGCTAGAGGGAGGGAGGGAGTTAGTAGTGGCGGCGGCGGCCAGAGGGGGTGAGCGGCGGCCGGGCGGCGCCTGTCTAAGACAGGCGCCTGGGTGCAATGCACCCGCCCAGGTGCGGCCCTGCTACTATCCTAGGGAATACAGGCACATAATTTAGTCTAACATTTCTATTGAGCGACAATCTGCACTACTAACACAATTAAATACATGGTCTGTGCTTGCAAAGGGGACAAGAGAGATTTCAGCTAGACCACAATGACTGCTGAACTGTGGGGCAGTTTATTTGCAAGTAAGGATGCTTGCTTATATATTTGGAGAAAAGCATTCACCATTTTTACCCACCCCCAACTGTGGGAGCCTGCCGCTGGATCCAGTGCAACACAACCAGGTTACTGGCATAGAAGCATAAAGTGCTCAATAACATCATTGCACTTCGAGCACATACAGAGTCTCCCACAATACCTAGCAAGAGCAGATTGGGCTCAACAGCCACTGGCCTCTCAATCATCTTGTTAAAGGGGCACTATGCTGAAAAATTGTAAAATTTAAAATATGTGCAAACATAGACAAATAAGAAGTACATTCTTTTCCAGAGTAAAATGAGCCATAAATTACTTTTCTCCTATGTTGCTGTCACTTACAGTAGGTAGTAGAAATCTGACAGAAGCAACAGGTTTTGGACTAGTCCATCTCTTCATAGGGGATTCTCAGCAAGGTTTTTATTCTTTATAAAGATATTCCCTAAAAAGGATTTAAACAATGATGCTGGCCAGCTTCCTTGCTTGCTACACAGTTTTTTGGCAGTTGGACAGAGCAACTGCCATTCACTAAGTGCTTTTGAAAATAAATAAATCCCTGAGAATCCCTTATGAAGAGATGGACTAGTCCAAAACCTGTCACTTCTGTCAGATTTCTACTACCTACTATAAGTGACAGCAACATAGGAGAAAAGTAATGTATGACTCATTTTACTGTGGAAAAAAATGTACTTCTTATTTGTCTATGTTTACACATATTTTAAATTGTACAATTTTTCGCCAAAGGATAGGATCAGGTATGTCCCTTAAATGGGTTATACCAGAGTGGCGTGTAGGGTAAAAAGCAGTTATCCTAATGAACCACTCCTGTGGAGAGTGGTAGATCCTTATATGCTTTAGCTCCAATAAAGTTCAACAACATTAAAGCTTTATACAAACCCACAATTTCCACCTCCAGTGCTGAAGCAGTGCTTCACTTGCGTTGGGCGAACCACCGCCTCACTAAAATTAGTATTAAATGATCTTTATCCTCCTACTCACTCCCGACTGTGGTGTAGGGTGCCTTTGTCCCCCCACCTCCAAGATAGTGGTATTAGGTGGTCTTTGTCTCCCCACCCCTCTAGATTGGGGTATAAGGTGGCCACCCCCTCCCCCCCCCCCCCACCACCACCACCAATCAGGTAGTTTGTATGATGGGATTGGCAGGTGGCTAATAGATGCCAATGGAAAGTATTTGTAATCAGGCGCTCAGACAGTGAGTAACTGCCCCGGTGCAATCCTATTAGGCTACTACATATGAAAGTATTAGAGAACTCAATAGTAATTTGTAGATGGTTTGGTCATTTGGGTGCTAAGGGTTAGTGTTATGAATAAGGAGTGGGGAGGTTAGTGTTAAGCACCAAGAGGGGGGTTAGTGTGAGAATGGGGGCCAAGTAAAATTATAGTAATGTCAATTACAGATATTTTTACTTACTACAGTTAATGTGATACAATCTGAATTGTTTAGTGCACCGATGGTGTATAGTGATGTGCCAAGATCCACTCTGGAGCAGTGAGCGTCTGTAGTCAGATATCTCAAGATCCACACCATCAGAAAAAGTTTATTTATAGCTCAATCCATAAAAACACACAGTGGGTCCATTATGATTTGAGGAAGGACTGTGGTGGTCCGAAACGCACAGCGTCATCTATGTGTACCCATACTTTTTAAATGTGTTTTTATGGATTGAGCTATAAATAAAGTTTTTCTGATGGTGCGGATCTCGAGATGTCTGACTACAGTTAATGTGGTGGCACCATAATACCAACTCATCTCTCCCCAAAAAATGTAGAGTAAGTACAACGTAATGTAATCTCACCACTCCAGCACTGTCCTTCTTCTTTCCTCGGATCACTACTATATTACACCATTGGTACTTCCTCTCTGTTGCCTGCAGGCATGTAGCATGTTGGCTGATCACAGGGGCAGAAACACCACAGTCTGGAGCCATGGAGACTGAAGGAGGCATTGAGGAAGGAAGAAGGAGGTGCGTGTGGATATTATGCTCTGCTGTTCTTACTTTGCATTAACCCCCTAGTGTCACCACTCTGAGTGCTGCATCCCCATAATGACAACACTGAAAGTGGGGAGACATGGGTGCCCCTGTGGGCTACAGGGCCCTAGACAATTGCCCAGATTGTCTCTGAATGTGCCGACCCTAGAGCCGGGACATGGTCCTCCAGCACCCAAGGCTGAGACACCAAAGTGCGCCCCTCCATCCCTCCCACCCCAGCCGTCACACACTGATTGCTATTAGAGTAAATGGCACCCCAGGACCCCCAACACCTTAATCTCTAGTTATCTGGCTTGCAGTCACTGCTATGTATCCCCTTTTCTTTTTTCTCTCTGCTTCGAACACAATAGGGGAATGATAGCTGAGTGAGTTGTGCGCCCCCTCCTGGAGACTCTCTTGCCTCTGCCTCGGCCCGACCTTGGCCGACCCTGACAATAACTAAAAATCATGAGGGCCCCAGCTCAGGGTCATATAAAGAGGGGAGCGGGGGGGGGGGGGCAGACCTGTAATAGGGCCCTCTCTTCACTTCACTACTTCACTCTGTCTGATAAAGGGGCCAATCCTTCAGATCAGGTGTTTTTATGGCTATGCTTGTTATGGATGTGAAGATGATAATATCCACACTTTTTGTTTGGACACTTGCAAGATGGGCCCCCAGGCTGTGAGGGTCACCAGGGGTAGGCATGGGGAAGAGTGTGAAAATCGAGGGGCCCTCATCAAAGTTTTGCTGGGGGAGGGGGGGGGCATGATTTATAGTTACGCCACTGCCCGAGCTTAATGTTCTGGAGGGGCGACCCTGTATCAGAAGGAGTCAGAGTAAAAAGTTGGGGCACCACAACTCCATCTGGGCTGCTTCCCCTATATATATCACAGTTATCAATATGGTTATTGGTTATCACAGTAATCAAGCCGAGAGATTACAGCAGAATGTGATAGGACGTTGGTGGTCTCTGGAGCTAGGAAGGTGCATGTCTCAGAGAAGCTTTGCAGGTGAAAACAGATGAGTCTATGTAGGTTATATATACCTTATACAACCTCACTCCTCTGGCCTGAATAAACAGAATTATGCAACTATGGGCCGTGTGTCTTTTCTGCTATTCCTGTAGCTGTGATCTACTTACAGCAAGGCGATCCATAATATAAATAGATTTCAGATTCAGAGCAGAGGGGAATTTATGGGGGCTAATGGCGGCCTTTACGCCCGCTATAAAGCAGCAATACAGATAATAATTTACACCAGAACAATAACAGAACACTGATAGCATCGGGTCATTTCCATCAGCATAACCTGTGCTTGCCCACAAGTGTAATCATAGCCATCATGTGCACTATATAAAAGTGAGAAAGTATTCATTATTATTCAAGGACATATTTTCCCTGCGCTCTCAGTCTCTTGCCTTGCAGCAGAATTACATCTCTACATCTACATTGCTGCTCACAAAGCCTCCTGCCGCATTGCAAGGCCCATCGTGTTCCTGTTTTAATGCTCCATTTGTAAACATGTGATATATTGGTAATTTATGGCACAAAAGGGAACTTTATATTGTAAAGTGCTGTAAAATTGACTGTCTGACATTCCGGCTTTATAAACTGGATCTGAAAACTTTTTTTTATTTTTTTATTTTTAGTAGGAAATGGTTTTGGTGGAAAATGTCCCTTTGCTTTTTTACCTAGTGAACACTTGTCACTGGAGGAGAATGTGACCTCACTATCAGGGGCAATGACAGCCAGTAAGTAAGTGTTGTAGTCAGTGCTGCTCGGATACCACTTTTCACTATCTGGATCTAATTCGGATCCGGATACCCAGATATCCGATCCGGGTCAGATATCCGAGTTTATTATTTTCCAATCCGGTTCCGAATCAGATATCCGACCTCAGTATCCGGCCGGATTCGGATATCTGGATAGAAAACCGGAAGTACCCTGAAAATGGCTTAAAATACTTCCAAAAGTCTCTTCAAATGGCCAAAATCCCTTTCGGAGGTCTCTCTCTCTCTCTCTCTCTCTCTCAGGGATTTTGGCCATTGAAGGTGATTTTGACTTCTGCTCGGATAACTGAACTAACTATCCGCCCGGATTTCAGATTTCAGATAGGAAATCCGAGTTTGCTCGGATAGTCTATTTGGATTTTAAAAAATATCCGAATTGCTATTCAATGTTCGGATAGTGGAAAAAGTTTATCTGGGTAGTTCGGATATCCGAAATCTGGATGAGCACCACTGGTTGTAGTGCTGATCCAGGTGGTGCCAGCAGTAAAAAATATTGGTAATTTACATTACCAATATTTTATTGTGCACTTACACAGCGGATCGCTGTACAAACAGTGCCGAAGATTTGGGCGCAGCCGGCACTGCCATAGGCCGTAATTGGAATTATGGCTATAGCGGTGCTCAGAGGGTCATTTGGGCACCGTCAAAAGACAGAGCTCAAATTACTATAAAACACTGTAATTTTGCCGCCAGCAATAGCTGAATTACATTTTTTCCCCCACTATCCACAGCGACCTGGAGGTGGAATAGTAATTAGCGCCGCAGAGACTTTAGCAGGAGCACGGTTAACCGTTTTTCGGCTTTACCCACACTCACTTGAACCCTCCCCTCCTGGTGCCTAAAACTCACCCTCCCACCCACACACTTAATGCACTTAATGCCTAAAGGTGCATACACACGCACTACAGAAGCCAACGACGGGTCCGTTGGACCCTCCCACTGGGCGGACTTTCAGCAGACTGTAGTGCGTGTGTACGCACTGTCGGCGGACTGAAAAGGCTGTTCCTGAACGATCCACTTACCTCAACACTAGCCTCCTCTTCAAGTGCCTAAAAGGAATCTCCCCCTCTTAAAGGATACCCCAACTGAAATGTGACATAATGAGATAGACATGTGTATGTACAGTACCTAGTACACAAATAACTATGCGGTGTTCCTTTTTTTCTTTCTCTGCCTGAAAGAGTTAAAAAGAAGGTATGCAAGTGGCTGACTCAGTCCTGACTCAGACAGGAAGTGACTACAGTGTGACCCTCACTGATAAGAAATTCCCCCTTTTTTATCTCTTTCTTGCTCTCAGAAGCCATTTTCTGCTAGGAAAGTGTTTTATAGTTGTAACTTCTGATCAGTGAGGGTCACACTGTAGTCACTTCCTGTCTGAGTCAGAACTGAGTCAGCCACTTGCATACCTTCTATTTAACTCTTTCAGGCAGAGAAAGAAAAAAAGGAACACAGCATAGTTATTTGTGTACTAGGCACTGTACATACACATGTCTATCTCATTATGTCACATTTCAGTTGGGGTATCCTTTAATTCCTAGCACTAATCCCCTTTTTCAAGTGCCTAAAACTTACCTGCCCCTCCTAATTCCTAAAACTAACCCAGGCACCCAAATGACTGGTAGCTGTAGCGATTGGCTACAACCATTATTTCCTATGTACTATCTGATTAACTACTACCTGCATTGAGGACCCGATTACTAAGGATGCTCATTTGGATTCCACAGAAATGAAATTGCAGAATTTACGATTAGAAATTGGCATTTCCAATCGTAAAACGGATATCAGACTTCAGCAGAAATACTGCATTACCGCAACTCAGTAATTTTAGACCAATCACAGAACTCGGAAGCATTGGACCAATCAGTGAAAGCAGAGTCAGCACGGAAATATTTGGCCAATCAGAGAATGCAAACATTTACCAAAATAAAGACTCATCGGAATTCGGCAGAATTGGTAATCGGCATTGGTAGAAATCAGAATTTCCACAGAATCGGAAATCGGCATTTCCGACCATCCCTGCCGATTGCTAATAATTTACACAGGTGTCTATTAGATGCCTGCTGATCCTCTCCACCCAAATGACCTGATCCGCCAACAGCAGTGAATTTTTTTTAAATTATTGTACAAACATCATGGGCTTGATTCACAAAGCAGTGGTAACCTACTTAGCACGTCTAAAGTCTTTAAACGCGCTAACCAGGGTGCTAAGTAGGTTAGCACCGGATTTCTCAATCAGATCGCAGGCTAACTTTGCGCGCGCAAAGTTTTACGCGCGCTAAGTCTCATAGGCTTTAATGGGCACTTCGCGTGGAGCGCCCTGCGCTCTGTGCAGTACGCAGGTAAAGTTTTACGCGCATAAAGTTTTGCGCGCGTAAACTTTTATGCGCGAAAAGCTTGTTTAGACGTGCTAAGGGGGTTTTCACAGGCGTGCTGACAGTTAGCAAGGCTTTGTGAATCAAGCCCCATATCTCTTGTGTTTGGTTATCCTCTGCTAGAGAAACTTCCTCTGTCTCCTCCCTGTTCTAGTAATCTTGGCTCCCTAACACACGAAATGAGAGAAAATCTATGCAAAGTAAAGCTGTGTACATATGCTAGATTTTGTTGTTAAAGATGATCATTTGTGGTTGTCTTGGCTGAAGATGTAGTGTGTGTTGATGGCTCCCCATCAGAGCCGGATTAAGGCTAAATGGGGCCCTAAGCAAAGTAACTGATTTGGGCCCCCATCATGTCGTAATAGAATCAGAAGATGTAGCTGCACAGCAACATGCCGCACACACCGGGGCAGCAGAGCTACTGGTTGCTATGGGCAACAGCCCGCTTTCCTCTGTGGGTGCACAATGCAGGGAATAGCAGCGGCAAAATGCAGTGTGAGAGATGAATGGCTGGGACATTTGCACTCAGGGGCTGGGAGGGCGCCAGATATCACAGCAGCAGCACTTTCCCCCTGCATCTCCAGCCTGGCAATAGCAGAAAGCTCTGGACACCGCCAAACCGGAAGCCGTTCCCCAGACAGAATTACAGAATTACATAACCACCCCCACCAGCGAACAACCAATTTCCTCCCAAACTAGACAGCCACCATGCATCCTCCATCACAGTGAATACGATAGTCCAGCAGAGAAGGCAGCCGCAGCGGGGGAGAATGAAACAGCACCAGATGACTCACATTCACATATTGCGATCCAAGCAATAGAGGTCCCGTCATCCGCAGCCCATCTGTCTCCTCTAGAGTGCTGCCGCTCTGTTACTACTACTACTATTACTACTTCCTACTTCCGGTCTGATCTGAGAATCAGGAAGTTCAGAGCGAGCGGCTGCACTGTAGAAGAGACACATGGGTTTCAGATGACGGGATCTCTATCGCTTGGATCATGGATAGGTGAATAAGCGTTTGCCATCTGCTGCTATCATTCTTGCTGCAGCTGTGGTTCTCTGTGGGAAGGGAGGAAGGAGTGGGCAGTGGCAGAGCGCACAGTAGCAGGAGGGGACCTAGGAGGAGAGCCTGGCATTTATATCGCGCTTTTCTCCTGGCAGACTCAAAGCGCCAGAGCTGCAGCCACTAGGATGCGCCCTATAGGCAGTAGCAGAGTTAGAGAGACTTGCCTAAGGTCTCCTACTGAATAGGTGCTGGCTTACTGAACAGGCAGAGCAGAGATTCGAACCCTGGTCTCCTGTGTCAGAGGCAGAGCCCTTAAAGGGACTCCGAGCAGTGCCTGTGGGTATGCCTTTAAGCATACCCACAACTAATTAATTACATCCTCACACCTACCAGCATGATGTTTGCAATTATATCCCCCTGGGTTCCTTATATTTCATTTCATTGTGCTGAATCGAGCTGCCGACTTCTGAGAAACGTCGTCCTGTGTAATACAATGTAACTATGGAAAGATGCATATCATTTTGAAGTTCTCTTTCTCCTCTTTCCAATGATAGATAAACTGCCACCCTACGCCTTTTAGTTTTCGCTATTTTCGCGATAGAAATTGCCATGGCCGCGATTTTGATCGCGAAAATAGCGAAAACTAAAAGGCATAGGGCGGCCGTTTATATATCATTGGAAAGAGGAGAAAGAGAGCTTTAAAATGATATGCATCTTTCCATAGTTACTGCACTACTCAGAGTCCCTTTAACCATTATACCATCCAGCCACCGCTGACAGGATGGCAAGGGCTGGTTTATGTGCTGATGGGGCCCCTTTGACTCTGAATGGGGCCCCAAGCGACTGCTTTTGTTGCCTGGTTGGTAATCCGGCCCTGCTCCCCATTGCACCGGGTTGGCTTTGGCTAATTGCTTTTGTCTTATATTTCCCATAGTGGGTATCAGGTGAATTGGGCATTGGGTTCGGCTGCTACGTAATAGCCCACAATGTTAAATTGTGGTTACAGTGTGCTGGGGTGGTGAGTTGGGCATCCAATACCAGCCTATGGGCAACTGCCCAGGGACCCTGACGGGCCCTCCAGGTCCCCCTAGGATGCCTGCTGAGTACACACCGCAGTGCAACACTCACCTCCAGGTTGTGTCTTTTCATCTCTCTCTCTGCCAGCTCAATCCCCTTGATGTGTCAGCAAGAAATCTGACTGGTGGATAGTAGGGATGATCAATGAGATCCAAATATTTCCACGTTCATACAGAACTACCGTATGTACATTTTTATGTAAATATATGAAGCTTGAAAATGGACCAATTAATTTAAACCTGGGTGGGACTTGATTGGTGCATATATTTGCATAAACATGTACATAATCCTGCATGAACTTGGAAATATTTGCATGTCATTGATCACCTCTAGTGGATAGTGTTATAAACCTGAACAAAGGAACAGAGAATGACCACAGTTTGCAGGAATACCGACACAGAGAACAGGAAATAAGGTGCAATAAAGTGTTTATTGCAAAACAAGATTGTGCAAACAAAACTGACAATGCAAATAAAATGCAACCGCAGGCACAGCACGATATATACAGGGAATCACCAAACAAACCAGGAAATGCAGTGTGCACACTAAAGGTGGCCATACACTGATAAATTTGCAGCAGATTCGACCATCTGACAGGAATCTATCTGATGTATCCACACACTAGGAACAGATTTTTTTTGTTTTTCTTAGCATTTTAGTAAGGGGGCTTTTAGGACCATTGTAGCCCCTCACACACTTATGGGTTGTAGTTCACCAAGAGCTTGCTGGTTAGTCTGCACCTCTCGGTGTTACAAGCCCTACTCCATAGAGCCAAATTAATCCATGCCATGCACTGATGAGGATCAAACAATCCGAAACAGTCTGTATGCATGTTGGATTATTCTGGCTCTGTACAAATTAACAAGCTGACCCATCATTGCATTCCAGCAGTTCTGGAGGTGTGTTTAGCTTAAGGGTAACAATGGTTAATTTGCATATATTCAGCAGTGATGCACTGGGAGACATCTCAAGCTCACTCCAACCTGAATTATCGCAAATTCTTTCTGTTTTAAGACAGCAAACTTTTGTTTTTCAATAGATTTCAGAATTAAATTGATCTAAATGCATTATTGCACCATTAGATCCAATGCAACTCTCTGGGCCATCGATCTGCTGCCAGTCAGATAGATCAAATCAGTCATGCATCGATTGATCGTTGATCAACCGATAGCTGAAATCGACCAGTGTATGGGCTCCTTTACAATCAATACCCTGGCCTGACTATCTATCTATTTACAATGCAAATATACAAGAGATCTGTACAAACATATACAGCATACATAATATAACGGTATGGTTTCAAGGGAGGCTGTAAGTGAAAGCGAACAGCAGGTTCGGTAACAGGTTAGCAGATCAGGCACAGTTTAAACAGGGGCAAACCAAGGATTTTCAAGGTGGGGTTTCCTTAAAGGTCTCCCTCAGCCACGCACAATACAGTATAATAATATGGTAGGACATCATGCTGGGTACACATACTCTAATGCAGGCTTTCTCAACCAGGGTTCCTTGAGGACTCTGCAGGGGTTCTGTAACGATTGGTGTCAGCACGCAGAGAGAATCAGATTATCAGTGATCTGCAGTATCACCAAGAATGCAGATATATACCTGATTATTGATGATCTGCAGAATCACCGATAATACAGATATATTGCTAACCTCTGGACACCTATGGTATGTAAGAGAATGTGCACTGTGTGCTAGGAGCAAACCCTCCCGTCAGGCACCTGTTGGGACATTGCAACCATTGCCAGTCCCGAGTGAGCCATGCACCCATCTGTCCATGGATTTTGTGGGCGAACTCCCCAGGTCTGAGGGCATGACGGTCATTTGGGTTGTAGTCGATCGATTCAGCAAGATGGCCCATTTTGTCCCCCTGAAAGGACTCCCCTCAGCCCAGGAGTTGGCCGATCTCTTCATCCAACATATTTTCCGGCTGCATGGTATACCGGAAAATAGTGTCAGATAGGGGAGTCCAATTTGTTTCTAAGTTTTGGAGGGCATTCTGCCATCAGTTAGACAAGGAGCTATCTTTTTCATCAGGCTACCACCCACAGACCAATGGCTAGACCAAGAGAACCAATCAGTCTCTGGAACAGTTTCTGAGGTGTTATGTGGCAGATGTTCAAACCGACTGGGTCAAATTCCTGCCATTTGCAAAAGCTCTTACTCAGGTTTTTCCCCATTCCAGGTGGTGACAGGATGGTCACCTAAGTTCACCCCATTACCAGTGGCTGCCACTCCGTTTCCAGCCCTGGAGGATTGGCAGAAGTCCTTAAAGCAGGTTTGGGGAATGGTAGAAAGACATTTGAGGAGGGCTTTTCAGAGTCAGAAGAAACAGGCTGATAAGAGACGTTCTATAGAGAGGGAATTCCTTCCAGGAGACTTGGTCTGGGTGTCCACATGACATTTGGCTCTGAAGCAACTGTCTCCCAAGCTTGGTCCCAGATTTGTGGGTCCGTTTCCAGTGACCAGGAAAATCAATGATGTTACTTATGCCATTGATCTCCCTACCAGCATGCGAGGTGTGAGATCGTTCCATGTGTCCTTGCTCAAGCCGGAAGTACACGTGGATTCCGCTCCCCCCCCCCCCTGTGTTGATTGATGACCAACCTGAGTATGAAATTGAGAAGATTCTAGACTCCCGGCTTGTGCAGAACTCCGTGCAGTATTTAGTGCACTGGAAAGCGTATGGCATTGAGGTGAGAACTTGGGTGCCAGAATGTCGCATGCACGCAGAGGAGTTGAAAAGGGAGTTCCATGACTTGCATCCTGAAAAGCCGGGCAGGAGATGTCCGGAGTCCACTCCTCGGGGGTTACGCCGCATGTGCTGCTGAGGAGGCGGCTGATTCCGCGTCCAATGCGGCGGTTTGCACGTGGAAGCGTGCATCTAGTAACAGGGCAGAACGCGGAAAAGCCGTCGCATGTAACAACAGTAAGGCGGCTGGTTCCACGTCCAGCGCGGCGGTTTGCACGCGGCAGCGTGTGTCTGGTGTGGCTGAGTCTGTTAGTGCACACAGGCTTAGGAATACGTGCGCGCGCGCTGAGAGGCAGAACTCTTATACTAGGTAAGGAGAGGTCAGCTGATCACGCCGATCAGCTGACTTCAGAGCAGGATACTATTGGTTGATCAATTAGGGGTGGTGCCGGAGAGCACTACTCCATATATAGTTACTGCTGGCCAGTCTCAAGTTGTCTGCCGTTGCGAACACTACTTGGGAGCACTCAGACCTTAGTCAGATCCAACAGTGTGTTTGAACCAGGTGGACCTGGGAATTCACAAACACACAAAGTTATCCTGCGCTCCAAATCAAGGTTACACGGTCAAGGATGATTCCCCTTTGAAGGTTCCAGCACTGCAGCGCTCCGGTAATGGGTAGTTAGCAGAACAACTGAAAAAGGAAGGAGCGCGCCATAGTGCATTAAACGTATTGGGGGGTATTTATTGACACATACAGGTTGTACTCACAAACATAGAAGTTAAAATCGCGTATCAGCGGACAGCCAGCCGCTTCCCTCAGTGGTGGAGAGTAGCACGCTGTGGCCAGCAGCGCGAATTTCCGATGTCCTGGGCTCCGTCTCGCTGGGGGGTGGGCGTGGCTGGATTCAGTAAGCGTGTGACGTCATGACGCGTTTCGGCGCGCTGCGCCTTCGTCAGATGACGTCTACACGCTTTGGAGGGCTTACTAATAGTCTCTCTCCGTTGGGTCGCCATGGCGACTGGAGAAAGCTAAAACAAACTTTATTGTTCCGTCGTGTGGGGAGGGGGGGGCAGGTGTATTGGCCAGCACGTCATCCTCCACCACTGTAAACAATTCTAATTCAAATAAACACATGCAGAGCAAGAAGACCTTTACATACATAAAAAATATATATATATGCGCACAATGAATAAAATCAATAAATAGATAAATAAATAAACGAAAGGGAGTTTTTATATGTATGTACATAAAACTTAAAAGGTGTTTAAGTGATGATTGGTACTTCAACCGTTTTTTCACACACATCCTGCTGCGCAAAGCTAAGCTGTCACTGTTACTAAAATAAGCTGCAAATGCAGCTGGCTATGGGCTTCATATCCGGGGTATCATAATCCTTTTCCCGTAGGCACAAATGATTATTACATAACTGTATGGCAGCTAGATATCATGTGCACTTGGGAAATTACGTAAAGGTTGTATTCAAATTGATGGCTAAGGGATAAAACATCACATTATTTTAAACCTAGACCCACCGACACATTAGGTGGTCTGGGGCTGGATTAGGGTAGGGGGGAAAAATGTATACTACTCATGGGTTCCTGTTTACAACAAAATTATTGTATAGAGAACATATATGTATAAAAAGTATAAACTATGAAAGGTATATACACATATGTGTGCACATGTATGGACTTTCTGAGCCTAATGTGCGAAGATCATGGGACCTATGGAAAATCGTGATGGGGCAGAGGGGTTGGCACCGGGTGAGGTTGGGGGATGGGGGGGGGGAAGGGAAAATGGAAGGAAGGAACGTGGGGATGGAATGGGGGGAGGGAAGGGGCAAGGGTAGCTGTAGGGAGTTGGGTGGGGAGGGGAAAGGTGGAGGGGGAGGCAGGGTGGTAAAGGAATGTCGTTCAGTTCCCCTGTCTTGTGCAGGCGGCTATTACCCAAGAGGTCACAACATTTTCTACATAATACAAGAAAGCGACCATATAAATATGATCATCCCCCAGACCACCTTAGGAAAAATAAGCAGGATGATAACAGAGGGAGGTACAATCAATACAAAGACAGAGGGAGAACCTATGGTAATGGCGGGCCCATCGGCCTACACCCGACAAAAATGAAAATGACTGGAGGCCCCTCGAGATCATTCACCCCCCAGAAATCCCACAGAAGCAGAGAAGGCCCTGTCAGACCATCCACCCCCCAGAAGTTCCCAAAGACTAAGGGAGGCCCAGCTAGAGAATTCACATATCAGAGGAATTCTGAAAATAATAAACACCCCAGGAACACCAGCCACACAGTATCGGGCTACTTGGAGCGGTTTAGAGAAAGAATGAGGGGAGAGAGGGAGGGTGCGATCTCGAAGAGACATGACCAAAGCCAGCCCCTAACATCAGGCATTAAGGCTGCCACTACTAACCCAGTAGAAACTGGAGAATCAGTTGACCATGAACAAGGAGCCCAGCCCCCAAATAACATAGGGTCCTTCCTGAGAGCCATAAGTCCGGAGGGTGGAGTAAGGGACCCAGGCCAGGACCATCATCAGCATTTTTTAGCATCAGGACCCCCTCTAGCCCAAGGGAGCTTGAGAAAAAGAGGATTAGAAGAGGTAGAAAGGGGTGTAGAGGAGGAAGAGCCGTCCAGGAAAGAAAGGAGAAACGTAGAATTCTAGACAGCTGTCAGTCTACTATAAAGATATTCAATCTGTCCTCCCATGTTCTGACCCTAGAAGAAGAATCACTCCTTAAAAAAGGTTTCAACTTTGCCCCTTCAGCTAGGCCCGATGAATTTCAACTATATAAAGACCTGCACAGGTTTATTAGGTCACTAACCCTCAAACGCTTTTTTGCGTCCAAAAAAGGAGCACAATCCATCACCACACTACCCGGGGACACAGGGGAGACACTAATAAGCGAGCCTATGGTCACTGATGGTGAGGAGATTGCACAAATGAATAGCAGTGACACCTTGCTCGGAATAGAGGATGACTGGTTGCAGTATGTACCTATCACCAACGTCAAACACACCAGCTTTAGGCCCAAATCAGTGTTCTATCCCTCCCACTCTAAGGGTCAGTTCGTCAATATCTACTATCAACTAGTTTTAGATCAATTTAAAAATTTATGTAGAGAAAGGCCACAATATAAACACAATTTGAATGTTGTAGAAAAGAAGGCCTTGAAACAACTCACAGAAAATAAGGACATTGTAATTAGACAAGCAGACAAGGGGGGAGGGATTGTTGTGGTGGACTTTGCGGATTATCTGAATGAAGGGTTAAGACTCCTAACAGATGATTCCACATATCAACTGCTTCCTACAGATCCCACTATGGCATATAAGGACGAGTTGCAACAATTGGTGAATAAGGCGTATCTGAACAACATTGTTAATGACCATGAGAAAAAGTTTTTAGTCCCCAATCATCCATCTGTTCCATACTTCTACCATATTCCAAAAATTCACAAGAGTATGACTCAACCCCCAGGAAGACCGATTGTAGCTGGAATGGAGGGGTTAGTATCAAATATATCCTCCTATGTGGACCACTTTCTACAACCCCTAGTTCTGGAGTCGCAATCATACACACGCGATTCTCTACATGTGATGGACATGCTACAGAACTACAGGTGGGATAAAGGTTTCCTTTGGGCTTCACTAGATGTCACATCACTTTACACCTGTATCCCCCATGAAAAAGGCTTGGAGGCAGTACAATACTTTCTTACACAGGATTGTTCGCTCCCCATCCCACAAGGCCAATTTATTCTAGATTTACTCCAATTCGCTCTTTCACACAACTACTTCAGTTTTATGAACAAACTTTACCTACAGACCTGTGGAACATCGATGGGGGCAGGATTCGCCCCCAGTTTCGCCAATTTGTACATGGCCTACTGGGAAAGTTTACACATCTGGTCCTCTAATCCATTCAGTAGACACCTGGTGTTTTACACCAGGTACATCGACGACATCTTGTTGATCTGGGACGGCAGTGTCGAAAGGCTTGAAGAATTTGTGATGTATTGTAACAATAACACCTTTGGTCTGAGTTTCACTCATGTGCTTTCCGGCGATAGTCTAGTTTTTCTAGATCTGGAGCTATTTGCTAATGATGAAGGCTTGATATGTTCCAAAACCCATTTTAAACCAACAGCAGGTAACTCATACCTGCATGCAACCAGTTGCCATAATCAAAAATGGATACAGAATATCCCTAAAAGCCAATTCTGCAGGCTCAGACGCAACTGTACCTCTGATAATGATTATGTTGAACAAGGTGAGATACTCTCCAAAAAGTTCATTGATTAGGGCTACAAGTCTGAACATATAAGGAATATATTTGATGAGTATAAGGTCAGGCCTAAACCTAAGGAAAACGTTAGTATTCCGAACAATAAACACTCTGACCTATCGTTTATCACTACGTATACTGAATCCTCAAAGACAATAAAGAATATAGTGGTCCAAAATTGGCCCATCTTGAGGCAAGATCCCATATTGAGGGACATAATTCCAGAGAATCCAGCAGTCATCTTTAGGAAAGCCAAGTCTATTAAGAACACCGTAGCCCCTAGCAACGTTAAGAAGAAGACCATAAAACCAGACAGTATGTTTTCCTCACTGAAAGGCACTTATAGATGCAATGTGAAGAGATGTGGGTGCTGTCCTTTCATCGGACATAGAGCCACTGAGATAGTAGACGAAAGCAATCATACACACAAACTGAAGGATTTTGTAAATTGTGGGAGTGACCATGTAGTGTACCTTTTGACTTGTGGTTGTCCAAAGTTTTACGTGGGCAGAACAACTAGACCCCTTAGGCAAAGATTGGGTGAACACAAAAGGAACATATTGGATGAGGTAGAAAAATACAGTGTTCCACGCCATTTCAAGGAGCATCACAACAGTATGGTTGATACACTAAAGATTATAGGCCTAGAATTGATCCCCAAAACTTTATTACAAGGACAGAGATTCCGGAGGCTCTGTGAGAGAGAAACTTTCTGGATTTTTAAATTGGACACCCTCAGTCCTAAGGGTCTGAACGAAGGCCTAGAGATATCAACTTATCTGTGATAGATTAAACTTCTGTGATATAATATTATTCTGTATTAGACTTGACTAGTTGTGATTGTACATTGCCCTGTATATTAACCTGATCCCTCTTTTCCTTTCTTTCCCTTAGCTTCCCCATAGTAGCAGGACTGTACACTAGATGAGGGTGGTGAGTATACTGCATAACAGGCACGGTCCATAGCAGGTTTATTACCCCCCTCCCCTTCCCTACAGGTGAACCAACACTATCCCTCTAGTGTGGGAACACAGGCAACCATCCCCCCAGGGATAGTCTAGGCCACACAGTCCTTAGGTAGGCACCTACCAGCTCCCACAGGCCTCAACCCCCACAGTGATGGGGTAATAGCCGCCTGCACAAGACAGGGGAACTGAACGACATTCCTTTACCACCCTGCCTCCCCCTCCACCTTTCCCCTCCCCACCCAACTCCCTACAGCTACCCTTGCCCCTTCCCTCCCCCCATTCCATCCCCACGTTCCTTCCTTCCATTTTCCCTCCCCCCCCCCATCCCCCAACCTCACCCGGTGCCAACCCCTCTGCCCCATCACGATTTTCCATAGGTCCCATGATCTTCGCACATTAGGCTCAGAAAGTCCATACATGTGCACACATATGTGTATATACCTTTCATAGTTTATACTTTTTATACATATATGTTCTCTATACAATAATTTTGTTGTAAACAGGAACCCATGAGTAGTATACATTTTTCCCCCCTACCCTAATCCAGCCCCAGACCACCTAATGTGTCGGTGGGTCTAGGTTTAAAATAATGTGATGTTTTATCCCTTAGCCATCAATTTGAATACAACCTTTACGTAATTTCCCAAGTGCACATGATATCTAGCTGCCATACAGTTATGTAATAATCATTTGTGCCTACGGGAAAAGGATTATGATACCCCGGATATGAAGCCCATAGCCAGCTGCATTTGCAGCTTATTTTAGTAACAGTGACAGCTTAGCTTTGCGCAGCAGGATGTGTGTGAAAAAACGGTTGAAGTACCAATCATCACTTAAACACCTTTTAAGTTTTATGTACATACATATAAAAACTCCCTTTCGTTTATTTATTTATCTATTTATTGATTTTATTCATTGTGCGCATATATATATATTTTTTATGTATGTAAAGGTCTTCTTGCTCTGCATGTGTTTATTTGAATTAGAATTGTTTACAGTGGTGGAGGATGACGTGCTGGCCAATACACCCGCCCCCCCCTCCCCACACGACGGAACAATAAAGTTTGTTTTAGCTTTCTCCAGTCGCCATGGCGACCCAACGGAGAGAGACTATTAGTAAGCCCTCCAAAGCGTGTAGACGTCATCTGACGAAGGCGCAGCGCGCCGAAACGCGTCATGACGTCACACGCTTACTGAATCCAGCCACGCCCACCCCCCAGCGAGACGGAGCCCAGGACATCGGAAATTCGCGCTGCTGGCCACAGCGTGCTACTCTCCACCACTGAGGGAAGCGGCTGGCTGTCCGCTGATACGCGATTTTAACTTCTATGTTTGTGAGTACAACCTGTATGTGTCAATAAATACCCCCCAATACGTTTAATGCACTATGGCGCGCTCCTTCCTTTTTCAGTGGACCTGGGAATTCACACTGAGCCAGATTACTTGTATTGTTATTCTGTTTATGCTTAGACTAGTTCCAGGGTGTAGAGACCACGGACCTCACACCCAGACTAGGGAACTTGCATTATCATTTGTGTTATACTCCAGACTAGTTCCAGGGTGCTGAGACCACGGACCTCGCACCCAAGACTAAAGAACTGTATTATCATTTGTGTTATACTCCAGACTAGTTCCAGGGTGCTGAGACCACGGACCTCGCACCTAAGACTAGGGAACTGTATTATCATTTGTGGTATACTCCAGACTAGTTCCAGGGTGCTGCGACCACGGACCTCACACCCAAGACTAGGGAACTTGTGCGATCATTCTGTTATACATCAGACTAGTTCCAGGGTGTAGAGACCAAGGACCTCACACCCTGGAACTAGTCTAAGCATAAACAGAATAACAATACAAGTAATCTGGCTCAGTGTGAATTCCCAGGTCCACCTGGTTTAAACACACTGTTGGATCTGACTAAGGTCTGAGTGCTCCCACGTAGTGTTCGCAACGGCAGACAACTTGAGACTGGCCAGCAGTAACTATATATGGAGTAGTGCTCTCCAGCACCACCCCTAATTGATCAACCAATAGTATCCTGCTCTGGAGTCAGCTGATCGGCGTGATCAGCTGACCTCTCCTTACCCAGTATAAGAGTTCTGCCTCTCAGCGCACGCGTGCGTATTCCTAAGCCTGTGTGCACTAACAGACTCAGACACACGCTGCCGCGTGCAAACCGCCGCCCTGGGCGTGGAACCAGCTGCCTTACTGTTGTTACATGCGGCGGCTTTTCCGCGTTCTGCCCTGTTACCAGACGAACGCTTCCGCGTGCAAACCGTCGCATTGGACGCGGAATCAGCCGCCTCCTCAGCAGCACACGCAGTGGCTTTTCCGCGTTCTCTCACAGGTTCCTTGGCATTTTCCCTCATCATGGGGGAAGTATAATAGAGCACACTATAATAGGTAGTACTGTAACAAGAAGCACTAAATTGGGGCATCAGGAAATGGTATAATTAGTGGCAGTGTAATGGGGGTAGTGAAATAAACAGCCACACATACTTTTAAAGACCATGCCTCCTGCAAAATAAATGCAGGGGTTCCTCGAGACCAAAAAATTGTTTGCAGGGGTTCCTTGAGATCCAAAAGTTTTTGCAGGGTTCCTCCATGGTAGAAAGGTTGAGAAAGGCTGCTCTAATGCAATTTCTCGTCTGACTGAGAGGATCTGACAATTATTTCCTAAATGTCCGATCTGCTCCCGATCGACAACGTGATCGATCAAGAGCAGTTTGGATACAGATAATAATGAGGACAGCCGACATTGGTAATGGAGAGGAAAGTGAAGCAATCACACAGCAGGGCACAGAGCTGTGCTCATACCTGACCTTGTTAAGTTCCCCAAAGCTGGTCCATGCTGCTCCATCCAAAGTCAACTGTGGCTAGGAAAGAGAGTGCAGGCAGTAGCACGGTGCTGTGAGCTGCAGGATGCTTGCAGATATTCTGGTGTCTCGACTTGTGGCTGTCCCCAGACACTGCACCAGCCCTGGTCTGAGGGGGATTCTGGGCAGCTGTAATCCCACCCTGTAATCCCGCCCTGAGTCAAGACAGGAGGATAGGTTCAGCAACAGGTTAACATTACAGGTACAAGGTTCAGGATTAGATACAGGTCAAGGAACAGATCTCAGGAGTGTCCAAAAAGCTCAGGCCTGGACGTTAAGCTTTAAACTGGTAGTGAGTGACGGGCATGGCATTTTAAACTTCCACTCTACAATGCCCAACTTCTTACCTTAAAGGAATCCTGTAGGGAAAAAAGTGGCCAATTTGGGTACTCACCTCAGGAGAGGGAAACCTCTGGATCCTCCAGAGGCTTCCAATGACCTACTCCAAAGGCCCGTCCCAGCGCCGTCCCCACACGAAAACCATCAGCAAGGACTTGTTGACGGCTTGTGCATGCGCAGTACCATGGACCCACTCAGGCTCGGATTTTGCAGCTGAAGCCTAAGTGGGTCCCTGCTACTGAGCAGGCACAGTGTGGCCGTGTTTCGGGAGTCTCAGTGATGGCCTGGCAGAGCAGGGTGGTGAAAGCCTCTGGAGGACCCAGGGTCTTCCCCTTCTCAAGGTAAGAATCTAAATTTGTGTATTGCAAAAATCACAGGTTTGCTTTAAAGTGAATGCAAAGGGAAAAAGAAAAACAGATACTTACCTATGGAGAGGGAAGGCTCTGGGTCCTCTCACGGTCCCCACGTTACAGCACTATCACCCCCGGTAGCAGTATCCGACCAATCAGCTATGTGCTGCCGTGGGAGGCTTTGGATGTCTTTGGGAGCCTGAGTGCTCCTGAAGACGGGCGGCTCTGTACTGCGTCTGTGCTAGAATGCTCTCTTGCGCGCTCACACATGCGCATTAGCCGCCAGGTCTTCTGGAGCACTCGGGCTCCTGAAGACTTCCAAAGCCACCTGCGGCGGCAGATCAGAACGGGGGTGACAGGGCTGGAACGAGAGGACCGTCAGAGGAACAGGACGGCTCTATAGGACGCAGAGCCTTACCTCTCCTTAGGTAAGTATCTGTTGTTTTTTTTCAATTTACATTAGCTTTAAGTCAGCAGGCCAGTGGCATTTGCAAACCTGTGCATTCCAACAGGAACATAAGTTTGCAAACATGGTCACCACAGTAAACTCCATTCCTATTGGCCAGCTGATTTCTGGTCAGAGGTCAATGCTGGACTTTATGGGTTGGAAGTTTACCACTGACGCAGAAGCGTAGCTAGGTTTTTCAGCGCCCGGGGACAAATACAGTTTAGCCTATTATGGGTGAGTATATTTTTTTTGCCAAAACTATTAGCAATAAGTGGACGCTGAACTAACTCAATAATGAATCCGTGGGCCTAATGACATATGTGGCGCATTGGATCATGGGCAAAAAATCGAATTACACTGAAAGTAGGTACTTTATCAATGAGGAGGAGAGAAGGGCTGCAGGGAGGCAGGAAGGGGGGGGGGGTTAAATAAGGAGTGGGTAGAGAGCAGGATAGAGCAGGGGAGAAGAGCTGCAGCTTCTTTATTCTTTCAAAGGTGCTGCGGGGACTGGGTGGCGATGGGGGATGGTGTGGTCCGATCCAGCGCCCCCCAGATGCTGCGCCCTTACCAACCTTAGATACGCCTCTGCATTGACGAACCATGCCTCTGCAAACTGCAATCTCCAATGAAAATCAAATTGCATGATTTATTAAGAACAATGGGCTTGATTCACAAAGCGGTGCTAACTGTTAGCACGCCTGTGAAAACCCCCTTAGCACGTCTAGATGAGCTTTTCGCGCGCCAAACTTTATGCGCGCCAAACTTTATGCGCGTAAAACTTTACACACGCACTGCACAGAGCGCAGGGCGCTCCGCGCGAAGTGCCCATTAAAGCCTATGGGACTTAGCGCAGGCATAGGACTTTGCACGCGTAAAACTTTACGCGCAAAACTTTGCGCGCGATCTGATTGAGAAATCCGGTGCTAACCTTCTTAGCATCCTGGTTAGCATGTCTAAAGACTTTAGACATGCTAAGTAGGTTATCACCGCTTTGTGAATCAAGCCCAATGGAAACTTATGGCTGAACAATTGCTCTGAGTTACTGCATATAAAACATTATTCCTAGTTATGATCAGAATGGGATTTTACTACAAGACAGACAGATCAAGGTCACAAAATATGAATGCTATCCAGAGTGACTGTAGAGTTCATGTCCTTCCCAAATAAATATATTCTGGCTTATTTTTCTTATCAAAACTTCCCAAACACATTCTAATCACTTCACAGATCTTTCATAAATATTCAAGTGCTTTGTGAAGGGGAATAATTTGGATTTACATCAATCATTGCTGTCTCTTTGCTCTACTCACTTGGATATTCTCAGGGGAACAGAGATACAGAAAACAGGAAGCATCATATAAGGGAATATGATTCTATCACTGTGCCGTAACTAAAGGAAAGATATGGTTCAAAACAGCCCATATATAAAAATATTACTTTTTGGGGGGAATTTTTTGTGATATATTTGATTGAAGGCATTATCAGGGTGGGGGAATTGACTAGACGTGTGTCAGGGCATGTCTTAAAGAGGACCTGTAGTTAAAATAACATAATGAATAAAATTGCTTATTTTTCATAATATTAATTTATAGATTATTTAGTCAGCATTTGCCCATTGTAAAATCTTTCCTCTCCTTGATTTACATTCCGAAATGGATCACTGGTGTTGACGTCTTTAATTCTGCCAGGTGATCTGTAAGGAATGTTTGTTTACTGAGAGTTCTATGTGTAGAGAGAGATATTGCTTGCTTGGCAAGTGGAAAAATATGTTATTTCCCACAATGCAATGAGGTTCAGGACCATGGTAATGACATCACACTGTAGGAGAGGATTCACCATAATATGTGCCATAAATACCCCTCTGATGATCTGTTAGAGAAAAGGTAAAGATTTTTCATGGGAAAGGGGGTATCAGCTACTGATCGGGATGAAGTTTAACCCTTGGTGTCCCTATCTCTCAAAAAGTTTCAAGGTATAACAGCAAACCTCTAACTAGCTATGATTAAAGGGAAGGTTCAGGGACAGTTAAAAAAAAAAAAAAAATCCAAATCCACTTACCTGGGGCTTCCTCCAGCCCGTGGCAGGCAGTAGGTGCCCTCTGCGCCGCTCTGCCTGCGCAGTACAGCCCGATAATGTCAGCGCGCCGCTGTGGAACGCACAATGGAGCGCAGAAGAGGCCCGACCTGGTCGCCGGCCTGGTCAGGTCGGGTCGGCCACCGGAGACCACCGGGAGCCTGCGGAGCGGCGCCGAGGGCACCTCCTGCCTGCCACGGGCCGGAGGAAGCAGGAGGAAGCCAAAGGTAAGTGGATTTGGATTTTTTTTTTTATTTAACTGTCCCTGTCCCTGAACCTTCCCTTTAAGGATCCCCAGGAGGTATGAAACATGTTCCTTGTCTAGCCATGTTCTTGCCATAATAAAGGGCCTTTTTACTTGCTAGTGGGCAGGAGGAGTGGACTTACCTGTACTTCCTGTTTACTCTATACAGAAAGGAGTAGAGTGATGTGTTTCTCATTTGTAGAGTTCTTGTAACCCTGTAACCCTCCACGTATTACATGGAATTGTCTTTTTAGCTACATACACACTAGCAATAACTGCAGCCTGTATTGATTGGGACCTGATCTCTATGGTGACAGTTCCAGGCAATAGCTTATACAGACGATGCAGCTGAGTGATGTGCACTCTTGCTATGGAGGAGGAAGGAGGGACAATGGCATGGTGTATGATGAAGCAGCTTCTGACAGTATAAGGAGGGAAATAATGTGGCTAGCCATTGCTGTTGTACAAAGATCCAGCATGCCTGATCTTAAGTGTACACAAAGCAACATGAAACGTGTATGCACCGTGAAAAACACATTAATAACAGGTTGTTTTTTTATTTTTCTGCCTAAAAGAGTTAATTTTCAGGCATGCAAGTGACAGCTTCTGTCTTGTAGGTACATTGTCAGGCAAGTAGTAAACCTTACTGATAACCTAATAACAGCAATAAAAGTTTTCCTTGCAAAATACAAATGGAGGCAGGGGCGAAATAGGAAAAGGTAAATAGTTCATGTATTTTAACTCTGGGTCACTTATTAGGCTGCTATTGAGCAGAGACAATAAAACTTCAATCTGCTTTGTAAAAGTTTAAATATAAAATTAAAACTATGGGATATCAAAAAATACTCATTTTTAGTAGTAGGAGTATAAATACAATTGTTATATATTCTCATTAGCTCATTTTCACCTCGGGTTCACTTTAAGTGACCTTGTTTGACCACTGTAGACACATTACATTGCCAGCCTAGGCAGGCCCAAATTGCCTCCTTAGTTACAGGTGTGTGTGTGTGTGTGTGTGTGGGGGGGGGGGGGGGGGCATTGGTGGTATAACTACAGGCTAAAGGGCCTCAAGGGTGAATTATGTAACCCCTCCCCCAACACATTTCCTGTTTTCTTGTTCTTCAATGCTCCGTTTTATAGTTTTCCATAAGATTCCCCTGTATTGCCAGGGATGGGCTCACAAAATGAACCTTAATTGCCACAGCCATGCGGCTGGATGATAAGGGGTTAGTTACCCATAATTCCACAGTCCTGCCTGCACTCCAAACAGCTTGTACGCATCCTATTGGACGCATTGCAAGCCTCATTAAGCGCACTTCCTCCAACAAGCCGAAAGGAGGAAGTGCGCGCAGTGAGAAATTATGGTTAAATGACCCCTCATCATCCAGCCGCAGAGCTGCTGGAGGCAGGGAGCGGGCTGAAGACAGAGCAAGGACAGAGCACAGCGGCGGGACAGAAGCATTATTACAAAGCAGCCAGCCACATATTGTACATGAGCAATGGCAGCAGATGGAGGGAGACCACTCGGGGGAAGGGGGTGGCAGTCAGCTTGGCAGAGCCAGTACAAGGTCCTCCAGCACCCAAGGCTGAGACACCAAAGTGCGCCCCTCCATGCCTCCCACTCTATCCGTCACACACTGAATGCTATTAGACTGAAAGGCGCCGCAGGGCCCCCAAACCTCCCCCCCCCCACCCAACACCTTAATCTCTAGTTATCTGGCTTGCAGTCACTGGGGCCCCTCCATGGGCTGAGTGCTGGCAGTTGAGCACACACCCCACTCACCTGTCAGGTTGTTTTTCCGCCTTCATTTCCATAATGCATCTTATCCCGTTGATGAGTGGTGAATATTCTCTGCTGCCAGTACTCTGCAGGGGCCCAAGGGGAGCAATGTTAATTGAGGGGAGACCTGGGGGGCTCATCTGCGGCTCTGGAGTCCCGAGCATACATGTACATTTTATACCGCTGCACACCACCCCCCTTTTGATCAAAATTATTAATTTGGACAAAATCAATCTAAATCATTAACCGGTCTAGATACAATTTTTGGGACGGGAGCGGTGGTATAAAATTTGCTTGTATTCCTGGGTCCCCAGAGCCAGTGATGGGCCCACTATTATCAAATTTGCTGGAGACGATGCCCAATCATTGCCTCCCAATCACAATTTCAATTGATTTTTAGTCAAAATCTAAAATCAAAATTATCAATTGGTCCGGATGTAAAGATTTTCTCAAAGATCATGAAATCAGGAAAATCTTAAGCGTATGGGCACCTTATGCTTCTAAAGCCCTGAAACTCCTCTTGCCTATTTCTACACAATGGTTAAAGAAGATCTAAACTTTGACTTTACCGGGATACTAAATAGTAACTTTTTACCACTTTCTACATCATACATGTGCACACAAACTCCAGCCCGTGGGCCAAATCTGGCCCTCAGAGCCATTAAGTGGTTTCCCCACTTTGCATTATGTTTGGCCCTCTCTAGGCCACCGGGGAAGCTATACTGGATGTGAAGCCCTTTAACACCAGGGTAGCCATATAGGGAAGGGAGGGGAAAAGCACCAAATACTAGGAAACTGAATAGGGGAGGGTGGGGGCCTCTTGACACTAGAAAACTGTATAGGGGAGGGAGGACCACTAGACACTAGGGAACTGTATATGGGAGGAAGGTGGCCAGTAGGCCTTGAGGTTGGCCTGCGACTAGGTCCTAGTGAACAATTTCCACTTTGTATTTGAGTTAGACAACCCTGTTCTACATGTAGTTGGCTGAACTTTGAACGCTAAAACAACCCTGAAACATATAATGATAGGTTTGTTGACTTTCTCTGGCCCTAGCCTTTGATGGGGAAATTAGATTGTGAGGTTACTGAGGGACTTTAATGTTGCAAACTAACTAAAGCCTCGTACTTACGCTAAATGAAACTAGCATGTGTACAGTGGCCCCCAATGCCTCAGCCAGTGATCAGCCCGGTGGACTGATAAGGCCAATCACCAGCTGAGACTATTGTCCCCCCACTCACCCTGCCCACCGTATGACTTAATTCCTGCATGGCTCAGCTGGCCCTCCGCCTACCCACACTGAACACATTGCTAGTCTACAGGCTAGTGAGGCATCTGTACATCCTCAGCCCTGCAATGTTGTCTGAGGGACCGGCTTCTGATCCCCACCACACAACATACCTCATACATGTTTACTTTTTACATTTCTACTGAAAATGTGCGAATAGGGTCGGTTCTAGACTTTTTGCATCCTGAAGCAATACATTGTGAGGACGCCAAACCCCCAACTCCCCCCTAATGTATGTACGTAAAGCCGAACCGTAGAGGAGAGACACATTGCGCTTTGCATTGCAGGCACTGGCACTACGCTTACCTCCCTCTGATTCCTCCAAGACAGCATCTCCTCCTTGCTAGCCGGCAGCATCCCGTCTCTGATCCCCAGGATGCCGAGTATGTGCTGCACCTCAGATTAGCAATAGAATCACCAGACACCCATGAAGTCCTGCTTCCGCTCTGACTACAGCGGCGCCTCATGTGACCCGGCAGCACATAACAGTTTACATGAGATACCGCTGTAGCCATGGATGCAGGACGCTGGACGGGCGAAAGGAGATCCCATCGCTGGAATGCTGAGAGCAGGTAAGTGAAGGGCATCTAGGGAAGAGGAGACGGGGAGTGCAAGGAGGGAGACATTTGGAGAGGGGAGCTGCCTCTTGCTGCCATTTAATTGTTGCTGCCTTGAAGCACGTGATTCATGTTACTTAATGGGAGAATCACCCCTGTGCGTGAGTACATGATACATTTTTATCAGTAAGCAAGCTGACAGAATATACTGTGAAAAATGCTTCCTTTTAACTTTCTCCAACTTTCTCTAAAGTATTTAAACTTTCATTCTGCAATCAATCAGGAGCAAGGGATAACAACACTGTTTTCCTTTTATCTAAAGCTTAAATAACGGTCTAATCCGAGGTGCTTAGATACAGAAGTATTATCTAATTTCAGTGTCTCTCCAAATTCCCTGACAGCACATTAAATGCATAATAGGGGCCATTAGATAAGATCTGCTATGGATTTTTTTTTTAGCTAAACCTGGATACTTCAATGAGATTTCTTTGAAAGAATGTTAATGATTGTACAACGCAGCTGCTACACAGATCCAGAGAAAATGATGTGTGCATGTTGATTGGTCTTGCTCTTGGACAAGGGACAAAATCATTACATGGTGACAATGATAGATCAAATCTTTATCAGTATTTGCAAGCTGTCTTTGCCAGGGAAGAAGCCAAAAATTGCTTTTGAACACATTTTCATTTCCTGCGGAACACCAGTACAAAGATAAAGAACTTAATTTTTCCAAAGGTCCTGAAAACAATCAATGAAGAAAACATTTGTGGTCAGAGCTTATCTGTCAAAGAAAGATCCAAAACAATGCAGGGAAGTTAAGAGGGAAAAAAAATAATGCTGTGCAAACTAGCAGTGGCTGTTATATGCATTAAAGGCATACTATATATACTCACGTATAAGCCTAATTTTTTAGCATAAAAAATGTACTGAAAAGTAACCTCTTTTGGCTTATATGCAAGTCGGTGGAGCAAAACAGATGGTGGAGCAGGTTTAGTTAATGGCAGATGAGCGTAAGGATTGTGCACTGGTGATCATGCTCTTAACAGCTTGCAGCTTGCTGTGTCTGTGCCCTCCATCCCCTGCAGTATGGTATGCAGAGTGTGCTGCTCAAGACTACCTGTGTCCCATGGCTTGTGGAGCGGAGTGTGCAAGCGGTGCAATAATCAGGGATTCTTCCTGTGTGGCAATTGCTGTGTCTCATATCTATGACGCCATCTAGTGGCTTCTTGACCCACAGCTGTATGATCCTGGGGAACATGTGGCTATTGGGAGGGAGCTGACTTGTACTGGGGAATATCTGTCTACTGGAGAGGGGCTTATATGCGAGTCAATCACTTATTCCTGGGTTCTGAGGGAAAAGTGGGTACCTCGGCTTATACATGGGTCGGCTTATATGCAAGTATATACAGTACATTAAAGCAAACCTGTAGCCAAAATAAACTCATGAAATAATGAATTGTATTTGTAGTACAGCTAAGAAATAGAACATTGGTAGCAAAGTAGTTATTTATGCTAAAGAGCTAATCGAACAAACTTGGGATGAATACAGTCCTGTTTTCTAAAACACTTAAACAGCCAGGGAGCTGGGGAGAGACAGCTTGAGATAGGGTTTTACTGCATTAAAGCTCAAAGGGTCATTATTTCAGCTTTGTTTACAGCTTTAAAAACAGAGTGTGGTTTTATAATTGCAAGTGTTACAGAATAATGCAATGTTGTTTTTTTTTTTTTTTTTTTTTTTTTTAAACTATATAACTGAAAATAAAAATATGACTTATTTTCTTTGCTACTAATGTTCTATTCATTATCTGTACTACACATACAATTTATTATATCATAAGGGTTTTTTTTTTCGCTTCAGGTTTGCTTTAAAGAGGCACCATGGCAAAAAATTGTAAAATTTAAAATATGTGCAAACAAATAAGAAGTATGGTTTTTCCAGAGTAAAATGAGCCATAAATTACTTTTCTCCTATGTTGCTGTCACTTACAGTAAGTAGTAGAAATCAGACAGAAGCGACAGGTTTTGGACTAGTCCATCTCTTCATAGGGGATTCTCAGCAAGGCTTCCATTCTTTATAAAGATATTCCTTAAAAAAGGATTTAAACAATGATGCTGGCCACCTTCCCTGCTCGCTACACAGTTTTTTTGGCAGTTGGACAGAGCAACTGCCATTCACTAAGTGCTTTTGAAAATAAATAAATCCCTGAGAATTCCCCATGAAGAGATAGACTAGTCCAAAACCTGTCACTTCTGTCAGATTTCTACTACCTACTGTAAGTGACAGCAACATAGGAGAAAAGTAAATTATGGTTCATTTCACCCTGGAAAAAAATGTACTTCTTATTTGTCTATGTTTGTACATATTTTACATTTTACAATTTTTCATCATAGTGCCCCTTTAAGCAAAACTTGTTTTGTTAACAAAATCACTTCTGTGCAAGTGAATAATTAAGGACGAACTGTATTGAAGATAACATAATGATGAATAACATTCCTCTTTTTTTACAATATTACTTTATAAATTATTTAGTCAGTGTTTGCCCATTGTTCAATCTTTCCTTACTCTGATTTACATTCTGAAATGTATTACAGGTGGTGAGGGTGGCATTTTTACTGCTGTCAGATGCATCTCTGGGGAATGTTTGTTTACTGTGAGTTCCAAAGCCAGTAGAAGTTAGTAGGAACAACACCTGGTCTCCCAGAATTCTGTATGCACTGGGATGAGAATCCTGCATAGCTTAACAGCCTAGGCTGTGACATCATTCAGAGAGCAGAGCTACATACCAATATACAGCAATATATAGCTATAGGTAGAGTGACGAGATGTCCCGGATTGCCCGGGACGCGTCCCGGATTCGGGGTCCGCTGTCCCAGGCAGCATGAGGTCCCGGGAAACGTCCCGCTTTTAGCAGCGGGACGTCCCGGCCTCGGGACTCTGGCCACTCTTTACTCATGAACTGGCAGCGGCATCTATAGACGCCGTGCCAGTTCATTGCCCGCAGCCCCGCTCCAGCCTAACTGTCTTCCGGTGTTCCGACAGCGGCAGGCGATCAGGGCTACGGTAAGATGGCTGCCGGAGCCCTGTACTGGAGACTATTTGTGTCTCCAGTACAGGGCTTCGGGCGCCCTCTTGCCGTAGCCCTGTCAGCGCGGGAGAGAAGATCAGCAGCAAGATGGTCCAGGGAGCAGCGCGCCAGAGGCCGGAGACTTCTGCCAGGTGAGTAAATGCTTTCTTTTCTGGTGGAATGTTTGCCCGCATTGCGTTTCTTTTCCAGGTGAAATGTTTGCCCGCATTGCGTTTTTTTTCCAGGTGAAATGTTTGCCCGCATTGCGTTTTTTTTCTGGTGAAATGGTTGCCCGCATTGCGTTTCTTTTCCAGGTGAAATGTTTGCCCGCATTGCGTTTCTTTTCTGGTGAAATGTTTGCCGGCATTGCGTTTCTTTTCTGGTGAAATGTTTGCCCGCATTGCGTTTCTTTTTCAGGTGAAATGTTTGCCCGCATTGCGTTTCTTTTCCAGGTGAAATGTTTGCCCGCATTGCTTTTTTTTCCAGGTGAAATGTTTGCCCGCATTGCGTTTCTTTTCTGGTGAAATGTTTGCCCGCATTGCGTTTCTTTTTCAGGTGAAATGTTTGCCCACATTGCATTTTTTTTTCCAGGTGAAATGTTTGCCCGCATTGCGTTTCTTTTCCAGGTGAAATGTTTGCCCGCATTGCGTTTTTTTTTTCCAAGTGAAATGTTTGCCCGCATTGCGTTTCTTTTCTGGTGAAATGTTTGCCCGCATTGCGTTTCTTTCCCAGGTGAAATGTTTGCCCGCATTGCGTTTCTTTTCCAGGTGAAATGTTTGCCCGCATTGCGGTTTTTTTTTCCAGGTGAAATGTTTGCCCGCATTGCGTTTCTTTTCTGGTGAAATGTTTGCCTGCATTGCGTTTCTTTTTCAGGTGAAATGTTTGCCCGCATTGTGTTTTTTTTCCCAGGTGAAATGTTTGCCCGCATTGCGTTTATTTTCTGGTGAAATGTTTGCCCGCATTGCGTTTATTTTCTGGTGAAATGTTTGCCAGCATTGCGTTAATTTTCTGGTGAAATGTTTGCCCGCATTGCATTTATTTTGTACTGACATGTTGCCCGCATTGCGTTTATTTTGTACTGACATGTTTGCCCGCATTGAGTTTATTTTGTACTGACATGTTTGCCCGCATTGCGTTTATTTTGTACTGACATGTTGCCCGCATTGCATTTATTTTATACTGACATGTTGCCCGCATTGCATTTATTTTGTGCTGACATGTTGCCCATTGCGTTTATTTTCTGGTGTCCGGGGTAACTGTTACTGCATTTATTATTTAATGGTCATAGATGGCTATGTTTGCTGCTTTGTGGTTACGGTATACTATTAGCATCATGGCCGGATTTCTGGCAAGGCCACATAGGCCATGGCCTAGGGCACCAGGATGCAAGGGGCGGGCTATGGGCAGCAGATTTTATTGGCAGTTAACCTGCCGAATATTCACAACGGTCAGGACGCAGGCGCGGGCCATGCCATTTCTGCACAAGCATAGATAGACACTAGCTTTTAGCAGTAGCAGCCAGACCCAGTCTGTGGCTACCCTGCTTAGCTTATATATATCAGAGGGTGGTCAGGTCTGGCACTGAATCAGGGGATGAAAGGACTCTTTCAGCAAACACAGTAGATCCAGGATTATGTATCTGTGTGAGGCTGGCTTCCCACCATGTGATGTGCCCATGCGTTTTACTGTGGATGAAGGAAGACTTGGAAGCTGAAATCTGAATGGTCCTGGATGCTGTTGGTCAGGGGCGGCTGGTGATAGTGGGCCTTGGGCAGTAAAAAGTACAAATCCGGCCCTGATTAGCATCACACAGTTTCTGCACACCCATGATGCAAAGTCTCGTTTGTCTTATGCCTCGCTGTTACATCATTACGTTAGCTCCGCCCATACATTGTCATGGCCACGCCCATTTTTCGCCTCAGCGCGCCCCCAGTCTTCGTTGCTGCGCGCTCCTCAGTCCTCCCCACTTTTTGCCGCCGCCCCCCCTCCCCGTCCCAGGTTGGACCCACAAAAATCTGGTCACTCTACTATAGGACGTGTTTTTGATGCTGAAACCTGGATAAATAGCGTAAAAATAGGTATCCTGAATAATTTACTACATTCTACTATATGTCACTATGGTACCTCTTTAAGGCTACTTGCAGACCAAGACGTTGCATTAGGTGCCACGTTAAGGTCGCATAACGTGCACCTAACACATCGTATGGTGCTGCAAGAGAGGACGGTAGAGTGAGCCGCGTTAGGCGGCTCTATCCCTATAAGGTCTCCCAGAGTGGCGCTGATTGGCTGGCGGGACCACGTGCTGCGGAGTGAGACACTCCGCATCACGTGGTCCCGCCGGCCAATCAGCGGCCGCCAGTGCAGTGAATATTAAGTAGCTATGTGCGCGGCTACTGTAGCTGGCTCTCCCCGCCTCCTCTCCGCCCCCCACTGCGCATGTGCAAACAGTCTAACGCGGCTATAGCCGCTCTAACGCCGTAGCATGCTGCACTTTCCCGACAACGTGCAGCGTTACATGTAACGCAGCGTGGGCTGTGTGAACAGCCCACTTGTGTTACGTTGCTGTGCGTTGGGGGAGCGTTACAGGCGCACTAACGTGCGCCTGTAACATCCCTGTGTGGAAGCAGCCTAATAGATTCCCAGGTTCTATCTGCAAGCCAAGATACTATGTGCATGGAGTTTGTATGTGGTCTCCATGTTTGCATTATGAGACAATAACAAATTTAGGGACATTCACTCCTAAATGTGTTCACTGTACTCTATAAAGTGCTGCAGATAGTGTCAGCAGTAGAAAAATGTATAATAATATCAACACTAAAGCTACAATGGTACTCTGCTTGCATGTGTACAGCCCCCCCCCCCCCCCTCCTTCCCCACGGTGCACCAACACAGAATTCACAAAGACTGATTAACTCGGCCTAGGGTATTGTTCTTTCTACCTCCATTGTTTGCCACACCTTGGTCCCTCCTCCCCTCTCAATAGCAACAGAATGCATCGCTAGCATGTAGGCTAGCAACTCATCTGTATAGCATTCGGCCCAAAACTATCCTTGCCTGGCAACAATTATCATATGCCTGTCATATAGGGATGCCTGGAATGGCTGGCACTGGAGCAGACCAGCAGGCTCCCACAAGGATCTTAGGGCCATTTCCAACCAATTTGGTGCCACAGACACAACAGCCTGTAATCCCTCCTTAAAAAAACGTTGTGTTATGTTTATTTATGGTTCTAAAAAACAAATTCTGCGATGATAAAATATAAGAAAGCCAAAGAAAGCGTGGATTGTCCATGCCGGTCTTTGTATATCGGCCTTTATAGCATTTGTACTCTAAAAGTAATACTCTGCAGGAAGTTCTGAAGTTGAAACAGAAATAAAATAAATAAAAAAATAAAAATAAGAAAGGAAGAAAAAAACAACAACAAGAGACAGTCAACTTTGAGAAGTGTATAATTATATTGACTGTAAATGAATGCCTTGTCTGACCTTTAAGCTCACAGTGCTCTGTGTCAAGTTTCATGCTCGGAATACAATCAACCTTTTCTTCTGAAAGGCAGCTGAAACTCTATTTGCCATTGCAAAGGACAGTGACCCCGTTTGGCTGTGAAATGACATATCTAATTGGCCGGATCTGTTTTTTACTGATGTCAGCTCAGCTGTCTCCTTGCACTGAAAAACTCACATCGCAAGAAGACAGTTTAGATAGCAAGGAATGAGGATCAGAACCATTGCGAGCTGTGTTACTGCCCTGCACTGACGTATCTTGCACAGTAGATGGCTGTGCAGGCTAATAGGCCACCTAGCCTACTTACTAAGGCACTGACCCAGAACAAGTATACCGCTAAGTCATTGGGAATACTCTGCACCATCTCTGTCTTTTGAGAAACAGATGATTCTCTCCAGTTCATCTCATACACAATCACAACTAATGTCGCCCGTCATTGATCAAGAGCTGATCCCCTTGGCTGACATCACTGAGCTGGCTGCACACACACGTGTCAGCTGTATAGCTGACAATGTGCTGTGGTGCTATGCGGGGGGACACAGAAAGGACAACGAGTGGCACGTGCGTGATGTCATGCAGTGGAGCAGTGCAAACAATTGGATCGGCAGGGGGATCGGCGTAGCTGAAGTTGGGTAGTCTGATGAAGGCTTACAAGTTGAAAGCTTACTATTTTTCTTTAAAATCAGCCAATAAGCTAAATAAGTCTCCAGCCATGCTTAGCTACTAACATAGGGAATTACACACAGTGTTTCTCTCCTTCCTGCCTCTTCCCCCTCCCCTTGCTTGCAGAGTTGTGAGACACAGGCTGGGTGTTGGAATGATTTGTCTGTGACCTGTCCACACAGGAGCAGCATGTTAGCAAGTAAAAATTAAAAGACTACTGTAAGGGGGTAGGGGGAAAAAGAATTGAACTTACCTGGGGCTTCTAATGGTCCACTGCAGATGTCCTGTGCCCACGCAGCCACTCACCAATGCTCCAGTCCCCGCCTCTGGGTCACTTCCGTAATTTGCTACTTTATAGTCGAAAACTGCTGCGCTTGTGCAGCCGCATCCTTGCTCCTGCTGACGTCACCGGGAGTGTACTGCGCAGGCGCAGACAGTGAAGACGCGGCTGCGCAGACGCAGTGGGTTTGCAACTTTAAAGTTGCAAGTTCTAGAAGTGAACCGGAAGCCTGGTGTGGAGCATCGGCGAGTGGCTGCATGGGCACAGGACATCTGTGGGGGGCTGTTAGAAGCCCTTGGTAAGTTCAACTCTTTTGCGCCCTACCCCCATACAGTACTCCTTTAAAGGGAATCTGTACTCTAAAATGTTTACAGCAAAAAGCATACCATTCTATTCCGTTCCCTGGGCCCCTCTGTGCTGTTTCTGCCACTCTCTGCTGCAATCCTGGCTTGTTATTAACAGTTTTAGGCAGTGTTTACAAACAAACTATCCAGCTTGTGATAGGCTCACATAAGCAGAGTGTGTGAGTCATACAGAGCCTGCAGGGGGCCTGCAGAGGGTGTGTATCGCTTCTATCCAATCACAAGCAGCCCTGCACATTCCACACATTCCAGCCTTAACCCAACAGAGCCTACAGAAGAAAACAGATTAGATCATATAACAGAGATAACATAGCCACTGTGCAATTAGGAAAGGCTGCAGTAAGCCAGAGCACATTAGAACAGCTATAGGAACTTATAGGATAGAAGAACTAAGGCTGAAAATGTTGTTACAAAGTCTCTTTAACGCATGCCAACAAATTAGCCAAGAAGCCAATTTTACCACCTGAGTTGGGCAAAAAAAATCACCCAAATGGGCTCTACAAGCCAGCCATTGTCCCACCCTTGTGCTCCCCCCCCCCCCAAAAAAAAAAACTTTGATGCTGGAGACGCCACTGTCTAACATCCTCTCCAGAATGGGCGACTCGCATCGGTCATGTAATCAGGAGCTTGGAAATGGCAGCAAAGAGTGTGCAGCTGTGAAGCATGGAGGAGACCCACAGCACTAAAACAGATAAATATTATAGCACACCCTGCACTACTCTGCATGGCGGGAAAAGGTGGCAGGGGACGTTTTTTGTGCAGGAGGTCACATGCTAGCTTTTTTGCAGGTGGGCCTCTTACATTCTAAGTAAATACTGTCCTTCCTGTCCTAAAGTCACTTGGGCAGGGGAGTGCCTATAATCTGAAGAGATCCGGGGCACTTTTGAGCACTCCAGATGAGGAAGGACATTGCCCGAAACATGTTGTGTGCTCTGCATGCTCTGTATGTTGCCAATACAGCTTACTTGAAGAAGCCTTCTTGTGTGCAGTCTTCAATTTGTTCCTGCGCTGGCTGAGGACAAGGTAAGTACAGGTATTCCCTGGTTAATAACAAGATAAGGACTGTAGATTAATTTTTAACCTGAATTCATTCTTAAAGAGACACTGAAGCAAGAATAAATCTCGCTTCTTGTCTCATAGTCAGCAGGGGCATGTGTGCCCCTGCTAAAACGCCGCTATCCCGTGGCTTAACGAGGGTCCCTGACCCCCCAACCCCCCCCCCCCCTGCAAAATCTACGACAAACTTGGTCGTAGATTTTGCTGCTGTTGAGGCAGGGCTAACGGCTGCAGCCCTACCTCACAGCGCGTCTATCAGCGGCGCATCGCCGCCTCTCCCCCGCCCCTCTCAGTGAAGGAAGACTGAGAGGGGCGGGGGAGAGGCGGAGATACGCGCTGACAGACGCGCTGTGAGGTAGGGCTGCAGCGGTTAGCCCTGCCTCAATCCGGAAGAGATCCCCTGCTGCTCGGAGGGGATTTCGGGGGGTAAGGGACCCCCGTTTAGCCGCAGGATAGCGGCATTTTAGCACACGTGCCCCTGCTGACTATAAGGTCTGAAGCGAGATTTATTCTCGCTTCAGACTCTCTTTAAGTCGGAACACTGTGCCATCTCTGTCCCCTGTACCTCCTCTGTGCCCACCTGTGCCTCTAATGTCCTCCTCTGTGTCACCTCTGTTCCCCTCTGCCTTCATTGTCCCCCTTTGTGCCACCTCTGCCCCACACTGTGTCACCTCTGTCACTGTTCCCTCAGTGTCTCCATCTGTGCCACTTCCCCTCTGTGCCTCCACCGTGTCCCTCTGTACCACCTCTGATCCTTGTCCCCCTGTGTGCCTCCTTCTGTGTCCATTTATCCAGGGCTTTATCACAGGCTTGTGTAAAGTGTGTATGCAGAACTTTGAACTCTATATATAGTATAGTGTACCACAGCAACATTTTGAAATAGATTTTCTCAAAAAGTATAATGTCTATTTAAAAAAATGTTTTTTTTTTCTACTTGTTCCCATTTTTATGCCGTTCGTAATGGTGGGTCGTTCGTAAGATGGGGACTAGCTGTATTGTGACAAACACATAAATATGTCACAGAACAAGAGTGCTAGAATTCCTGTGCTCGTAAATTTTTACAAAAACAAGTATATGGAGAATGCCATTACTGTAAAGATAGGAGCGGCTGGGCACATCCAATAAAAAGACCTTTATTGAAGAAAAGTTAAAAATGGGTACATGCAAGCAAGGCAACAGTCAACTAGGAGAGAGAGGAGCAAGCATGCAAGAGATCGTCAACAGCTGTTTCGCACTCTACATAGGAGTGCTTCCTCAGGACAATGAGCCCCCTGAACATCACCCTTTAAATACAGTACTCACATGTAAGCGACTAGACAGAGGAGGACGCCATGTGAAGCACACCCGCAATGGCCGCGTTCAAAACTTCCGGGACGCCAACTGCGTTCCAACAAATGGAAGATGCGGACCGGAAGTGGTCATCCCCATTAACTTGGCCTATAGGAAGCGTGCGCTGTAAGCGCTGCGCTCCATAGCATGTAATAGGCTGAATACAAAAACGGCCCCGTCCATTAAGACCCCGTGACAAACCTGATCCACGCCCATCGCCCTTCCGAGTGCTGAGACCAGCGTAGCAAAAATCACGCCTCCCTGTAACAACAGGAGGGCGATGCAGCGTCCCTAGCAACCTATCTAGCCAAAATAAAAACTGGCCACAATAGAAGGCAACGTCATAAGGACTGGGGGGAAAAAAGGAGGGACCTGAAAAAGATCACAGGGGTCAAAAAACACCCAATCAAACCCATAAAGGGGTGGGCAAAAAAGCTTATGGCTAAGCACTATACTGCATACAATATATATATATTTTCTTTTTTAAACATTTAAACGCAGTTTCAATGCTACCTGACCAAGGGAGATATTTCCACTAGCGGGTGAAGCTTCAAGACGTCTCCTCCTCTTAGCGCCAAACTAAAAAAAAAAAAGCACGTACAAAGGGGACAAAAAGGAAGAAAGAAAGAGAGTAACATTATTATATATGGAGAATGCACATCATACAAAAAAACAGCAAGAAGAATCCATAGCAGCTTTTCGATTCTTGTAAGGCTGAGTTTAGCCGAGATGTCTGCTCATATCTTAATGTCCATATAAAAATGTTAGTGTAGCTGGAGCTGATAGGGTTTAGAGCACTAGACTTGTACATCTTGGTAAACTACTTCTGGGAGATAGAACAAATCACCAGGACCATGGACAGCTCCGTCTCTATAAACATGACAAACTAGCACTGCACAATGTAATTGAGAAAAAACAACAGTGTTTGCAGGGATGGTGAGGCAAACTGAGCAGTTTCTTATGTGATCTCCAAAAGTGCTAACCATAAGCAAACTTAAAGGGGAGCTACAGTCTGGGATAACATACAATTAAAATCCTGTCTCCCAGAAGCAGAGTGGGTGGATATTCTTTCACACTTCAGCGCTGCGTAATATGTTGGCGCTTTATAAATACAATAAATAATAATAATAACTGTGCCTATTGTGGCCAGACATAAATTAACTTCCCTTCGGTTTCTATAACGGACATATCTGACACCTTATACAGGTTTTTTAAGATGGGGAAATTGGAGGTGGGTTTCTGTTGGGGGTGTGGCGCATGTAATGCTCATGTTATGCACATGTATTGGACCTGTGGCGGAATTCAGGACTACTGAAAGGGCATTCATGATATACTTACCTTGTTGATCAGGGTCGGGCCGAGGCAGAGGTGAGAGAGGCTCCAACCTCAAGCACAGTATGGGAGGGGAAGCACAACTTGCTCAGCTATCATTCCAATATTGTGAGAAATAAGAAAAGGGGATCCATGGCAGTGACTGCAAGCCAGATAACTAGAGATGAAGGTGTTGGGGGGATTGGGGTGCCTTTTAGTCTAATAGCAATCAGTGTGTGACGGCTGGGGTGGGAGGGATGGAGGGACGTATTTTGGTGTCTCAGCCTTGAGTGCTGGAGGACCTTGTTGTTGATTGATAGCAGAATCCCATATACCGCTAAGGCTATGCTCCTGAGTGTTTTTGGGGATGTCTCTCTCGGGGTGGCCATACATGGTACAATTTTTCATTTTTTTTTTATTAGATAATTTAGTTTGATTATTCCGTTAGATCGAATATAAAGATTTTACCAGCATGTCCGATGTGATTTTTCTCAAAAAAACAAGATAATCATTTGAATTTCTCGATCGAAAAAAAATATTTTCAACTTTCATTTGATTCGATCATTTAGATTGAATAAACGGGATAATCAAACGTTTTTATTGTACCATGTATGGCCACCATCAGAGAGACATTGCCAGACTCTTGCTGATGTATGCTACAAGGGCTGTAGCTCTGAAAAGGAAGAGTGACACTGTATCAACTGTCTCCGAATGTAAGACTCATGTTCACAGCGATCTCTCTACTTCTAAAAGTGTATATGAAATTAGGAGCTTGTGTAAAAAATTCTACAAAATCTGGACATGTTGGCTGCACATGTTTAAAATAGAGATTTAAATCCGTAACTCCTTTTTTCTGTGTTGTAACATTGTACTGAAATGCTTCTATTCTGCCTGTACTGGGGAAGGGGGAGGGGGGGGGGGTGACTGGATCAGGTGTTGGAATACGGGATGTATTGTTGATATGTTTGTTTTTCTTTGTTGAAAAATCAATAAAAATTTAGACAAATATCCTGTCTCCCCATTCCTGTCTATCTATATAGCATTCCTATCTGCCGTTTACCCAAAGTAATGTCATCTATGTGAAATCACAATTCCAGTGTGAAAGCAGACAACTTGCATAATAATATTATATTCAGTTCAATTAAAATGCTTTACAGTAAGGAAAATAGAATTACAATCAGTGGCTCTGATTCACGTAGCTCCAGTAAAATGACCATGTGCAGGCATTTAACAAATACGTTTTATTGAGTTTTGTACATTACAACATACACATGCACATTATACAAACGTATCCACTACCCACCCAAACCCACCCCCACCACCCTTCCTTTAACGAGCCCTCCTGTCGAGAGAAAAGACTAACAATTAATAGGCTTGGAAAATGAGTATTAAAAGTGACTTAACAATCTGTCTCATAATGTACTCCATGATCTTCTATCCATGGAATCCAAATCCTGCCAAACATTAGAGGACAGTTTCTCTCCAGATATAAATTTTATGCAAATCGTCTGCAGGTTGGAACTGAGGTAACAAAAAATGGCAGAAAATGCACCTCACTGGCCCAGTCCTAAACTGCATACTATTTGCATCAATTTGCACGTAAACTAAAATGATTTGTATCTTATTGACATCTCAGTCTTCTTATAGGTCTGACTTCTCTATCCCTCCTTGTCTCTTCTCTATCAGATCACAGCAGAGAGAGTTGCATACTGCATCTTTTGGGAAACTGTAACTGTCTCTACCATACTGTAATCCTCCCTCCAATCCAGTGGTATAGGGATCACGATAGCAGCCATAGCATCTGCTATGGGGCCCGTAGCCAAGGGGAAGCCCAGTGATCTCGCCGTCATTAATGGGGGTCTACTGTAGGCCTCATAGAGACCCGCGGTGGGCAGAGACGGAAGTTACATAATTTTCTGGTCCCAACTGATCTAATGTACTTTCCTCCTAGCCACAGAATAGGAATACAGTGCCCTCTATTGTTGTGTGGGTGGCATGACCAGAGAGAGAGCCTTGTAATCATCAAAAACTCTGATGCTAGGAAGAAGGAAGATCGTCCGTGGAGTCTGGAGAGGTAACATCCGCTCACCGCGTCGCTGCCGCTACACCATATGGGGGCTATCTCTGCTGATACCTTATATGGGGGGCTAATATGTCTATATATGTTGGGGGGGCTCTGACTATTCATAGTGGGGGTACCTCTAGGTACTTATGTGTCTACCTATACTGTGGGCAACATAATACTGGGGGGGGGGGGGGTATCTCTAGCTCCCTAAATTGGGGCTAGACAATTTTTTTTTAAAGGGGGGCACCCAATCAAAATTTTGCTATGGGACCCCATGATTTCTATCTACCCCCGTTACCATCCCCACAAAGCCACTGGCATTTAAATCATTAAATAAATACTGCAAAGCCTCCTACCATCCCCAACCCCTGTCAGGGTTAAATGGAACACTTTGTCCCCATCATCTCAATAATAACATGGGAAGCCTCAGTATTGCCCTCCCCCTCCTTCATAGATGCCTCTTATCTTCAGCTTCAATGGCTTATGGTCAGGTGTGATAGAGGTGGCTACGGTCCTCTCCAACGTTAGCATCATGCCAAATATTGGTCAGCCAATCAGAGAAGTAGAAATCAATTGCATTAAAGGACAACAGAATGGAGAAGTATATGGAGGCTGCCATGTGTATTTCCTTTTAAGCAATACCAGCTGCCTGGCAGCCCTGCTGAACTATTTAGCTGCAGTAGTGTCTGAATAACACCAGAAACAAGCATGCAGCTATTCTTGTCAGATCTGACAATAATGTCAGAAAAACCTACAGTAATCTGCTGCACGCATGCTCAGGGTCTATGGCTAAAAGTATTAGAGGCAGAGGACCAGCAGGATAGCCATGCAATATGGCAGCCCCTATATCCTTCTTGCTTCAGTTGTCCTTCAAAAATGGATCACAGCCCAAGTTGGCCCTGCTCATGACTCCATGTCTTGGTTGTCTATAATTATACAATGTGATTCTCAGGCCCGGATCTACATCACAGGAGCCTCCAGGCACAGATGTCCTGGCACCTTAGACTTCGCCCTCCATGAACCTACAAACCCCCGCCCAACCGCACCGCAAGTGTGCTGGCTGTCCCAGCTGTCACTTCTAGCTACTCCCCTTGCCTGTCACAGGTAACTGCAGATGTCCCTTAGCATTAGGTAGCCAGAAGTACCCTCAGTGTTAAGCAGCTAGAGGTGCCCCCAAGTAGCAAGGGGAACCTCAGCATTAAGTAGCAAGAGGTGCCCCTGACTGAAGGGAGATCTGATCAGTGGAAGGCCTCTTGCACACTGCAAGTGATTCCGATTCAGATTCCGCTTTTTAATTAGTTTTTACATCCGATTCAGATTCCAATTTGCAGTTTGCTCCCTGCACACTGCAAATCGGAATCTGAATCGGATGTAAAAACTGATTAAAAAGCGGAATCTGAATCGGAATCACTTGCAGTGTGCAAGAGGCCGAATGCCGAGACCCGGGTGAGTAACCTCCAATTTATGCTCTGCTCGGGACTCTGCATAGGGAAGGAGGGAGGGAGGCACTCAGGGAGGGGAGTGAGCCGCCTTTCCATCATCAGGCGCCTGTAGGCATGTGCCTACATTGCCTCATGGTAAATCCGGCCTTGTTGATTCTTCTTTGTATACTTTACAATTGTTAACTGCTATATCTGCTATATATTAAATTACAATAAAAATCATTATAATGGAAAAAAAATTGGATCACATTACTCCTCCATAAATTCTCCCTTCAAGAGATCTGATCAACTCTACTGATCCGCATGATGATATTCATCAGTACTCAGACAGCAGCTCTGACCACAGAAGGAGTTGCTATCCCCTTCATTTGTGCTGCACCCAGTCATACAACCACATTTTCTTAAAGTGGAACAAGCTCCTCTCTGCTTTAAAAGATTAGCCACAGCATGATAACCTTTATGGGGAAAACAACATTCATTACAATTTATAGAAATCCTACCAAAAAAAGTTTTACTTCTTTTCACTTTTGCAGGAGGCACTGAAAGGGTTAAGCCTCATTGTTTACTATATGGAGAGCTGCCTTGGCAAAGCTCTCCTGCAGTATATTCACATCTACTGCTAAGAACTAATTAGACAAGTTAAAGAGGAACTTTAACCGCGGATTTAACTTCATCCCAATCAGTAGCTGATACCCCCTTTCCCATGAGAAATAGTTACATTTTCTTAAATAGATCATCAGGGGAGTCTGCTTGGTTGATATTGTGGTGAAACCCCTCCCACAGTGTGATGTCGGGACATAGGTCCTGACAGTTTCCTGTCTGTGAGACTTGTTGCATTATGGGAAATAACAGCTGTTTCCAACTGGCAAGCAACCAGTATCTCCCTTTGTGCATATGCATATCTATAAAAAATCAACAACCTTATAGCCTATCACAATGTTAGTGGGTTGGCTTGTCTGGTCACCTGCTATGAGTCAGGCTGTATGCCCATATGACTAACCTATAGCCCAGCCCTAAAACACCTGCGGAAACTCCTGCCTAATAAAAACTAGATTACCATGCAGGCAGATGTAGCATACAAACTGGCAGACAGCAACCACCAAACACAGCAATGAGCAATGCAAACACAGTATACTTAATAGTCACCTGAGGCCTATAGGCTGAGGCAATCCAGATGATGGCAAGATAGCAGGTAGTGGCTGAAGTATAATCACTAGACAGATGCGTGGTCAAACAGGCCAGAGTCAGTCCAGGCAGAGTTCATGGGAATCCTTTTAACAAGCAGTAGTCGTTCCAGGCGGCAGTCAGGGGAATCCGGGTACAAGCTGAGTCGGCAACAGGTAATCCAATAGAGAAGCATGGTCAGGTTCAGGCCGGGTCGGTAACGGTAAGGCAATCTGAAAGAAGCTTAGTCAAGAGACAGACACAAGTCAGCAGCAAGACAAGCAACTTGGTGTGAGTGCAGTCTCAGCATCAAGCCCAGCATAGGCTATCACGGGCGATGACAGAGGGCGCTCACCTTTCATTTTTTACTAGGACTAACCAATCAGAAAGTAAAGGAATCCAAAGTAACCAATCAACAGAGAGCGTGTTAGCAGAGATGCTGACATGCAATGCATTGCACACGTGGTTAATGTTTACAGTGGCGGAGCGCGTACTGAGAGCGCATCCGCTGCTTATCCAATGGGAGCTGAGTGCCATGCGCTCCAGTGACGTCAGAGACAGGCTGAGACCCAGAGGCTTGCGCCTCAGTGTGGGTCTCGGTGTTCTGCTGCCATGAGCGGCCACTGGATCTTACATGGGTGTGGTTATAGATAATGGCAGTTGGTGCTGTCTAGTTTTTTTTCTTGTCTTCCAGTAGTAAAAATGATGACATACTGGCTCATTCTGGATCAAACAACATAAACAAATTACAAGGCGAATATCAATCATTTCTTGATCTCACTTTGCAATGTATTGCTGTATTTTTTTCCCCTTATCGGTAAAGTTCCTCTTTAATCTGCCTAAACAAACACAGAACACAGAAAAGTAAATGTCTTCAGCAACTATATGTGGAATAAATACTTCTCTGTCATGATTGGTGTCAGCACGCAGAGAGAATCTGATTATTGGCGATCTGCAGTATCACCAAGAATGCAGATGTATACCCGATTATTGATAATCTGCAGTATCACCGATAATCCGATATATTGCTAACCTCTGGACACCAGCAAAAGAACACAATAAAGACAGTAATATATCAGAAAGTGTGGAAATGTCCACCACACGGCAATTCCTCAGAAATGTGGTTACCTCTGAATGGGAACCCCGTGAGTGAGATCCTCTAACCAGGCTGAGTGAGGAATCTCGACCCCCAGCAGTAATCGTCTGCTTGGGGCAGGCGTCTCAGAGAGGCAAGCCTCAGAGATAACCCTCCAGTGGGAGACGTTCCACTGAAGGGAGAAAGGTCAGACAGGCAAGGGTTCGGCAACAGAGATGACGGCGGCAGTACAGGAGCGGAAGGCAGAAGAGTAATCGGTAAACAGGCAGAGGTCGGCAACAAGGATCAGATAGGCAAAGGTACAAGATTAGCAAGAGATAGAGTAGTCAGGGATAGCCAGAGTCAAAACACAGATCAATATACAATAATATTCCTAAGCTAAGGTGTGAAATCCTTAGTATCAGCACCAGGGTACTGCACTAAGGTCTGAGCGCTAACACAGAAATGTATTCACGACAGCAGACAATTTGCTACTGAGTAGCAAGTCCTATTTGTAGCAAGTGAGCTGCCCTGCACCGCCCTGGAGCCCCAGCCAATCCCCAGTGGAGATGGAGTCAGCTGACTAGCCTGGTCAGCTGACTCCCCGTCTTGAGGTATAAAGATCCTGCCTCCTTGCGCGCGCGCGTTATGCGCCGGGTAAGTGCCGGTGAAAGAGACCCCACAGGAGGCAACTGCGCGGCGGAGTCTGCCGAGCATACGGACTCCGCAGACCGCACAGCCCCGCTCGGTGGCACACCGGCGTTGAGAATCCGGGAAGCGGAGTCCACTGCCTCATGCCTGCTGGCAGCGGGTCCGCTATCCCTCACATTCTCATTGTGTGCTGTGCAAGAGTTTGGATCTGCTTTAAATCATGGCTTTTAGCTGCTGAGGACTAATTCTGCACAAAAAGTTAACACTTAGGTACTCCGCTTACTGAACTATTAGATGTGTGCCTAAAGTGTTGTTTTTAAAACGGAGTTTGAAAGAAAGGCGTTGATTTGCCATATAAACAAAAAATGTAGGACTTTTCATGTCTAGATCAAAGAGTAATGAGATTATTAAGAGGAAAACTACTGTAACAGTATACGGAAATAGCCTAATATTATGGTAGAGAGAGGAGTCGCAGCGTGGTGCATGATTACAGAGTCTCACACTAGCCGTAAAAACAAGTTCCCAAGTTACAAATTACTTGTATGACTTCTCGTTAACACTGTAAAGAACCAAAATAAAACAGATTTAAAAAAAAGGCTTTTGAGACATTAGCAAGAGATTAGACATATTGACTAACGCCAGATCACCCCCTTTCCATTAACTGTGTTTTGTACATCTCCTGTACTCACCCCTCACAGCCTCTGCTTATAACGAGATGCAGTAAAGTCACTTCATCAGCATATTCTGACACACTGACTGCACAACAATGGATAATCCCTCTCAGCTCATTATCGATTTAGAGGAATTCTGCACTTTAGCTTCTAGATTTTGGGGTATTATTTTAAACCAACGATTTTACAACAATAATGTTTAAAGAGAACCCGAGGTGGGTTTGAAGAATATTATCTGCATACAGAGGCTGGATCTGCCTATACAGCCCAGCCTCTGTTGCTATCCCAAACCCCCCTAAGCTCCCCCTGCACTCTGCAATCCCTCATAAATCACAGCCACGCTGCTGACAAACAGCTTGTCAGAGCTGGCTGTGTTTATCTCTATAGTGTCAGTCTGCTGCTCTCCCCGCCTCCTGCAGAACTCCAGTCCCCGCCTGCATCCCTTCCCTCTCTGCTGATTGGAGGGAAGGGACGGGTGCATGGACCGGAGCTATGCAGGAGGCGGGGGAGCAGATGAGACTGACACTACAGATGTAAACACAGCCTCACAGCACGGCTGTGATTTATGAGGGATTGCAGAGTGCAGGGGGACCTTAGTGGGGTTTGGGATAGCAACAGAGGCTGGGCTGTATAGGCAGATCCAGCCTCTGTATGCAGATAACATTCTTTAAACACACCTCGGGTTCTCTTTAAAAAGCCAAAGTACCTTAAGACTTCGTCTTTTACTTTCTGCTGCTTACATTAAATGTTTAAAGAGAACCTGCCAAGACGGAAGTGTGGCTTCCTGCACACTATACACATTGGGCTCTATTCACAAAACTTCTCATGAATGACTTATCACCTACGTGATAAAAATAACCTTTCAGCACATTTTCAAGCAAATTAATCACTCAAAGTAAGTTGTTAATGGTTAACTTCATTTCAATATTACTTTTCTTACCTTAATTATATTATATTTTTGCTCTGTGGCAGCTTAAAAATGTAACATAGATAAGGTGAAAACAGAGGAAAACAGGTGAAAAAGCTTTGTGAATCATGCCCATTGTGTTGTGAGGGACGGATTTCTGGAAAGACCAAAAAGGCCCGAGCCTTGAGTGGCAGCTGGCCAAGGGGCGGCTGGACTGCTGCTTTTGGTAGAAGAGGCTGAAAATGGAATACAGAGGTTGCAAAAAAGGAGCAACACAAGGAAACAGGGAGCTGCTGCCCAAGAGATCTACTGTATACTGTATGTTACTGAAGGAGACTGCTGTACATGAAGGTTAGACATGGAAGACGTGACTGTATAAGGAATAGGAGGGAGGCACTGCAGATGGTATGGAAGCCACAAGAACGTTGGCTTAGGGTGGAAAAAGTATAAATCTGGCCTTGGACCATTGAAAGTATGCTTCACTGCCACTGTAAACGTGCACGTTACCCTGTAAGTGCACTACATTCAGTGTGCTATCCCAGTAGAATCATCTGCACCGCAGTCAATATGCTAGCCCCATAAGAATATCATTGCATAGTGTTGTAATGCGATATTGTGCGTTGCCATGGATCTCATTGCATATAGGGCTTGATTCACTAAACCGTGATAACTCAAATATCACACCTTATCAAAGATATCAGACCTTATAAAATATATCACACCTTATCAAAGTTAACATGCCTTAGCAGAGTAGTATAGTGAGCGCTACGAACCCGCAAAGGGCTCAGGGCGGGACAAGTGCCATTGCCAATTAGCAGGCATAAGTTCGCAGCGCTTGCTATGCTACTCTGATAAGGCGTGTTAACTTTGATAAAATGTGATATCTTTGATAAGTGTAACGATCGGTGTCAACACACAGAGAGAATCTGATTATTGGTGATCTGCAGTATCACCAAGAATACAGATATATACCTGAATATTGATGATCTGCAGAATCACCAATAATACAAGTATGACTAACCTCTGGACATCTAAAACAGTGATAACAATAATGACAATGTCAAAACATAAGATCGTGGAAATGTCCACCACACAGCGATTCCTGAGAGGTGTGGTTACCTCTGAATGGGAACCCCGTATGTGAGATCCTCTAAAAGGCTGGAAGAGGAGTCTCAGCCTCTAGCAGTAACAATCTGCGTCTCAAAGAGGCAAGTCTCAGAGATAACCCACCAGTGGGAGATGTTCCACTGGAGGGAGAAAGGTCAGACAAGCAGAGGTTCGGCAACAGAGAGACGGCAGCAGTACAGGAACGGAAGGCTGATTCAGAGTCGGTAAACAGGCAGGGTCGGCAACTTTGAATCAGATAGGGAGAGGCACAAGATCGATAAGAGAAGAGAGTAGTCAGGGATAGCCATTAGCCAGAGTCAAGACACAGGTAAATATACAATACAATCCTAAACTGAGGTGTGACGTCCTTGGTATCAACACCTAGGAACTGAACTAAGGTCTGAGCGTTAACACCTAAGTATTCACGACAGCAGACGAGGAGCAACTGACACCTAGCTCCTTATATGCTGGGAGCGCTTCTGCAGCGCCACCCAGCCGCCCAGCCAATCCGACAGCTAGCTGGAGTCAGCTGACCGGCAAGTCAGCTGACTCCCCGTCTAGCTGCATAAAGGTCCTGCCGCCGGGCGTGCGCACGCGTAATGCGTGCCCTGTTTGCGGCCGAAGGACCTGTGTGGAACAGCGAGGCGGGGACCGTCGCCGGCTGACACGTGGAGACGGCGTCCATGCCGCTCTCCGCCGCGGCGGTATACCCACCGGCTGTTACAATAAGGTGTGATATTTGAGTTATCATGGTTTAGTGAATCAAGCCCACAGTTTGCAATGAGCCCAAAAGCGCTGTTTTTGCAGATTTTTGGGGGTTTATCCTGAGAGTGTTCTGCTTATACATGAGGTTTAATAATTAGACAAGCTGTAGATACAGGATTAGTGGTTGGATTAGCAAGCATAGACCCTATCAATGTAAGGCAAATCTGAAAGTAAAAATAAACTGATGAAACAATTGTGTCTGTATTCCTACTCCAAAATAGGACTTTATTGTAATCCCATGGTCTTAGTTTTTATTTAAAGGTTAAAATCTCCCTTTAAATGTTCTTGGGTACATTTTTTATGTGTAATACAGTCCCCATACAGACAAATCTTGAACTGTTGAACTGTTGTTATCTGCTCCATGTACTCAAATCTGTTTTTCTCACCCACACAGGAGTTTTACAACCCTAATTAGTTATCAATGAGCCTTAGTGGAGTCTAGAGACACTGAGTTTGATGCACTAAAGTGCGATAATATTGCTGTGCACGCAGCAATATTACCATTACTACTGGCAGCATTATAAACCACGAGTTACGCTATTAGCACGACCTGTAGTACGCAACGTGAGTTAGTAATGTGCGTTACCATAGCAATGCTCCCGCTACTCAAGTACCGCAGACATTGCTAATAGCGTAACTCACGGTACAATGCTGCTGGTTTTAACAGTGATATTGCCATGACAGCAATATTATAGCACCACGCATCACGCAGGGGTGTAACTACAAATCATGGAGCCCCCCAGCAAAACTTTGATGTGGCCCCCCAATGTTCACACCCTCTCCCTTACCTACCCCTTGTGACCCTTACAGCCTGGGGGCCCATCTTGCAATGATCAGAAAACAAGTGTAGGCATCATAATGTTTAAACCTATAACAAGTATGGCCACAAAAACACCTGATCTGAGGGATGGACCCCTTTATCAGAAGGAGTGAAGTACTAGTTGGGACCCTCTTACAGCTCTGAAGCTCCCTGTGGTCATAGTCATGCCCCTGGCATCACCCCCCACTGTCATTTAGAGCCCTGGATTCTGGAATTGACCTGAGCTCTGCTGGATATTCCTCTCCTTCTTTGTTGTTAGCTCTTCTCCTTCTTTATTGTTAGTTACAGTAATTTACCAGAGCTCTAGTCACTGACTTACCAGTACTGTATATACTAAGCCAACCCGCGTATAAGCCGAGGTACCCACTTTTCCCTTACAAAACCAGGAAAAAGTGAATGACTCACATATAAGCCCCCTCCCAAGTATAGCCCACTCCACAGTAGCCACATGTGCCCCCAGTACAAGTCAGCACCCCTCCCCATAGCCAGATGTGCCACAAGGATTATAGTTGTGTCTCACGACCACTAGATGGGGTCATAGATATGAGACAGCGAAAGCCACACTGGAAGAATCCCTGATCATTTCACCACTGACATGTTGCTTGCATGCTCTGCTCCCCAAGCCGGGGAAACACTGCACACCATGTTGCAGGGGATGGGGGGCACGGACACAGAAGGGAGCCAGCTGGCAAGAGCAGGCTCACTAGTGCACAATCCTTATGCTCCTCTGCCGGTAACAAAACCTGCTCACCAGCCGTTCTGCTCCACTGACTCGCATATAAGCCGAGAGGGTAACTTTTCAACACATTTTTGTGCTGAAAAATTAGGCTTATATGTGAATATATACAGTAAGTATAAGAAGACAGATGCAGAGAATTTATCAAACACAGGTCATGAAAAGTAAAGGGAATTGCTTAGACAAGACAACACCCAATGGTAAGGGCCCGTCCATTCAAAGCAGGAAAAAAGGGCGTAGAAACCCTTACGGAAAAAATATCATAAAAACTGCATTTAGTAGCATAAGAAGGAAATTTGGACGCATGGTGGCTGCTGCCTCAAGAGGCTCATTTTTACCTTTTTTGCCGCAAATCACAGCTTCCACAAAACTGTGATATGTGACTATGAAGTACATTTTGGCACCTATAGGCGCCCAATTAGCAGCAAGAGGGCATTTTTTTTCCAGCAAGCCTGTATGCAAAAAATGGCCCCTATTGCCACTAACTGGGTGCCCAAATCCCCCTTCATAGCCGCATATCGCAGCTTTGCAGAAGGGGGTGGGGGGTTAGCTTAAGCAGGGGTATTTAGGGTTAGGCACCACCGGGGGGTGGTTCTTAGGTCTAAGCACCAACGGGGGGGGGGGGGGGGGTGTTAAGGTTAGGTATCTTAGGGTTAGGCATCGATGGGGGGGGGGGGGGTTACAAGGGTTAGTCAATGGTAGAGGGAGGGTTCTGTGTAAGAGTAGGGATAGGTTTAGCCATAGTAAAGTATCAGTAAATATTACCGATATTCTACTATGGAAATTCGATAGGAGAAAATCGCTAATTTTAGCAAGATTCTACCAAAGGCAAGCCCTATGCCTTTTTTTACAGCTACCTTTTTTTCAATGTATGCTCTTCCGCTGGTGCATCTACTTTTAAAGGGGTTCTTCCGCGAATGAGGAAAAAAAATCAAAATGGTTTATGCATGTTCTATTAAAAATCCTTCTAAAATAGTGTGAAAATTTTTTCAAAAAAATGAATGGTTTCACCAATACAACATGTAATGTATACAGTGACGGCTGACGGGACTGTGAGGCTAATCCATTTGTTAGGGGTGTTTTTTTTGTTACTTTCACTTCATAAGCTGCTCCCTACCTAGTTTTCATTGCTGTAATGCAGGGCTATGATGAAGTGCTGTGCAATGGCAGTTACAGCTATTAAAATAACGGCTGTGCTGCTCTGTAGTTTCTGCTTGTACTTCCTCACAGAGCTGACCCCCCTCCCCCCGCCTCTCCCTGTAGGCAGAGGTCGGGCAGCTCTTCGGAGCAAATCACGTGTTTACCTCGTTGCCGGGCAACCAGACTTCAGCGTCTGTGCAGAGGACTTCCTATCCATTGCACGGCAAGTTAGCTGCCTGAGCTACAGTTCAGTACAGTACAGTACAGAGAGGGGGGGGGGAGGGGGGTCAGCTCTGTAAGGAAGTACAAGCAGAAACTACAGAGCAGCACAGCCGTTATTCAGCTGTAACTGCCATTGCACAGCACTTCATCATAGCCCTGCATTACAGCAATGAAAACTAGGTAGGGAGCAGCTTGTGAAATGACAGTAACAAAAAAACCACCCCTAACAAATGGATTAGCCTCACAGTCACCTCAGCCGTCACTGTATACATTACATGTTGTATTGGTGAAACCATTCATTTTTTAAAAAAACTTTTCACACTATTTTAGAAGGATTTTTAATAGATTATGCATAAACCATTTTGATTTTTTTTCCTCATTCGCGGAAGAACCCCTTTAAATGCCAAACTACTGGGAGTTAGCACCATCTGGCTGCTCTTTAATGCAACTGAATAACAGCATTTGTAACCTCCCCTTTGTCAGCAGGTAATATGTGGTGCAGTAACAGTGCTGTAGAAAACCACTGCAAGTCACGTCTGGTGGACAGCTGCCACCCACTCAGGTGTATTTGCAAATGATGGGCACTACCTCAAAACACCACCTGTGCTGGTTGTATGCAGCCACCTGCAAGCACTCAGCAGATAAAGAGGAGGGCTGACAGGTGGTTAATCTGCAGTAGCAGCAGGGCACATCGGTTTTGTTATGACAGGTACACTTTAGAAAAATTTACAGCATTACTATTTACCAATATTTATTTGTTTTGTTCTCTGTCCATATGACATTTATTTGAAAATAATGTATCCAAAATGCACATTATTTTGTTTTGCTATGTCTCTATTGATTTTTGTAAACAGTACATAAATAATGAATACAGCAGGTCAGACCTTGGCCTCATTTGTCAGAAAATCTTTAACTAAACCACAGTTCACTTAGGTTATTTTTCCTTAATAAAATATGATATATATTGCCACAAACCATATTTACAAATACATAGGCTTAATGTTTATATTCATTTTATGAGTTGTATACTGTATGTTCTAATGTTCTATTCATTATCCATAGTTCACATACAATTCATTACATCATAAGGTTTTTTTTTTTTGCTTCAGGCTTGCTTTAAGTGTACCCGAGTCGAAACGTGGTTAAAATTGAGATACTTACCTAAAGAGCCCTGCTCTGATGTCCCCCATCACTGGGTGTGGCTCCCTGGAAGATTAGCGCCAAGCAGGGACAGTTGTAGACTTTCTGCCGCCTGAAACAAACTTGTGAGGATGCCGCCCCCCATCCCCCCCCCCTCCCGATAGGTAGTATAATAGCCCCCAGTATAGGTAGCCTGGAGGGGGTAGCAGCCAGGAAGGTGGAGCAGTGGGCACAGCGGTGGGTGAGGGGGTCAGACCCCCCCTCCCTCACCTGGGGCTCCCCCATCTACGCTCCCCCTCCGCTATTTGCACAGCATTACGTTCAGAGTGGAGCGGGGAAGCAATTACTCACCTCCTTCCAGTCCCGGCATTGCCTTCCACCGATCGCGTCACTTCCTGCAATGCTGCCGACTGCACTGCGGAAGTACAGTGGGCAGCATTTCAGGGAGTGACGCGAGCAGTGGAACACAATGCCTGGACTGGGAGGAGGTGAGTAATTGCTTCCACGCTCCTCTCTTAACATAATGCTGGGCAAATAGCTGGAGGGGGAAAATGGACAGGGAGCTCAAAGTGAGGGAGGCGGGGGTCTGACCCCCCCTTCCCACCGCTGTGCCCGCTGCTCCCCCTTCCTGGCTGCTACCCTCTCCAGCTCGGTGGTCTCCCCACCCATGGCCAGGCGGGCACCGACCCCCACTTCCGCCGCCTGAGGAACCTTCCTCACCCTGTCTCATGGGTGGCCCAGAGCTGGCGCCAAGGCATTATTGTTAATCACATGGGGCTGTGCAGCTCCTCTTCTTCCAACGTGGCACATGCGCAGTAAGCTGTAGCTGTGTGTTCCGTGCTACTGCGCATGTGGGGCCATGCTCACGTTTCTACAGCGCCGCCATGCTGCAAGAAGAGAAGCTAGTGATGTGGAGAGTAGTCTGATGTGGAGAGGGGCTGCGCTCAGTGACGGGGGACATCAGACCACCGAGGGAAGCCTCAATACGTTCCTGAGGCTTCCCTCTCTTCAGGTGAGTATCTTATTTTGATCCAGAGCTTTGGCTTGGGATCAGGAATCTTAAAGTGAACCTCCGGACTAAAAATCGACTCAGCAGCACTGAAAAGGCCTGGTGTTTCTTTAACAGTTTCACAGCATCAGAACTTTGTTTCTCTTATACAAGCCTCATTTTTAGCTGCACAGAAGAAAACTGCCTGGGCTTTTTTCCCCTGATGCTGTGCAAAGCATGATGGGATTTCTGATGTTGTTGTTCTTGTTCTGCTGTTTTGGTGCAATTTTTTTTCTTACATTTTGAATTTGACATTTGAAGCCTAGAGCGCGCAGCTGGGAGGGGTGATCAGGACACAGGACAGTTGAAACTGTGTCTCCTGCTCCTTGTCACCTCCTTTCAACCAAAAAGATGGCTGCCCCCATGACAAAGATGTCAGCCTCCATGAATCACAAACATTTGCCTGTTCTTTTAAAACAGGATGGGTAAGAGATTATTTTACCTATCTATTCTAATTAACATAACTAATGTAACTTGATGACAGTATGTTTGTTTAGGCTGAAGTTCCCCTTTAACCTCCCTGGCGGTATGAATTGTGCGGCTGTGCGGCCGCGGGAGGGTTTTTCTCACATTTTTTTTTTTAGCATGTAGCTAGCCTAGCGCTAGCTACATGCTTCCCCCCTCCCTGCGGCGTCCCCACGTAACGTTAGATCACCGCCGGTGCTGCTTGTACATAAGGAAATCCCGTTCTGAACGGGATTTCCTTGAGGGCCTCCCCCGTCGCCATGGCGACGAATGGAGTGACGTCATCGACATCGCCGACGTCGTGACGTCACAGGGAATCCCGATCCACCCCATAGCGCAGCCTGGCGCCGATTGGCCAGGCTGCGCAAGGGGTATGCGGGGGGGGGGGGGGGGGGTTGTATCACGGCGGGTAGCGGCGCATCGGCGGCGGCGATCAGACCGAACACGCAGCTAGCAAAGTGCTAGCTGCGTGTTTGAAAAAAAAAATGCAGATCGGCCCAGCAGGGCCTGAGGAATCCTCCGCGGCGGCTCACCCCATGTCCAGCACGGGGTTACCGCTAAGGAGGTTAACCACTTGAGGACCCACCCTTTACCCCCCCTTAAAGGGGAACTGAAGTAAGAGGTATACGGAGGCTGCCATATTTATTTCCTTTTAATCAATACCAGTTGCCTGGCAGCCCTGCTGGTCTGTTTCTCTGCTTTAGTATCTGAATAACACCAGAAACAAGCATGCAGCTAGTCTTGTCAGATCTGACTTTAAAGTCTGAAACACCTGATCTGCTGCATGCTTGTTCAGGGGCTATGGCTAATAGTATTAGAGGAAGAGGATCAGCAGGGCTGCCAAGCAACTGGTATTGCTTAAAAGGAAATAAACATGGCAGCCTCCATATACCTCTCTCTTCAGCTCCCCTTTAAGGACCAGCGCTGATTTATGTGATCTGTGCTGGGTGGGCTCTGCAGCCCCCAGCACAGATCAGCTGGCATGCAGAGCGATCAGATCGCCCCCCTTTTTTCCCCCCTATGGGGATGATGTGCAGGGGGGTCTGATCGCTACTGCTGGTTGCATGTTGCGGGGGGGGGGCACCTCAAAGCCAACCTCCGCAGCGACATTCACCCCCTCCCTCTCCTACCTGTCCCCCCGGTGATCGGGGCTGCACAGGACGCTATCCGTCCTGTGCAGCCTGTGACAAGATGTCGGCTGTCACATGGCGGCGATCCCCGGCCGCTGATTGGCTGGGGATCGCCGATCTGCCTTACGGCGCTGCTGCGCAGCAGCACCGTACAATGTAAACAAAGGAGACAAATGTCTCCTGCGTTTACATTTAGTCTGCGAGCCGCGATCAGCGGCTCTCAGGCTATTCACGGAGACCCGCTCCGTGATCTAACAGGAAACGGCCGCTTGCGCGAGCGGCCTTTCCTGATTAATTAGGGAGGCACCTGGCGACGCAGAGCTGCGTCGCTGGTCCTTCAGCTACCACTTTGCCGCCGCACGGTATGAGTGTGCGGTCGGCAAGTGGTTAAGTTACTAAAAAAAAAAAAAGTTGTAACTTACCTGGGGCTTCTTCCAGCCCCCCTGGACTCCTACTGTGCCCACAACGTCCTCCTAATCCCCTCGGGGCAGCAGCTGCGACCCCCGCTAAGCTGGGCCGTCGCCGCCAATCAATGTGGCTACTGCGCATACGTGGGCCGGGACAGCTCACACCCTGGTCGCGCTCCTGGCGCCGGGACCATTCTGTGCATGTGCAGTAACAAATTACATGCACTGCGCATTTGCAGAATGCTCCCGGCCAAGGTACTGTGACCACGGTGCGCACGGCTAAGAGCTTTGCGTGCGCAGTAGACGCCCACTGGCTGCGACAGCCAAGCTTTGCGGGGGTCACTGCCCCTGCCCGGAGGGGATCAGGAGGACATCGTGGGCACAGTAGGAGGCCAGAGGGTTGTAAGAAGCCCCAGGTAATTTTTTTTTTTTTTTACTTAAAGGGACACTTAAGTAAAAAAAAAACAAAACAGTTTTACTCACCTGGGGCTTCCAATAGCCCCCTGCAGCTGTCCGGTGCCCTCGCTGTCTCCCTCCGATCCTACCGGGCCCCGCCGGCAGCCACTTCCTGTTTCGGTGACAGGAGCTGACAGGCTTGGGACGCGAGTGATTCTTCGCGTTCCTGGCCACAATAGCGCCATCTATGCTGCTATAGCATATATCATAAACTATATAGCAGCATAGAGGGTGCTAATGTGTCTGGGAACTCGAAGAATCACTCGCGTCCCCAGCCTGTCAGCTCCTGTCACCGAAACAGGAAGTGGCTGCCGGCGGGGCCGGGAGGATCGGAGGGAGACGGCGAGGGCACCGGACAGCTGCAGGGGGCTATTGGAAGCCCCAGGTGAGTAAAACTCATTTTTTTTGTTTGACTTAAGTGTCCCTTTAAGACTCCCTTTAAGATTGTTATAACTGCATGAATTTGTGAAGCAACTTATCTCCAAGACTGTAGTGCAACTCTCAGCACTCAAGGCATTTGTAATGATTGGTGTCAGCAAGTAACAGAATTCTGATTATTAGGTGATCTGCAGTATCACCTATAATGCAGATATATTCCTGATTATATGATGATCTGCAGAATCACCAATAATACAAGTATACAGACAGTTACTGTGATGGTGAAGTATAGTGATTGGTGCAACAGTAGTACTGATAGGTTTAGCAAGGCCACACCAGAGGAGCTGGTGGGCACTAACAGTACTGAACCCCTCACCAGAGAAAAGGGCCCTCTGGTGAGAGTAGATTAGTCAGACTAAACGGGTTTGGCACCAGACTGGCAGATACGGTACAAAGTCAGAAGACAAAGGCAAGAAGGTTATAACAGGCAGAGTCAGCAACAAGCTCAGATGGGCAGAAGTACAGAATCACTGAGAGTAAGAATGGTCTGAACAAGCAATGAATAATACAATAATGGTCTCAATAATACAATATTAAATATGATTACGGCTATCAAAATCCTAACACTGTGTGAAATCCCCGATTTCCTCCCGGATCAAAGCACAACCAGATCTATCTAAGGTCTGAGCGCTAACATGAAGTATTCGCAACAGCAGACAAGTTGCGAGTGACTCCGAGAGGCTTAAGAAGCAGAGGAGACCCCTCCTGCACGCCCCTTCTCATCAACCAATGAGGAGCGTCGAGCGTCTCCTCTGACGTCAGCCAACCGGCCGGTCAGCTGACGCACTTCCTCCCCGCATAAAGGTCACGTCTGTGCGCACGCGCGCGACATTGCAACGCTATGTGCTGCTGACAAATCCATCCTCGGCGTGCTAGACACCCAAGGACCGGACAGACTGCTCGGCAAAGAGATGGAGGCAGCTGCGGTGTTATCGCTGTTCACCGCAGCTGTCACTCCTGTGTTTGGTACAGCATTACTGGAGACCAATCAAAGTTGTGAACTGCAAGAAAGGTGGACACTCCAACGACTGTGATTAATTCATTAATTTCAGCAACAAATGGTAACATTTGTTGGAACAAAGCATGTAGAAAACTTTTTTGTATCAGGCGGCGTGTCGCAGGAAAGGGACAACAGCTCACCTAATTATGTCTGAAGAAGAGAACGGGTCACCTCAAGCTTGTCTCGATAGATCGCCCTGCTCTCCATTCTATCAAATCACTTTTTTTAGTTCTAGAACAAGTTTTGCACCATTCTCGTTGCACTGAAACAAAAAATCTGACATGTGCCATTCAGCATTCATATAACTGACAGCAGATTTATCTTTTATTCCTATGAATTTAAATCAGTGAGAAGTCAAACTATCTATTTATGGCACTGGTCAGGATTCAAATCTTCCCTGTCCTGAAAAAGTATTCTCATGTACACTTAGGCAGGTAAAAAAAATCTAAATAAAAGATTTTCCTACAAACTGTAATGTTACTAAAGTCGGAATATTGCTCTGGTAATGATGGAAACATTCCATTAATTAAGTCTAATCATTCATCTGGGCTGGCAGCTGAATTCGTTTGGCTGGGTTAGGTTGACCAGAGTGCAGTGAGATGGCCGTAGCACGTATTGCTGATCATGGGGAACAGAGATTGTCACTTAGGAGTAAGTGGTTGTTAGTTATGAATTGCTGACTCAGAACCTCACCATTCACACCGCCAATTAGAGTGTAACCGAGGTAATTATAAAGCAATCCAGCCTATTCACACGGAATCAGGGATTTAGCAAACCTTGTTATTATTATGTCATTTTCTCTAGACTTATAACTTACAGGGGAGGCATTACTGTGCTTATAAGAGAACTGTGAGAGCAGACTGGTAGATATGCAGACATGATTTCTTATTATCTTTGTTTATAAATGACTTATGGTGGAAGCAGTGTAAACAACCAAAGTGACTCTAATGGGTAGTGTTTAAAAATCTAAACAGAAGTCTTGTAGAATTTAGCAGGAGGCTTGTCTAATATTGACTGCTGCTGCTGCTAGCTTTGTGCTTCATGATGGAGTAAAAAGCAATGAGAACATATGTATTTTAAAGGGAGTATGAAGAAAAAAATTGAAAAAATTAATTATTTCTGGTGTTTTTGTGAAACGCAATGATACAGACTGCAGGATATGAAAGGGCCCTAAGGATTTTTTCACGATGTACAAGTAAAGTGCAGCATGCAGGATCAGGCATGTGCAGAAGGGGGGGGGGGCTCTGGGTGCCCAAGCACACACCCCTTTTTAAATTCCCATAACAAGGCCCCTTTGACTGCAATAAGAAGCTCCGCCTATGGCTGCAATAAGCTCCACCCCTTCCTGCGGAAAGCCCCCACACATTTAGAAAGCTCCTCCCCATCTGGGACACATTGGAGTAAAGAGATGCCATACAGGAATCCTCGTGTAACCATACCCACAGATGTGTGGGAGCAGGTAAAATGGTGTCTCTCTGATGACAGTGACCACTCTCTCCTCCAGCATCCACAGTGACCTCTCCCTCAACCTTGCACCCACAGGGACCTCTCTCCCTCCACCTAGGACCCATACTGACCTCTACCTCCCCAGCATTAGCATTGCAGTGATCCTGTCTCCTCCAGTGCACACACTGACCTCTCCCTCCCCCAGCACACCCAATGACTTCTTTTCCTGCAGCACCCACTCTGACCTCATCTTCTCCCAACATCCGATCACACCCCTTCCCCCATAGCTGGCATCCAGTACTGACATGACACCAAGTACCTGCACCCAGGCCTGACATTGCACCCAGTACTCACACCTGCACACAGCGTCCGCATGGCCCCCACTAGGAGAAGTCTCTCCATTGAAGTGAATGGAGAGGGTGTGTACTGTTTACTAGACACAGAGCCAACAAGGACATCGATTGAACGGAGGCTCAGAATGTAAACATTATTCTTCCTTAAAAAATTATACAGTAGCGTTCAAGTTGTAATTTAAAATTACACAAGCAGTCCTGAAAGTATCTTATATTTATTGTGACAATGAACAGTCAGCCATCTTATGAGGTATTGCACCATGTGCTCTCCCCCCTCCAGAGAAGCACAGTACTCACCAGATTTTGGGACCCAGTGGGTCACTAATCGTATGCATCCCAGATCTCTCACTCTCTGCTCTATTTCCACAGACACAGCAATTCCCTTATTCTGTGCGGGAAGCTGCATCTGTGGAAGGAGGATCGCTGTGTCTGTGGAAGGGGAGCAGAGAGAGGGAGATCGGGGTTGCGCTGTGCTGCAGGGGTAGGTGTGTGCTGGAAGCTGTCCAAGAGAGTGAAGAAGACAGGAGGTGGAATTGCCAGAGACGCTTGTGGTGGCCAGATAACCCCGCATGCGATTACTGACCCACTGGGTGCCAACATCTGGTGAGTCTTTCTCTGGAGGGTGGAGAGCATGTGGTGCAATACCTCCTAAGGCCGAGGACTGCTCATTGTCACAAGAAGATATAAGAAATTCTCTGGACTGTTTGTGGGATTTTAAATTACAGCTTGAGCGCTAATTTTTTAAATATTTTCTATTACTTGAAAGTGATAAGAACTGAGAGCGCTCCACCCAGAGATGTAACTATGGGTGGGCAAGAGGGGACATATGTCCCTGGCACAGCACTGTGAGGGTGCTCAGCAGCACGGCCGCTGCACCCCAACGTGCGTGAGAGGCGGTTTGCTGGTTGCCCGAAGTGCCCCTGCTTCTTCTCTTATCTTCCGCTCGTTTTTCTTATCTTTTTCCAATCACTGCTATCAGGAATCAAGCGGCGAAACGATCGGACTTGTCGGAAATTACCTATCGAGCCATCTAAATGACTCAAAATCGAGCCATAGGACGCTGATCCATCAGGACCGACAGCAGGAGGCTGGAGGAGGATGGAACTGCTGCGATGGACCAGAAAGACTTCTAGTGGCTGGAAGAAGCCCCAGGCAAGTAAAGCTTTATACTTTTACTTCAGCTCGGATATCCTTAAGCAAAGCCCCATGTTTAAACATTCTTATTATAGTGACTTCTCTTCCATGCTGTGCTGCTTTCTTTATACGACAGCAGGTGTCGCCCATTAACAACCTGCCACGTATCATATTATCTAGCCCAGTGAGCTTTAAGATCCTGGTATGATTCCTATTCCAGAGCTGGTACCATGTACTTCTCCTTCAGCAGTGAGTCATGTTGTTGTTATAAATATCACTGGTGTAATCTCTTTACTGTGCCAAGTGATTTATGCTAGACTCCACTGGTGATATAAAGGTTACTGTTGTGTCGTTGGAAAAGGATTAATCACTTTGGAAGACAGGGCTCTTTCATCAGATCTCACACAATGATAATCTCCCAGAGATCACCGTCCAAAATTACAGCCCATCTACAAATGTTTTGCCTGGCATAGCAGGTTAATTGTTATATTATTTGCCTCAGCACATTTTATTTGCCTGACAGGATGAATTAAAATCAATGCTGACCAAGAAGAGACTTGACTTAGCTGCCAACTATCTATCCATCACCGTAGCTACACAGGTGTACATACCGTGCATTAGCTGGAAGTATATATTGGCCAAAACCCTGATGAAGTTGTCTAGTGTTCCCTTTTTAGATGCTTGCATTGATCCATGGACAATGTATTCTCGAAACGAGCATTTCTTTTGGCTTCTTCTACTGTATTTCGTCCAGGGGTCTGAATGACAAAAACACTGCTGGACATCTGTGATCAGCAGTATCGCATCCAGCCCTGTTTAATTAAAGATGACCTGTTATTAGGCAGATAGAGAGGGTGACTGGCAGAGGTGTAGCTAGAGACAATGGCGCCCCATAGCAGAATTTTAATGGGGCCTTCAGACCTAGGCACTCGAGAGCAATGTCACCTGCCCTTATCCTATGGGATGTAAGTTGACTGGCCAATGTACAATCCTATGCAATGTACATTGCAAACAGTTTATGGACTCTGAGGTATAGTTAGAAAGTTGAAAAAAAACAACAGGATAATAAATAATAAACAAATTACCGCTTGGGCCCCATTTTCTCCAGGGCCCCATAGCAGTTGCTATGGCTATTGCTACGCCCCTGGTGACTGGAAGCCCTGAAAAGAAAAAGAGTCAACGAGAGCCCTAATAGTGTAATATGTCACATAAAGGGAGGGGGTATAGAAGAAGGAAAAGTGGTATTCACAAAGGAAGGTTGCACCACTAGAAGCAGGTGGAGACAGGGGTTGCAGAGGTTGCGACCGCATCGGGGCCCTTGGGCCAGAGGGGCCCTCCCTCAACCACAGTATTAGCTCTCTATTGGTCCTGTGCTCATAATAATCACTTCTATAGATACTTTGAATAATGGTAATCATTAACAAACTGTTCCCCATCCTCTTCTTGCACCTCTGACACAGTGTTGTCCTTGGCAGGTTTAAAGGGAACCAGAGGCCCCAGAAAAAATATTCTATACATACCTGGGGCTTCTTCCAGCCCCATATGCACGGATCGCTCCCACGCCACCGTCCTCCGCTTCCTGGATCCGCCGGTAGGGGTGGGGTTTTTTTTCGTTTAAAAAAAAGATGGTGGTCTTAGACCCTGTATTGACTACCGAGGTCTAAACAAGATCACCATACAGAATTGTTATCCATTACCTCTGATAGACGATCTCTTTGGCCAGATTACCAATGCCACTATTTTTTCAAAATTGGACCTACGTGGGGCATACAATCTGGTAGGCATTAGGGCTGGTGACGAGTGGAAGACGGCCTTCAATACACCCGACGGGCATTACGAGTATCTAGTTATGCCCTTCGGGTTGTGTAACGCCCCGGCCGTCTTCCAGGACTTGATAAACAAGGTTTTCAGGGAGGTGTTGGGGAGGTTTGTCGTGGTATATCTCGATGACATACTGATTTTCTCCCCAAACCTCGTGGAACATTGCAAACATGTCAAATACGTGTTGAGGAGGTTGAGACAAAATCTACTGTATGCAAAACTAGAGAAGTGCCTCTTTGAGGTCACTCGAATTCCTTTTCTGGGTTACATCATCTCAACCTTAGGGCTCTCTATGGACCCAGAAAAGGTTTCAGCTGTCCTAGAGTGGCCGCAACCGGTGGGCTTGAAGGCACTGCAGAGATTCCTTGGTTTTGCTAATTACTACCGGAGATTTATTAAGGGATTCTCTTCGGTAGTAGCCCCTCTGACTAGCCTAACCAAGAAAGGGGCTGACCCTTACCAGTGGTCATCGGAGGCCCAGGCCGCATTCAATACCCTGAAGAAACTGTTTTGCTCGGCACCCATACTGAGACATGTCAACATCACTCTTCCCTTCATAGTAGAGGTAGATGCCTCAGAGATCGGGGTGGGGGCTGTGCTGTCTCAGCGCTCGGGTCTGCAGGGCAAGACACATCCTTGTGCCTATTTCTCACGCAGGTTCTCTCCTGCTGAGAGAAACTACGATGTGGGCAACAGGGAACTGTTGGCCTTCAAGTTAGCCTTCCAGGAATGGCGCCACTGACCATAAGAACCTGGAGTACATTGAAGGGGCTAAGAGGCTCACTCCTCGTCAGGCCCGCTGGTCCCTATTTTTCTCGCGTTTTAGATTTGTTATCACGTACACTCCAGGTTCCAAGAACATTAAGGCAGACGCTCTCTCCTGATGTTTTGAACCAGAGACAGCTCAGCCCGCACTCTCCGAGAGCATTGTACCACACAAGGTGGTGCTGGCAGCCACGGAGACCTGGGAGGACTGGGCGGTCACACTGGCACCTCACCAGCTAGATACCCCAGAAGGGAAACCAGAAGGGGTCCTCTTTGTTCCACTCCCGTTCCGTTTGCAAATCTTGCAGCTTTTCCATACCCATAAGAACGCAGGTCACCCTGGGGTCGCTCGCACTCTGGATCTGCTCACTAGGTGTGTGTGGTGGCCTTCATTGGCCTCAGATTGTAAGGAGTTTGTGAGGGAGTGTGTTGTCTGCGCCAGAAGTAAGCCTTCCCGCCTGGCTCCGGTGGGCACCCTACAATCTTTGCCAGTGCCAAATGAACCGTGGACCCATCTGTCCATGGACTTCATTGGCGAGCTCCCCAGGTCCGAGGGCATGACAGTCATTTGGGTAATCGTAGACAGATTCAGTAAAATGGCACACTTTGTTCCACTTAAAGGATTTCCCTCAGCCCAGGAATTGGCTGACCTCTTCATACAACATATCTTCCGGTTACATGGTATCCCGGACGATGTGGTTTCAGATAGAGGAGTCCAATTTGTATTGAAATTTTGGAGGGCCTTTTGCCATACGTTGGGGATGAACCTGTTTTTTCATCGGGGTATCACCCACAAACCAACGGGCAGACCGAAAGGGTTAATCAAGCTCTGGAACAGTTTCTGAGGTGCTATGTGGCAGATGCGCAAACAGATTGGGTTAAATTCCTGTCCTTTGCTGAGTTTGCACACAACAACCTGAAAAGCGCTTCAACAGGCTTGTCCCCTTTTCAGGTGGTGTCAGGGAGGTCTCCTAAATTTTCCCCATTGCCGGTGTGTTCCTCTCCCTTCCCAGCCCTGGAAGATTGGCAGAAGGTTTTAAAGGAACTTTGGGGACAAGTAAAGGAGAATTTGGGAGTAGCCTTCCAGAATCAGAAAAAACAGGCTGACAAGAAACGGTCTGTTGAGTGGCACTTTTCTCCTGAAGACATGGTGTGGGTGTCAACTAGACATTTGGCACTCAGACAACCATCCACCAAGTTGGGGCCCAAGTTCATAGGGCCTTATCCGGTAGCCAAAAAGATCAATGAGGTCTCATATGTGATTGATCTCCCAGCCAGCATGAGAGGTGGGAGATCGTTCCATGTTTCTTTATTGAAACCTGCAGTATATGCGGATTCCTCTCCCCCCCCCCCCCCCCCCCCAGTGATAGTGGAGGGCCAGACAGAGTACGAGGTTGGGAAAATTTTGGATTCCCGGCTGGTACAGAATTCCGTGCAGTATCTGGCCCATTGGAAAGGGTATGGGGTGGAGGACAGGTCTTGGGTACCCGAGAATCGCATGCATGCTGAAAAATTAAAGAAGAAGTTCCATCAGTTACATCCGAAGAAACCGGGTAGGAAAAGTCCGGAGTCCACTCCTCAAGGGGGGGGGTACTGTGAGCCATAGCGGAGCGGCCTCCGCGTCCCAGCCGGCGGTTTCCGTAACTCACAAGGAGCCGCCGGCGCAGAGCAGGTCTTCCGTGTGCGGGCGGACATGGAGCAGGGACCTGGCCTCTCAAGGAGGCAGAGGCAGAGCGTCCTGCGCACGCGCGCGAGACGGCATTAGCTTTATTCCCTAAGGAGGCAGGTTAGCTGATCCGACGATCAGCTGACCTAAGGCAGCCAATCACTTGCTCACCTTAGCTCCAGCCCCCTGGGCGGGCTGGTGGAGCTGGGCTTCAGCATTTAAGCCCACAGTGTGCAATTGTTCACTGTCTGCTGTCGTGAATACACACTGTGTTAGCGCTCAGACCTTAGTGCAGTTCCCTGGTGTTGATACTAAGGATTTCACACCTTAGCTTAGGAATATTGTAGTATATTGATCTGTGTTTTGACCTTTGCTATCCCTGACTACTCTATCTCTTGCTGATCTTGTACCTTTGCCTATCTGATTCTTGTTGCCGACCTCTGCCTGTCTAACGATTATTCTTCTGCCTTCCGCTCCTGTACTGCCGCCGACATCTCTGTTGCCGAACCCTTGCCTGTCTGACCTTTCTCCCTTCAGTGGAACGTCTCCCACTGGAGGGTTATCTCTGAGGCTTGCCTCTCCGAGACGCCTGCCCCAAGCAGACGATTACTGCTGGGGGTCGAGATTCCTCACTCAGCCTGGTTAGAGGATCTCGCTCACGGGGTTCCCATTCAGAGGTAACCACACCTCTGAGGAATTGCTGTGTGGTGGATATTTCCACACTTCCGTGATATTACTGTCTTTATTGTGTTTTTTGCTGGTGTCCAGAGGTTAGCAATATATCGGATTATCGGTGATACTGCAGATCACCAATAATCGGGTATATATCTGCATTCTTGGTGATACTGCAGATCGCCAATAATCAGATTCTCTCTGCGTGCTGACACCGATCATGACACTCCCTTTGTGCCTGTTATTAGGTAAAATTGATCTACAGCATTTTCCTGGGTCATGCTTGATTATAGTGAGAGTTGATGAGAAGTTAGTGAACTAGTTGTTGTGTAAATTAAAGATTGTGTAATTTATAACATGAAAAATACCACTTACATGTATTAATGTTCAGGCATATTTTAACAATTGTTTTTCATACAAATACAATTATTTAAAAGGTGAAATCAACTTGATATCGCAAAAAAAGTTTTGAAATGTAAGGGCCGGTGCAGACAGACGTCTTGCAGCGTCACATCCTGTGGCTTCTAATTCAGGGGTTTTCGCAAGCTTTCCGTGGTGATCAGCGGCAGCGCAGAGGTACATGAAGTTAATCGACCCTAAGAGCTGCATGAGGCTTCCAGGGTCGCCTAAAAGGACTGAGGAAATGGGGATCGGAACACCGCGTTCGAACAAACGATACCCGCCGCCTGATTCAAACACTCACATTCACTTGAATGGGAGCGTTTACTAACGAGTTCCGGACGTCGTTTGAACCAGCCCTAAAAAGCAAAAGTTTTGGCTGCAAGCTGCCAGCAGTCAAGTGGGCAGATGCGTCTACAGCTGCAGCCCCCCTCACTCCTTCCTCCCTACCAAAGAAAGATTAACCCTAAGCAGTGATTAATGTCCCATGGGTGGGGCCCAAGGCCAGATTTATACTTGTTCGGCCCCTAGGCCAACCTACTTGAAGCTCTGCTTCCATTATAGTTATAGTGATCTACAGCATTTTCCTGGGTCAACTTGATTATAGTGAGAGTTGATGAGAAGTTAGTGAACTAGTTGTTGTGTAAATTAAAGATTGTGTAATTTATAACATGAAAAATACCACTTACATGTATTAATGTTCAGGCATATTTTAACAATTGTTTTTCATACAAATACAATTATTTAAAAGGTGAAATCAACTTCATATCGCAAAAAAAGTTTTGAAATGTAAGGGCCGGTGCAGACAGACGTCTTGCAGCGTCACATCCTGTGGCTTCTAATTCAGGGGTTTTCGCAAGCTTTCCGTGGCGATCAGCGGCAGCGCAGAGGTACATGAAGTTAATCGACCCTAAGAGCTGCATGAGGCTTCCAGGGTCGCCTAAAAGGACTGAGGAAATGGGGATCGGAACACCGCGTTCGAGCAAACGATACCCGCCGCCTGATTCAAACACTCACATTCACTTGAATGGGAGCGTTTACTAACGAGTTCCGGACGTCGTTTGAACCAGCCCTAAAAAGCAAAAGTTTTGGCTGCAAGCTGCCAGCAGTCAAGTGGGCAGATGCGTGGACAGCTGCAGCCCCCCTCACTCCTTCCTCCCTACCAAAGAAAGATTAACCCTAAGCAGTGATTAATGTCCCATGGGTGGGGCCCAAGGCCAGATTTATACTTGTTCGGCCCCTAGGCCAACCTACTTGAAGCTCTGCTTCCATTATAGTTATAGTTATATACAGATCCTTTGGGCAGCAACTACCTTTTTCCATATGTTGCGCTGTATTTGCAACCTCTGTATTCCCTTTTCAGCCTATCCTTCCATATGCAGCAATCCCTCTTCCATGTCCAGCCGCCCCTTAGCCACTGCCACCCAAGGCCCAGTTCTTTGTGGTCTTTTTAATAAATTTGACCCTGGTGGATAGGCTGTCATTCGTTAGGGAGACATGGCTTTGCTGGGGATCCTACTTGGCCCTGCCTCCTCCATGATGTCACAGACGTCCCTTCTAGAGACAGATGAATAACTGACTCAGGAGAATCATGAGGAGAGGTGGGTGGTGTTGGGGCAAAAGCTCCCAGCTTAGAATTTACTGTAGATTTTTATACTTCAAATCAAAACTTTTTTTGTGATTTAATTCCATGCCTGAACTGGGGCTCTAAAAGCCTGGAAGTCCAGTTTACCAGCTTGTAATCTTTTCCTGACCCTTAATGATAACAAAAGTCTCAGGAAGCCATCAGTCTAATGTGAGCCTATATACAAGCAGTGTACAGAAAATAGAAATTATACCCGAATACACAAGTGATAGTCTTTATTTTTTTTATTCCATTGGACATTAATCACAGAAACTGCTTCCAGAATAGGAAAAATACCCTCAAGAACTCTCTCCTCTGCTTGGTCGGGAATCAGAGATGTCATTCTGTATAGGAAAGACAGCAACTGCCTCAGTTGTAGTGATGGTCATGTCTAGCAAAACTCATGGAGAAGCATGTGATTTGTTTAATCAGCTGATAGATTTGTAAAGCTCAGATTTGCTCACATCCTGCTTTAGCACATGATCATGACTAGCCAACCAGAGACTTACATATTTATCACCTGACCAAACTGATCACATGTTTTTCCACAAGTTCTTCTACATATGACCATCACTACTCAGTTCTTTGCTGACCGAACCTGTATACTTCACTCTGTATAAGTGATACAGTTCTACTGCTGACTGTACAATGCTCAGTGCAACGCATTATGTTTTACTGACAACTACACTTTGCATTATGATCAGAAGAAAAGATAAATTTTAAATTTTAAAAAGTTAAATTTTACTGTCAATTTAATAGACAACTACAGTTGTAATCCCAGAATGGAAGTTTCTGTTGAACCTGCCAGCCTCATTTTCTTAATATTTAGTTTGCAAGGAAGCAGCCTTGTGTTTATAACAGTCAGCAGTAAGTGGGCAGACAATCAATGGCAATCAGTAGATGTAACAATCAAGGGTCTCACAAAAGATCAGGTTGCACACATCTACGCTTAGCTTGGCTTGCCTGATGTTTCTGTAAAGGAGACAAGACAAGAATAGTATACTTCCCAGAGGACCAGTGGCATAGCTAAGAAGCTATGGGCCCCAGTGTGAGTTTTGCATTGGACCCAGGGGCGTCTCACCCACCAGGCAAGTATAGGCGGTTGCCTGGGGCGCCATGAGGTAGTGAGGCGCCATGAGGTGGTGAGGCGCATTCCCCCGCCGCTGCTACCGTGACCATGTTTGTTTGGTTTTTTTTTTATATTATATTACCTCCCGACTCAGTCCCCGGTGCTCGGCACGCTACCATGTGCTCAGCAGTGTCTCCACCTCCACTTCTCCCCAGCCAATAGAGCAATCAATACTGCTCTTCTCTGCCAGGCTCCTTCTTTAAAGCCGTGCCCCTTCTTCTCAGTAGCCACACAGGTAAAGTGTTTACCTCGTGTGGCCCAGCCTTTAACTCCGCCCCACGCCAGTCAAACCAGGAGCCAGCGGCCAGCCAGCTTATGCCCCCGACAGTCTGACCCCCCACCTGTGTCACTGGCTGCACATAGACACTGGAGCGAGACAGCCAGGGGACAGATGCAGTCACAGAGAGAAGAATGTGATGTATCCGTGTTGGAGCCCCGCCCCCACACAAGACAGCAACACAGCCCGGGAGAAGGGAGGCCCAAGGGCCCGATGCATTCACAACCTCTGCAAAGAACCTTATAGTAATGTACATCTACCGAAGGATCACACTCAATAGCAACAGTGAGTGCTTGTGGCGTGGATGGCCCTACTTATTTGTTCCCCCGAAATCTTACCCCACCCCCCCCCCCCCCCCACACACACACACTATCCAGTATCCGCCTCTCATGCTCCTCCCCCACGCAGAGGAGCACAGGACTGGTACTGAGTATGACAGCTTATCTCCTCCATTGCTGATTCCAATCCTCTGTTGCAGCCACCCACTTTCACTCTACCTCCGTCCTGCTCCTGGGTTTTTCTGCTTGCCACGTGACCTCATGTGACAAACAGGAAGGCTCAGTAGCAGGGCAGAGAGCAAGAGCAAATGGTTGCAGTAGAGAAATCATCTCTACTGCTGGGAGACAAGAAAAAACAGACAGCATCAACTGTAATTATCTATAAACACACCCACTAAAGATGTAATAGGCTAAAAGTTTTTTGTTTTTTTTAATAATTGTATAAGCAAAGAGGGAGATGGTGCTTGATTGGCAGTTGGAAAAATACATTATTTCCCACAATGCAATAAGGTTCAGTTAAGAAACTGTTATGGAAAGTGTCATAACCAAGGTCATGACATCACACTCTGGGAGGGGTTTCATCACAACATCAGCCCTCCTTAACAACAAATTCAATGGGCCCCTAAGGCAGCGCCCGAAAATTTACTTTTTTGTGGGTTTTTTTCAGCAGCAGACAGTATAAGGAATACTGTAGGGGGGTCGGGGAAAAATGAGTTGAACTTACCCAGGGCTTCTAATGGTCCCTCGCAGACATCCTGTGCCCGCGCAGCCACTCACCGATGCTCCGGCCCCGCCTCCGGTTCACTTCTGGAATTTCAGACTTTAAAGTCTGAAAAACACTTTAAAGTCTGAAATTCCAGAAGTGAACCGGAGGCGGGGCCGGAGCATCGATGAGTGGCTGCTCGGGCACAGGATGTCTGCGGGGGACCATTAGAAGCCCCGGGTAAGTTCAACTAATTTTTCCCCGACCCCCTACAGTATTTCTTTAAGGTTAGCCGTGGGGAAGGAAGGGTTATGGTGGATAACCCTATGGGTCGGAGCCTAAATGACTTCAAGGATTACATATGTTTGCCTTTATGGTGAGTTTAAGTGACCCTGAACCTGAGGATGTTGTATTTGAGTATGGTGCAGGGATTTTGGGGTTAGATTACAGCATTAGGTTAGGATGCAAAGGATAAATTAGATCGATCAAATGTATTCTTGGACCTGGGCTTTATTAACCACAATGAGGGCCCTTTTACACTTAATGCGTTAGTTTGCGTTACTATGCGCTAGTACGCGTTGGTATGCGTTTTTTCCATAGCAGTACATTGTGAAAAAGCTTTCAGTTAAAACGCGTATAGTGGGAACTGAGCCATAGGAAAATATGGACATTACTTTGAAAATCAGTTTTCTTTTTAACCACTTGAGGACCACAGTCTTTCTACCCCTTAAGGACCGGCCACTTTTTTTCCATTCAGACCACTGCAGCTTTCACGGTTTATTGCTCGCTCATACAACCTACCACCTAAATGAATTTTGGCTCCTTTTCTTGTCACTAATAAAGCTTTCTTTTGGTGCTATTTGATTGCTCCTGCGATTTTTACTTTTTATTATATTCATCAAAAAAGACATGAATTTTGGCAAAAAAATGATTTTTTTAACTTTCTGTGCTGACAATTTTCAAATAAAGTAAAATTTCTGTATACATGCAGCGCGAAAAATGTGGACAAAGATGTTTTTGATAAAAAAAAAACCATTCAGTGTATATTTATTGGTTTGGGTAAAAGTTATAGCGTTTACAAACTATGGTGCAAAAAGTGAATTTTGCCATTTTCAAGCATCTATGACTTTTCTGACCCCCTGTCATGTTTCATGAGGGGCTAGAATTCCAGGATAGTATAAATACCCCCCAAATGACCCCATTTTGGAAAGAAGACATCCCAAAGTATTCACTGAGAGGCATAGTGAGTTCATAGAAGATATTATTTTTTGTCACAAGTAAGCGGAAAATGACACTTTGTGACAAAAAAAAAGAAAAAAAAAAGAATCCATTTCTTCTAACTTGCGACAAAAAAAAATGAAATCTGCCACGGACTCACCATGCCCCTCTCTGAATACCTTGAAGTGTCTACTTTCCAAAATGGGGTCATTTGTGGGGTGTGTTTACTGTCCTCGCATTTTGGGGGGTGCTAATTTGTAAGCACCCCTGTAAAGCCTAAAGGTGCTCATTGGACTTTGGGCCCCTTAGCGCAGTTAGGCTGCAAAAAAGTGCCACACATGTGGTATTGCCATACTCAAGAGAAGTAGTAGAATGTGTTTTGGGGTGTATTTTTACACATACCCATGCTGGGTGGGAGAAATATCTCTGTAAATGACAATTTTTTCATTTGTTTTACACACAATTGTCCATTTACAGAGTTATTTCTCCCACCCAGCATGGGTATGTGTAAAAATACACCCCAAAACACATTGTACTACTTCTCCCGAGTACGGCGATACCACATGTGTGGCACTTTTTTGCACCCTAACTGCGCTAAAGGGCCCAAAGTCCAATGAGTACCTTTAGGATTTCACAAGTCATTTTGCGGAATTTGATTTCCAGACTACTCCTCACGGTTTAGGGCCCCTAAAATGCCAGGGCAGTATAGGAACCCCACAAATGACCCCATTTTAGAAAGAAGACACCCCAAGGTATTCCGTTAGGAGTATGGTGAGTTCATAGAAGATTTTATTTTTTGTCAAAAGTTAGCGGAAAATTGATTTTTATTGTTTTTTCACAAAGTGTCATTTTCCACTAACTTGTGACAAAAAATAAAATCTTCTATGAACTCACCATACTCCTAACGGAATACCTTGAGGTGTCTTCTTTCTAAAATGGGGTCATTTGTGGGGTTCCTATACTGCCCTGGCATTTTAGGGGCCCTAAACCGTGAGGAGTAGTCTGGAAATCAAATTCCGCAAAATGACCTGTGAAATCCTAAAGGTACTCATTGGACTTTGGGCCCTTTAGCGCAGTTAGGGTGCAAAAAAAGTGCCACACATGTGGTATCGCCGTACTCGGGAGAAGTAGTACAATGTGTTTTGGGGTGTATTTTTACACATACCCATGCTGGGTGGGAGAAATAACTCTGTAAATGGACAATTGTGTGTAAAAAAAATCAAAAGATTGTCATTTACAGAGGTATTTCTCCCACCCAGCATGGGTATGTGTAAAAATACACCCCAAAACACATTGTACTACTTCTCCCGAGTATGGCAATACCACATGTGTGGCACTTTTTTGCACCCTAACTGCGCTAAAGGGCCCAAAGTCCAATGAGTACCTTTAGGATTTCACAGGTCATTTTGCGAAATTTGATTTCCAGACTACTCCTCACGGTTTAGGGCCCCTAAAATGCCAGTTCAGTATAGGAACCCCACAAATGACCCCATTTTAGAAAGAAGACACCCCAAGGTATTCCGTTAGGAGTATGGTGAGTTCATAGAGGATTTTATTTTTTGTCACAAGTTAGTGGAAAATGACACTTTGTGAAAAAAACAATAAAAATCAATTTTCCGCTAACTTTTGACAAAAAATAAAATCTTCTATGAACTCACCATACTCCTAACGGAATACCTTTGGGTGTCTTCTTTCTAGAATGGGGTCATTTGTGAGGTTACTATACTGCCCTGGCATTTTAGGGGCCCTAAACCGTGAGGAGTAGTCTTGAAACCAAATGTCGCAAAATGACCTGTGAAATCCTAAAGGTACTCATTGGACTTTGGGCCCCTTAGCGTACTTAGGGTGTAAAAAAGTGCCACACATGTGGTACCGCCGTACTCAGGAGAAGTAGTATAATGTGTTTTGGGGTGTATTTTTACACATACCCATGCTAAGTGGGAGAAATATCTCTGTAAATGACAATTGTTTGATTTGTTTTACACACAATTGACCATTTACATAGAAATTTCTCCCACCCAGCATGGGTATGTGTAAAAATACACCCCAAAACACATTATACTACTTTTCCTGAGTACGGCGGTACCACATGTGTGACACTTTTTTGCAGCCTAGGTGCGCTAAGGGGCCCAACGTCCTATTCACGGGTCATTTTGAGGCATTTGTTTTCTAGACTACTCCTCGCGGTTTAGGGCCCCTAAAATGCCAGGGCAGTATAGGAACCCCACAAGTGACCCCATTTTAGAAAGAAGACACCCCAAGGTATTCCGTTAGGTGTATGGCGAGTTCATAGAAGATTTTATTTTTTGTCACAAGTTAGTGAAAAATGACACTTTGTGAAAAAAACCCAATAAAAATCAATTTCCGCTAACTTTTGACAAAAAATAAAATCTTCTATGAACTCGTCATACACCTAACAGAATACCTTGGGGTGTCTTTTTTTCTAAAATGGGGTCACTTGTGGGGTTCCTATACCGCCCTGGCATTTTACGGGCCCAAAACCGTGAGTAGTCTGGAAACCAAATGTCTCAAAATGACTGTTCAGGGGTATAAGCATCTGCAAATTTTGATGACAGGTGGTCTATGAGGGGGCGAATTTTGTGGAACCGGTCATAAGCAGGGTGGCCTTTTAGATGACAGGTTGTATTGGGCCTGATCTGATGGATAGGAGTGCTAGGGGGGTGACAGGAGGTGATTGATGGGTGTCTCAGGGGGTGGTTAGAGGGGAAAATAGATGCAATCAATGCACTGGGGAGGTGATCGGAAGAGGGTCTGAGGGGGATCTGAGGGTTTGGCCGAGTGATCAGGAGCCCACACGGGGCAAATTAGGGCCTGATCTGATGGGTAGGTGTGCTAGGGGGTGACAGGAGATGATTGATGGGTGTCTCAAGGTGTGATTAGAAGGGGGAATAGATGCAAGCAATGCACTGGCGAGGTGATCAGGGCTGGGGTCTGAGGGCATTCTGAGGGTGTGGGCGGGTGATTGAGTGCCCTAGGGGCAGATAGGGGTCTAATCTGATAGGTAGCAGTGACAGGGGGTGATTGATGGGTAATTAGTGGGTGTTTAGGGTAGAGAACAGATGTGAACACTGCACTTGGGAGGTGATCGGACGTCGGATCTGCGGGCGATCTATTGGTGTGTGTGGGTGATCAGATTGCCCGCAAGGGGCAGGTTAGGGGCTGATTGATGGGTGGCAGTGACAGGGGGTGATTGATGGGTGGCAGTGACAGGGGGTGATTGATGGGTGATTGATAGGTGATTGACAGGTGATCAGTGGGTTATTACAGGGAAGGACAGATGTAAATAATGCCCTGGCGAATTGATAAGGGGGGGTCTGAGGGCAATCTGAGCGTGTAGGCGGGTGATTGGGTGCCCGCAAGGGGCAGATTAGGGTCTGATCTGATGGGTAACAGTGACAGGTGGTGATAGGGGGTGATTGATGGGTAATTAGTGGGTGTTTAGAGGAGAGAATAGATGGAAACACTGCGCTTGGGTGGTGATCTGATGTCGGATCTGCGGGCGATCTATTGGTGTGGGTGGGTGATCAGATTGCCCGCAAGGGGCAGGTTAGGGGCTGATTGATGGGTGGCAGTGACAGGGGGTGATTGATGGGTGGCAGTGACAGGGGGTGATTGATGGGTGATTGATAGGTGATTGACAGGTGATAAGTGGGTTATTACAGGGAAGGACAGATGTAAATAATGCCCTGGCGAATTGATAAGGGGGGGTCTGAGGGCAATCTGAGCGTGTAGGCGGGTGATTGGGTGCCCGCAAGGGGCAGATTAGGGTCTGATCTGATGGGTAACAGTGACAGGTGGTGATAGGGGGTGATTGATGGGTAATTAGTGAGTGTTTAGAGGAGAGAATAGATGGAAACACTGCGCTTGGGTGGTGATCTGATGTCGGATCTGCGGGCGATCTATTGGTGTGGGTGGGTGATCAGTTTGCCCGCAAGGGGCAGGTTAGGGGCTGATTGATGGGTGGCAGTGACAGGGGTGATTGATGGGTGGCAGTGACAGGGGGTGATTGATGGGTGATTGACAGGTGATTGACAGGTGATCAGTGGGTTATTACAGGGAAGGACAGATGTAAATAATGCCCTGGCGAATTGATAAGGGGGGGTCTGAGGGCAATCTGAGCGTGTAGGCGGGTGATTGGGTGCCCGCAAGGGGCAGATTAGGGTCTGATCTGATGGGTAACAGTGACAGGTGGTGATAGGGGGTGATTGATGGGTAATTAGTGAGTGTTTAGAGGAGAGAATAGATGGAAACACTGCGCTTGGGTGGTGATCTGATGTTGGATCTGCGGGCGATCTATTGGTGTGGGTGGGTGATCAGTTTGCCCGCAAGGGGCAGGTTAGGGGCTGATTGTTGGGCGGCAGTGACAGGGGGTGATTGATGGGTGATAGGTGATTGGCAGGTGATTGACAGGTGATCAGTGGGTTATTACAGGGAAGGACAGATGTAATTAATGCACTGGTGAATTGATAAGGGGGGGGGGGGGGTCTGAGGGCAATCTGAGCGTGTGGGCGGGTGATTGGGTGCCCGCAAGGGGCAGCTTAGGGTCTGATCTGATAGGTAACAGTGACAGGTGGTGATAGGGGGTGATTGATGGGTGATTGATGGGTAATTAGTGGGTGTTTAGAGAAGATAACAGATGTAAACAATACATTTGGGAGGTAATCTGACGGCGGGTTTGCGGGCGATCTAATGGTGTGGGTGGGTGATCAGATTGCCCGCAAGGGGCAGGTTAGGGGCTGATTGATGGGTGGCAGTGACAGGGGGTGACAGGGGGTGATTGATGGGTGATAGGTGATTGGCAGGTGATTGACAGGTGATCAGTGGGTTATTACAGGGAAGAACAGATGTAATTAATGCACTGGCGAATTGATAAGGGGGGGTCAGAGGGCAATCTGAGCGTGTTGGCGGGTGATTGGGTGCCCGCAAGGGGCAGATTAGGGTCTGATCTGATAGGTAAAAGTGACAGGTGGTGATAGGGGGTGATTGATGGGTGATTGATGGGTAATTAGTGGGTGTTTAGAGGAGAGAATAGATGTAAACAATGGATTTGGGAGGTGATCTGATGTCAGATCTGCGGGCGATCTATTGGTGTGGGTGGGTGATCAGATTGCCCGCAAGGGGCAGGTTAGGGGCTGATTGTTGGGTGGCAGTGACAGGGGGTGATTGATGGGTGATTGATGGGTGATTGACGGGTGATTGACAGGTTATCAGGGAAGATAGATGCATACAGTACACAGGGGGGGGGGGGGGTCTGGGGGGGGGTCTGGGGAGAATATGAGGGGTGGGGGGGTGATCAGGAGGGGGCAGGGGGCAGGGGGCAGGGGGGGGGGGGTAAAAAAAAAATAGCGTTGACAGATAGTGACAGGGAGTGATTGATGGGTTATTAGGGGGGTGATTGGGTGCAAACAGGGGTCTGGGGGGTGGGCAGGGGGGGGTCTGAGGGGTGCTGTGGGCGATCAGTGGGCGGGGGGGGGGGCAGATCAGTGTGTTTGGGTGCAGACTAGGGTGGCTGCAGCCTGCCCTGGTGGTCCCTCGGACACTGGGACCACCAGGGCAGGAGGCAGCCTGTATAATACACTTTGTATACATTACAAAGTGTATTATACACTTTGTAGCGGCGATCGCGGGGTTAACATCCCGCCGGCGCTTCCGTATGGCCGGCGGGATGTTATGGCGGGTGGGCGGAGCCAGTTGCCGGGGGAAGCGCGCGTCATCAATGACGCGATCGCTCCCCCGGCATGCCTAAAGGACGCGCCGCCTGAAGGCGTATTGCGGTCCTTTAGGCGTCCACTTTGCCGCCGCCCATGGGCTGTGGGCGGTCGGCAAGTGGTTAAGTTATAACTGAGAGCAACTGATAAAGTGAAAAAGGGCCCTCAGGGCCTTTCTCCACTTGTCAGTTTTTCTGTGCATCAGTTTTTACTGCACAAATTGTCTGACAGTTTTGCATTGCTGTCAATTGTTTTTCTGCATGTGAAAAATGCATTTAAGAGTGAAATAGCCCATTGATTAACATTGGTTCTCAGTTTTCCTATGCAGAAAATGCGCAGAAAAACTGACGAGCATGGACAGGCCCTGAAAGTGGTATGAAAGACAGCATTTTCTTTTTTGCTGTAAAAGAATTATTTACAGCATAAAATCTACCACAAAAAATTGAAGCAGGGCAGCATTCATACAGTTAAACACAGCACTTGTTTTCAGTGGGCAGCTTTTGGACGCATCTGAAGAAGTGATAAAATTATCATTTTTTTCCATTCCTTTGTCTGCTACATTCCTAGCTGTGCTGAAAATGAGCTCTCTCTGTTGTAGAAGCAGAAAGAGCTGAGAAGTAATCACTAGGTAGATTTTAATATATAAATACAGCAGCTATACAATAAAATGCAATGGCAGCTTTCAAAGCAGATTAACTGTACTTTGGGAACTTTTAATTTGTAAAAAAAACAATATTACTTGTGCACAAAAGCAAATATGGTAACTCTACGGGTAATAAAAAGTAGGAAAACACATTTGTATTGAAAGTTATCTCAGAGTTTTATCCCACTTTAAAAATAGGTAGAACAACACTTCATGAAGCCATTCATTCTCCATCTATTCTATTGAACGGTGGCTCCACACATTCGGTGAGTAGCTTAGGTTACAGGCCCTGCTTTGTGGCACAGTATATTTGCAGTTTCTATTATGAGAACAGTATAAATTACTCATTACTGCTGACTACACAGAAACTTTAGTTCCCTAAAAGAAAATACTTAATTTCTTCGGACCACGTAAGCTATGCCCTGTATTCATTGGCAATATATACAGTACTAATTTAACTCACATAAAAAGCAGGCAAAATAAATGAAAAAGTCAAAAAGTCATTTAACCTTTTGCCTACAGGCTTGGCTCCTCCTCCAGCACCCAAGGCTGAGACACCAAAGTGCGCCCCCCCCCCCATCCGTCCCACACTGATTGCTATTAAGATTATTTACAGCACAAAATCTACAACCACAAAAAATGTAGCAGAACAGCATTCATCTAGTTAAACACAGCACTTTGTTTTCAGTGGAAAGCTCCTTGCTTCAGTGGGCCACTTCTGGCTGTATCTCAAGAAGTGATAACATTATCATTTGTTTACATTCCTTTGTCTGCTACATTCCCAGCTGTGCTGAAAAGGAGTTCTCTCTGCTGTAGAAGCAGAGAGCTGAGAAATAATCACTACATAGATTTTAATATATAAATACAGCAGCTATGCAAGAACATGCAATGGCAGCTTTCAGAGCAGATAAACTGTACTTTGGGAACTTGTTATTTGTAAACAAACAAACAAAGTGTGCCCCCCCCATCCCTCCCACACTGATTACTATTAGAACCAGGATCCCCAACCCCCCAACACCTTAATCTTTAGTTATCTGGCCTGCAGTCACTGCCATGTATCCTCTTTTCTGATTTCTCTCTGCTTCCAACATAACAGGGCAATGATAGCTGAGTGAGTTGTGCGCCCCCTCCTCCACTGCGCCCTGAGGATGGAGCCTCTCTTACCTCCGCCCCGGCCCGGCCCTTTTGGCTCCCATAACAGGCCTGCGAAAGCCGTGTCAGTTCCTGCAAGTTTCAGTGATTAAACTTACATTGTAGAGTTAGGAGTCCTTAAACCATACCTCTTCTATAAGCAGAGGGCCTAGAGGATTTAAAGGTAGTCATGCTACTTTTGTCTTTCATTATTGTTTAAAGAGGAGATTAAAGTCATTGGGAGTCGTGATTTATGGGACATATGCAGTAGAAGTTCAATAATTTACTGAAAAATGTTACTTCAATTCACCAAGCCCTGCTCAGTATGTAGAAGTCTCACCAGGGGAGTAGGTTTCTGCAGCAAGTTTCATCTACACTACGTATATACAGCATACAGTTATGTAATATGGCACAACATAAATAAATGAAAGTAAAGGGTTTAAAGGGTTCAAGCCAGCAAAGAGAAGAAGTGTCTTTCTTCAGCCTGTGACCCCCTTTAATACCGGCCACCAAAGAGTTAAATGTGACATCATCTGAGCCATCCCCCCAAACCTACAATTGGCTCAGACCCCTTGTGGTGTCATGATACACACCTACTTAATTAATATTCCGAGTGCATTCTACCCTACATACAAGGAATGCCATGCTTGGTAAATATTGGCTATGTTTACCTTTCTGCTGTCTAACGGTCTGGTGCAGTTTAGGCCTGTGGCCTTTCACCAGGGACATGTTCGGGACATGTTCTTGGTAACTGCCTGCATCCTCTCTTCTGCGAGAAACTCTTCTTAAAGGTATACTCTGTGAACCAAGCCTTTTACCTAAACTCAGTCCGAATAACTGAGGCCTACTTAAATTATAACACTGTGGACTCATCTGCATCACCCGTTTAAATTGAAATTGAACGAAAACTGGTGTAGAGGAGAGCACAAGCTACAGAATGGTATGCATCTTTTAAGTACTTTTTTATGGTACTGGTCGGAGTCTCTTTAAGCCAACGTGATGTCACAGGTCAGGTATAAGGAAAAAACTGGTGGCCTACATATTTCTTCAATAAGACATGCTAAAAAGAAATGTTCTGCCTTATCTTATGAAAGAAATCGCCTAATTCTCCTACAGCTCTTAAAACCATAAGCAAGATCGTCTCATCAGCAAACACTGAAGCAAATTACTTTGGCACAATTGAAATTATTCCGTTTTGCATTCAAAGGACACATCTAGCCTGTTGACACTACTTAAAGAGGTCCAATTTGCCAGTCTGACACAAGCATCAAGATTTTCGTCTAGAGCCATTCAATGATTTACGTGCGTCACGGGTCCATGTGTTAAATGTTAATAGTTTTTGTTAATTATTTTGCAGCTTATTTTACCGCCTAAGATGAGCGTTTATTTCTTTCACGCCTGCAGCAAGCAGAGGTTACGCAGATGAAGAATACTCACTCCACAATTAGTTTTACATCTTCTATTTTTGCTTGCAAAGAATTGCTAAGTAGGATGTCAATAATAGTAATAGCCCATTTTGCTTACAAAATTATTACAAATTAGAATACAAATTTTAGAAGTTTAAAGTGAACCCGAGGTGAAAATAAACTGATGTGATAAACAATTATATTTTCCTCATACTCCTAAAAATGACTTTTTAGCTACCCCATGGTTTTATTTTATATTTAAACATTTACAAATTAGATTGTATGTTTTATTGTATCTGCTCACTTAATCTGTGGTAGTCCATTAAGTGTTCCAGAGTTAAAATACATTTTTCTAACTCTCCCCTGCCCTCCGAAGTTGTATTCTGCCAGGAAAATTTGTATGGCTGTAATTTGTTTAACAATGAGGTTTACTATATTCCCGACAGAGTACCGACATGACAGAAGCTGTCACTTGCATGCCAGAAAATGTACTCTTATAAAAAAAAAAATTAAAAAGCCTGGTTATTAATATGTTTAGCACTGTACATAGACATTTTTATCTCCTCATGTCACATGCCGCCTCGGGTACACGTTAAACTTGGAGATGCAACCGAGGTGTACATTTTTCTGTTTGTATAACACATTAAAACCTGAATATAATAAATGCCTTTGTGTATAACTCCTACTTTGCTTATATTACCTCCCTAGCATATATGACATTCACAAGAGCAATTTAGTTAATGTATGATCTAGTGGCACAATAGCATCATTACATTTTTCTACACAAACTCCCAGAACAATAACTAACAAAAATGAACTGCTTCTGGACCGGGGTAATTGAAATCTATGCCCTTGTGAGGAATCGCAGGGAAGCAGCCGCCTCTTCTCAGCGTGAGGCGGCTGCTTCCGTGAAGGGCATGGCGGAGCACGGAAGAACAGCCGCCTCCACTCAGCGTGAGGCGGCTGCTTCCGTGAAGGGCATGGCGGAACGCGGAGAAATCGCCGCGTCTGACGCGGCGGTTAGTGCGCATGGCCCTGTTACGGATACACCGCAGAGCGGTGATGGTGTGGCTGGGACTCGTGGTCCACCAAGATTCAGAATGACGCGCGTGCGCGCAGAGAGGCAGAACCTTTATGGCAGCCAGAAGTAGGTCAGCTGACCAGGCTGGTCAGCTGACAATTCAGAGTCCTCTCATTGGTCCAGCACTTGGGGAGGTGCTGGAGAGTAGCTGTGTATATATACTGCTGGCTGTTCAGTTGCTGGTGGTCTGGCGTTGCGATCACATTGTGGTAGCACTCAGACCTGAGTCAGATCATAAAGTGTGCCGGGATCAGCTGGAGCTGTAATCCTACACTTAGTTAGATTCTGTTGATAGTTTAAAGTACTAGTTTGATTGTGATTATCTGTTATGACTTTCTGCCTGCCTGACTATTCTCCTGAACTCTGATCCTGTACCTCGTTATTCTGATACTCTGTTGCCGAACCCCGGCTCGTTCTTAGACTCTGCATCTGCCTTCTGATTTTGTACCTCGATATCTCTGATACCCTGTTGCCGAACCCTGCCTGTACCTTAGACTCCGCCTCTGCCTTCTGAATCTGCACTCTATCTGTCCGTGTGGTTACGACCTGGCTTGTCCGACCTCGAGAACCGACCTTACTGTTAGAGGCCGTTCCCAGTCCTGGTAGTGACACTCCCCCTTGAGTGTCACTCTTGTTCCTTCTCTCAGCCTGACTCCTCCCGAGAGAGTCTAGAAGGAATTGTGCTGGACTCCTTACTGTTCTGAGGCCCAGTCCTCTGTATATCACTGTTTGCACCAAACACAGAGGTCAGTTTATATATCTGATTATCGGTGATACTGCAGATCATCTATAATCTGGTATATATCTGTATTCCCTGTGATACTGCAGATCACCGGTAATCAGATCCTCTCTCTGTGTTACACCGATCGTTACAGCCCTGTTTACTGCCTCTTATCCCTGCCAGAGCGTAGATTTCTATTGCTCCTTTGCCGCAGCTTCCTGTTCACTCAGCTGTCCCAATGACAGCTGAGTTTCATGCGCCGGTCAAAAAGCAATTTCATTCGCTCCAAAATCCTGACCCTATAATCCCTATGAGCCAATCACAGTGATTACTGTATGTCATTCGGGGAAAAGAAGGCTCTGTTCCTTAGGGGGAACATAAAGCAACACTAAGGTCACCAGTTTAACTTACCTGGGGCTTCTTGCCCCTTGTTTCTGCTCTTCTCCTTTAAGCTGCTGTGCCCGTCAGAGAGAACATTGGCAACGGCAGTCGCCCGTGCTGAGTTGAGTAGATTTTGGAGGGGTGCAACGGTGAAACCGAGCAGCGCGAAAGGACGGCGACGGACTACGTCGACTACAGAAGGCTAAAGTTAAGTTAAACTTTGGACCATAGTGTTGTTTTAGGGAAACCTTTAAGAGGCTTGAGCAACGCAGTACAAAAAGAGTTAAGCAGCAATGCAAAGATATTGCTCACATCTAACCATAGCTGAGATTTTGATAGTTGTGTTGCTAGATGTCTGGGTACTGTCTGTGATACTGTATATGCAGGCCTCTGGATAAAGGTAAAGGAAAAAGGCCATTGTATGAGTCATCTTTATAAAAAATTGGCGTGCCAATGCCACAGAGCAGAAGCAGGAAACCTGATGTATAGACATGCAAGGCAGGGACAGCTTGCTGAGAAAACAACATGGGACAGATGGCAACTGCTTCAACCAGTCTATCAGGGCCGGATTTCTGGAAAGGTCAGTAGCTGGCCAAGGGGCCGCTGGACATGGAAGAGGGATTGCTGCAAATGGAGTAAGAGGTTGTAAGTGGAATACAGTGTATGCAATAAGGAGCAACACATGGAAATAGGGAGCTATTGCCCAATGGACCTGTATAAAACTGAAGGAGGCTGCTGTACATGAATGTTAGACATGGAAGTGGGGGCTGCACAAGGAATAGGAGGGAGGTGGTGCACATGGAAGGGAATCTGCAAGAAAGTTGTCTTAGGGGGTGGAAAAAGTACAAATCCGGCCTTGCAGTCTATAGGTGAGTTGCTGAAGAGCCACCATCTGTGGGTCAGAGGCGTAGCTATGGGTAGGCAAGGGGGGAACATATGTCCCCAGGCGCAGCACGGTGAGGGAGCTCAGCACGGCTGTTGCACCCCCACATGCAGGTAACTCGCTGGCTACCCAAAGTGCCCCTGCTTCTCTCCCTCCTTCTCCAGAGGAGTGCAGAAGCGTTAACTGCAGCACAAAAAGGCTATCTAAAGGGGGGCACATCTGGCTATCTGAATGAGGTAAGGGGGCACTAAATAGCATTTTACTCCACCCATGACCACAACCACATTCTGATGTGTGGCCACACCAATTTTATCTAGAGGGGGCGCAATAAATGTCCACGGTTGCTGAAAACCCTAGCTACGCCTCTGCTGTGGGCTTGGATGCAAGTTTACAAAAATTAGTATTTCTAAGTATAAGGGAGCCCTTTTGTATTTGGGAAATAATGTAAGGCCTATACACCAAAGAACTCAAGAACACAGAAGAGTGTAACTATAAGGGAGATCAGAACACACCAACTGGCAGACATCTTTGTGTGGCTGGGCATAATTCTGCCCAGCTGAGTTGGTCCGTTCTGGACCCTCTGTGCAGGGTGAGTGACCACAGCAACATTTTATTGGAAAAAGAATGAGCAAGAGAATGGAAATGTTTGCTCCCAAGGCAGTGCATTAAAGAGAATCTGTATTGTTAAAATCGCACAAAAGTAAACGTACCAGTGCGTTAGGGGACATCTCCTATTACCCTCTGTCACAATTTCGCCGCTCCTCGCCGCATTAAAAGTGGTTAAAAACAGTTTTAAAAAGTTTGTTTATAAACAAACAAAATGGCCACCAAAACAGGAAGTAGGTTGATGTACAGTATGTCCACACATAGAAAATACATTCATACACAAGCAGGCTGTATACACCCTTCCTTTTGAATCTCAAGAGATCATTTGTGTGTTTCTTTCACCCTGCAGCTCTCTTCCACTGAAGTGTCAGGCTGTTTCTTCCTGCAGAGTGCAGACAGCTCTGCCTGTATGTAATTCCTCAGTATGTGAAAGCCCAGCCAGCTCAGAGGAGGATTTATCCAGCTTGTAAAAGATAATAGAGCAGAGAGAAGCTGCACTAATCTAAATAACACACAGCAGTGTGCAGAGAGGGGCCTGGAGGGGGTAGATGCATCACAGAACCACAACACTGAAGAACTTGGCAGCCTTCCAGACACAGGCTGACAAGTCTGACAAGAGAGAGCTAAGTTGATTTATTACAGAGATGGTGATAGTAGAACGTGCTGCAGTAAGCCAGAACACATTAGAATAGCTTTTGGAACTTGTAGGATGATAAAAAACAGGATGCAATTTTTGTTACGGAGTCTCTTTAAGACATAACCATGAGGTTTTATTTACAATGGCTTGAAACCAAAGAATGATTGTTGCTGTTTTCTATATTTCTTTCTTTATTCACAAACATGGGTTACCACTTAGGCAACCACTGTATAGGCAGTTGAGGAGATTAATCCTGTCCCCTCTCAGGAATAAGAAGTCACTCTCTGTAGATCGGAGAAAAAGGGTAGGTCACCCCTCCACCTAGGGTGGACTCAGTGTAGCAGTAGGAGAACAGCAGGATAAAAGTGGATAAAAGTTTTAAGAATTGCTAGGAGGAAGTGGTGGACTTACCTCCATAAAGCAGACACAAGGACTGTCTGGGTATAAACATACACATTTATTGAAAATATTCCAAGAATGCAACGCGTTTCGTAGGCACAGGCCCACTTCTTCAGGCAATAAGCTGGGGACAAAAACTGCAAATAAGAGATAAAGGCATTGCTATAAATATTGCTAAACGTTTTCCGCAACAAACATCATACAGCATATATGTAAAAGATCAAATCTTTTACATGCCTACTCAAATGTTTTTTTTATCTTTTACATATATGCTGTATGATGTTTGTTGCGGAAACACTTTTAGAAATATTTATAGCAATGCCTTTGTCTCTTATTTGCAGTTTTTGTCCCCAGCCTATTGCCTGAAGAAGTGGGCCTGTGCCTACGAAACGCATTGCATTCGTGGGGTATTTTCAATAAATGTGTATGTTTATACCCAGACAGTCCTTTGTGTCTGCTTTATGGAGGTAAGTCCACCACTATGGAGGTAAGTCCACTTTTATCCTGCTGGTGTCAGAATCTCATATTAATACAGAGAAATGATCATCCCCCTTGCCCAAATCGTATACAAATGTTAAATGGTTTGCAGATTATTTGAGTGAATTTCAAGATCCATGAGTACGATTTGAAACAGCTGAACATCAATACAATTGGGTGGAGTGTCGAGAAGAAGTGTGAGGACTGAGGACTTTCTACTTCTTTAAAAACTCTAACCACTGGTTTGAAACACTGGCTGACAACAGATCAAGATAGCACTAAGAGGAGTAGGCCACTTGGGAGACAACAACCGAACAAAGAAAGAAGAACTCGTGTTGTTCGTCATGAACTATTCGCAGGGCAAATAGTTTGCGCCATCTCTAGTGCTGACTCTTCATTTTGGTCGGGTTTTGGGTGTGGTTGAGAAATAACCTTTTTGTAAACTATAGCAGCTGTGGGATAGAAGGCTACATAGCGATACAGATGAAGTGTAAGTGGGAGGCAATGTTGCTGATGGCTGTGGTGCGTTTGCTTCCCAATTCTGGCACTAATTCTTAAGCACTAGTGATGTCGCGAACCTCAAATTTTCGGTTCGCGAACCCCATTCGCGAACTTCCGCGGAAGGTTCGGTTCGCGTAAAAGTTCGCGAACCGCAATAGACTTCAATGGGGAGGCGAACTTTGAAAAATAGAAAAAATTATGCTGGCCAGAAAAGTGATGGAAAACATGTTTCAAGGGGTCTAACACCTGGACCCCCAGGTGGCGGAGTGGGATAGACACCAAAAGTCCCGGGGAAAAATCTGGATTTGACGCAAAGCAGCGTTTTAAGGGCAGAAATGACATTGAATGCTAAATTGCAGGCCTAAAGTGCTTTTAAACATCTTGCATGTGTATACATCAATCAGGGAGTGTAATTAGAGTACTGCTTCACACTGACACACCAAACTCACTGTGTAATGCACCGCAAACAGCTGTTTGCGTAGTGACGGCCGTGCTGGACTGGTGCGCAACATGGCCAGAGTGCAGGCCGTGGCAGTTTTCCAGCCCATATGGTCGCCGGGCTGTGGTAGCTCAATGACAGAACAGTGACTGTCCAGCTGATCAAATTTGGTCTGTCCACAATGAAGCAACGACCTTATTATCTTCTTGTATGTAGGTAGGCATAGGTAGGAGTCCCAGTATAGGTAGGTAGGCATAGGTAGGAGTCCCAGTATAGGTAGGTAGGCATAGGTATGTGCCTCAGTAGTTAGCTAGGCATAGGTAGGAGACCCAGTATAGGTAGGTAGGCATAGGTAGGTGCCTCAGTAGTTAGCTAGGCATAGGTGGGAGACCCAGTATAGGTAGGTAGGCATAGGTAGGAGTCCCAGTATAGATAGATAGGCATAGGTAGGTCCCCTAGTATAGGTAGGTAGGTAGGTGTCCCCGTATAGGTAAGTAGGTGCCCCAGTAATTAGGTAGGCATAGGTAGGAGTCCCAGTATAGGTAGGTAGGCATAGGTAGGAGTCCCAGTATAGGTAGGTAGGCGCCTCAGTAGTTAGCTAGGCATAGGTAGGAGACCCAGTATAGGTAGGTAGGCATAGGTAGGTGCCTCAGTAGTTAGCTAGGCATAGGTAGGAGACCCAGTATAGGTAGGTAGGCATAGGTAGGAGTCCCAGTATAGGTAGGTAGGCATAGGTAGGTCCCCTAGTATAGGTAGGTAGGTAGGTGCAGGGCCGGGCCGAGGCATAGGCTGGAGAGGCTCCAGCCTCAGGGCGCAGTGTAGGAGGGGGCGCACAATTCATTCAGCTGTCATTCCTAATTGTGTATGAAGCAGAAAGAAATAAGAAAAGGGGATACATGGCAGTGACTGCAAGCCAGATAACTAGAGATTAAGGTGTTGGGGAGGTTGGGGGCCCTGTGGCGCTTCTTAGTCTAATAGCAATCAGTGTGTGACGGCTGGGGTGGGAGGGATGAAGGGGCGCACTTTGGGGTTTCAGCCTTGGGTGCTGGAGGACCTTGTCCCAGCTCTGGGTAGGTGTCCCCATATAGGTAAATAGGTGTCCCAGTAGTTAGGTAGGCATAGGTAGGTGTCCCAGTATAGATAGTTAGGCAGGACCTGGCTGGCACAGTAATAACACTTACCAAGGTCCAGCTGCAACAGATAGGGCTGTATAATGTCAGTGTCAGTGAGCAACACACACAAAAAAAAAACACATCAGGAGAACATTAGCTCTCAAAAGAGCTGTTGAGGGGTGCTATTTTAGCAATAACAATCATCCAGGAGCAAGCCAAGAGCCTAACTAATCTTTCCCTAGGAGAAAAAATCTGCAGCAGCTCTCCCTAGTCTGTCTATTTGCAGCAGGCACACGAGTGAGTGTCATGACCAGCGAGCCTGCCTTATATGGGGGGGGGGGGGGGAGGGGGGGGGGGGGGCTCTAGGGCTTAGTGTAGCCTGAATGGCTACAATGTGCCTGTTGACTGTGATGCAGATGCAGAGGGTCAAAGTTGACCCTCATAGTGCATTATGGGGCGAATCGAACTTCCGCAAAAGTTTGCCTGGTCCAGGTGAACGCGAACCACCAAAGTTCACCTGGAACCGTTCGCTGGCGAACCGTTCGCTACATCTCTATTAAGCACATCCCCTCATCACTGCTGGGTAAAAACAGAAGGTATCATACTGGCACTACTGCTCTTGGCTCTCACCACATGTTGCGTCAGACACCCTTCTGCTCCTGACTGAACTGAGTCTCACAGTAAGCAGCAGGAGGTGGTACCTCTTTTGACTTGCTTATGGACCACCTCCTCTAAAATGGAGTGTGGAGAAGTACCAGCATGCAGTAAGCCTACATGCTCTTTCTCCTCTTCTGTGGAAAGGAAATGTAGGGCATCAGTGCATAATATATCTTGGTCCTCGCCTTCTTGAGTCTACATAGCTAATTTTTACTCATCTATATTCCTTTGCCATGTAAATGCATTATTCGCTTCAGAAAAATGAAGGACTGTTGACTGGAAATATGAAAGCTTTGCTTCCCACCTCTTGAACCAATCTCAGAAGCCGAAAAGTTGGAATTTGTGGTCATTCTTTCTACCAAACTACGTACTGTTGTCATGGCTGCAAGAAAGTAGGATGCTTGCTAATCCTATATCGTGTCATGAATGCCTTAAGTTGCTGCAAACTGAAATAAGAAAATATCTTTTAACCCGTTAGTAGCTTCAATAGAGTTATCTGGTTTGAGATAAGTGCACTGCTTTTGACCTCAGTTGGCATAACTCGTGCTGTAAATTCTTGGAATGCTTTGATCTCTCTCGACTAGTAGAAAATAGAGAAACTTAAAGCATAAGTCCTCTGTTATTGTCTCACACTGCCCTCTGGTCAAAAGTAGCCGTAAATACGCATTACAGCAGTACAAATTAGAAGCAAGGACATGTAACAAAGAAGAAATGAAAAAAAAAGTAAGTTGGCCTGGAGAATTTGCAAGCCTCTAAATAATTTGCCTGCTAAAGGGTTAATAGCATTAAACAAAAATGACAAAAAAGTTTGTGTGTCGATAATATATAATGCATAATACAGTTCTGAAGTGTAGTCTTCCATGTCGGCAGCCAAGCTATTTAAAGTGGATCCGAGGTGAAAAACTAACTCTAACAAGTAACTTGTCTATATATCTTATCTAAAGTTTAGATAGTTTACACAGTAAATCTAGCTGCAATCAGCTTCAACAGTTTATGATAATTTTTTCTTGTGATACACTGAGGGCAGCCATGTTCTGTTTGTCCCATTACACACAGGAAAGCTGATAGCATCTCCAGCTCTTAACCTGTGACAAATTCACTCCCTTTCCCCCTCCCTCCTCCCCTCTGCCTCTGAAATCTCGGGCTAGTAACCCCATCCTCCCTCTGCTCAGACTGAGCTCCCATAAGCCCTTACTACAGTGCCAAGGCTCTCTGGAGAAGCTGTGGGCGAGGCTTGTTTAGTTTATAGTGAATTAGAGTATTAAAACAAAAACAAAAAAGTATTTGGCTTGAGGAATGCCCTATAAACTATATGAAAGGAACACAATCATGCAATGAGTAAAAGTTTATCTCGGATCCACTTTTAATAAGTCTTCAAAGTTCCAGATAAACCGTGAAATGTGCAAGAAAAGGCAAATAACAGAGAACTTACTTTAGTAATGCACATCCCTCTGACAAATCAGGTTTACAGAGCTTTACGAGCGGCTTAAAAAGGCTCAGATACAGCGGGAGAAGAGACAATAAACCAGTTTACACTGTGTAAATGGAATCATTCTCAGAAATCACATTTGTTTCCTGATTCAAACAGCTATAACTCTCCGCTATGGGTGGAAAAGAACAAGGAAATAAAATATCCTGAGCTTCAGCAATAATGCATATGTGAAATTTTAATACCTTTTCTTTCACAAACAATCCTCTGCCTGAATGTTCTGCAGACATTATTAATATTACTGGTACAGTATATAGTATTTATAAAGAAGCTTACAAAATGATGTATAAATACTCAAAGATTTTTTTTTGAAATCCTACAACCTACATCAAAAGGCAATATGGCTCCTACATTGACTAGTGTAACTATAACGACTGGAAGGCCCTTCCCCACCCCCTCGTGTAGCACAGTGAAATATTTACCTGCTCCAGCGCTGCTTCAGGTCTCTGAACTTCCTGACTGCCACATTCTCTATGCTGCATACCTCTGGCTCCAAATACTGTATATGTCTCCTGATTGGGAGCTGGAGCTACGGGCGCACAGAGTGTGCAGCTCCCGGAAAGAGCAGAAGAGACATGACGCAGCGCTGGAGCATGTAAATATTACACTGCTCAGTTGTGCAACTCTGCTATGTGGGGAGACGGTGTTCCTAGAGTTGCCTAAATAACTACAGAATTCTAAAGTTAAAGACAGGTTGTCAAGTAAATGTGAAAATAACTACAGAGGAGGTAACTTAAGGACTGAAGTTGTAACCCCCCAAAAGAGGGTTACAAAGTGCTAATGTATTCTTATGTGTGTGGCGCCTTTAAGCCTTAGACGCCAGGTTTGTGGAACTAAAACGGCGCATGAGAGGGGAGTGGTAGCGTACGCATGGTCGCATAGACCGTTGCTAAGTGACCAGAGTATGCAAAGCAGGCAACTTGCTGGAACTTTCCAGAAGCCCCGCGCAACCTGTCAGAGAGCTATTGCGCAGGCGCAGTGGGCGGAGATAACAGGGTGTAGCCAGAGGGAACTGGCTGAGACCGAGAGAGCGTGCCTGAGAGAGTGAGGAGAAAGGACGTGACTTAGACCAGGAGCTGGCGGTGAGGAGTGGGAAGGAGGTGGACAGAGACACAGGCTGTAGCAGTCGCTCGGAGAGTGAGACCAGCACAGAGCAGTAAGGACGGCGGCAGCAGGTTGGACAGTGACCGGAGGCCGGAGGTGGCAGACCCTGCCCAGACTCAAGCTAGGCCAGAGACTACAGACAGATGAGCACAGGCTTGAGGGCCAATTGCAAGCCACAGAGTGTTTTCTAAAGTGGTGTTACTAGAGACTGTTAGTGTGAGAAAGCTTTCCACACACAGCGACATTGTGCTAAGAGAAGTTACTGCTGATTGTAAGAAGTGCATTGAGTGTTCAGGCCTTGCTGCTGCTGAGAGACATTAGTAGCCTCCCTAAAGTACCCGCATAGCTGACTCAGCCTCCGCTTTGCATTAAGTCCTGGTATATGAAAAGACATTGTCCCTGTCAAGTCCGTTTCAAGTCGGGAGTTAAGTTACAAGTTCTTCAGTTGATATGTTCTGCAGAATTACTGAGAGTTTGAGATTTAAAGAGAACTTAACAGTATTGAAGAAGATAAGTGGAGGAGGAGTTACACTGCATCTTGTAATACTAAAGTGTGCTGCAGGAGAAACCAGGTGATACCTAATCAAAATATAAAGTCAACTAATATGGAGTATAAGTTTTGCATCAACTCTAAATTAGAGCTTATTCAGCCTTGACGTCAAAGTACACTTAAACAAAGTTCTATTGTAAGAGGGTGATATTGGTGGTATAGAGGGGTGCATCGGTCACTTTATATTTTATTTTATTTACTTAATTTTGTTCTAACCCTTTTTGATTATTTGATTTATATTTTATTTTGTTATTTTGGGAGGCCCTATCCCAAAGGGAGGTGATTGGAGGTAAAGTAAATTAAGTGTGACCTGTGAGGATCCGCGTGGCTGCCTGCGCAGGCAGCCTTTTGACCACTGTTCAGGTCTGCATTCTGCAGGTCTCTGGAAGAGAGACCTTTTGTCAGTTGTGCAGCTTGCTGCTAAGGAATTTGCATACGTTTGTCATGCAGATTGCCTAGCCACATCCTTTGTGGGCTTGCTCTATAAAGAGCTATGTTTCCCACAGTAAGTTGCTGGTCATAAGAGTTAGTTCCTGTGTAACACTCGCCTGGAGTGTCAGCCTTGCTCTTTGTTTGAAGATTAGCCTAGAGTAATTCCTGGGACTGCACTAGGCAGGTTTCCCTAGTGCAGTTAGGATTGCACATTTGTTTTGTTTGTCTGTTGCTACCTACCATCTCCTCTATCTATCTTGCCTGGATCGCACTCGCCTAGCGCTAGTGCTGTGGATCCTATCTCTCACTTGTTTCTGTTTTCGTGTATCTGTCTTGTCTGCTACGAACGCTTGCTGGAGGCTCGGTGAGGTAACCGTTAAGCAAGCGCTCGCGTCCTCTGTTTCATGTTTGTCTGTCGGTGGTTAGTTAGGCGTGCTTGTCTCTGTTGTGCTTATCACGCGGGGACCGTGCATAAACGCGTGCACTGTTGCGAATGAGTGCGGTGTTCGCGTTTAACTAGCGTTTGTTATTTTCCGTATCTCCTCATTGTATGATTTGCTGTGCCTTTGCTACTCTCGTGCTCTGCCTTGCTGTAGCCTTGTGTCACCTCTGGCAATCGCCTCTCTCGCGATTGCGTTCCTACTTCATATCTGCTGTTGTGTATGCACCGTCGCAGGTTGGCGACTAGTTTGGTGCACACACATACAATCTGTCCCTGTGCTCATTCTCTTTCGCAATCGCTTCTCTTGCGATTGCGTTCTCACTTGGTTTTCTTGTTGTGTGTCTGCCGTCGCAGGTGGCGGCTAGATTGGTGGACATACATACATTCCTCATCTGTGCTTATTCGGCCTTGTGTCTCTGTTAGCAATCGCCATCTCTGGCGATTGTCTTCTTACTTTGTCTTCATGGTTGTGTGTTCATCGTCGCAGGGTGGCGACTAGTTTGGTGAACACACATACCCTCTGTCCCTTTGCTCAATCTCTTTCAGGGCTATCTTGCCCTGCGTTTCTTCCCTTCGTGCAATTCCTGTCTGGCGTGTGTTGCAGGGCAGAGGAGCTGTTCCCCTGCACTCCACAGCTCCCCCTGTCGACAGGAATTTCCCTCTACAGGTGCATTGCACCTTTTGCTGGGTTCCCGCAGATTATACGCTTGTGGAGGATTTCCGCAGTGTCAGCGCACGTCTTGTGCGCTGACCACGGAGAGAATTCCACAATCATTACAGTATGACCAGCCATACCGAAAATCCCAGTGTAGAGGGAATTTCCGATTTGTACGATTTGGTCAAATATGGGTCCTGTGTCTTTAAGAGGTTTAAGACACTGGACTCTGAAACCAGAGATGAGTTTTATCCTGCAGTGCAAAATGCCGATCAGATTAGCTTATGCAACATTTCTGTGTCATTACCATATGTTAATGAGTTGGTGCTTGCAGGCCAATCTGCTGATTTGGCTTGTCAGCCAAAAGATTCGTTGCCCATAGCAACCACAAATAAAGAGGTTATTTCTGTCAAGTCTGAAATGTGCAAAACCATTCAGTATGATAATGATGTTTACCATGATGTTGCTCTGTCTCCAGGTTTTTTGCCTCAATCCAAAGCTTATGTGGATCCTACTATAGGTAGGATCGCACACTATATTAAAGCAGTTAAAAAATCTGTTCTTGTTCCTGAACTCCACCCATATGGAGATTATCTGGATACTAGCCTTTTTGAACCTCCATTTGCCTCATGGGGCATTGGGGCCTTGATGGAGGAATTTGATTTTGATTGGAAAGCCTTTTGTGATTTTTACATCGCAAAAAGCGAAGATGTCTTGAATGATTGTCTCGATTCTATGTACCTTTTGATTGATTCTGATGAATGTGACGAGGGTGATGTGGATCTGGTGATTTATGTATGGCAGACGATTTTGGATGAGTTGCACACACACCAATCAATTGATTCCAATAAAGAGATAGTTACATAGTTACATAGTTATTTTGGTTGAAAAAAGACATACGTCCATCGAGTTCAACCAGTATAAGTACAACACCAGCCTGCTCCCTCACATATCCCTGTTGATCCAGATTCAGTTCTCGGATGATTGTTCCTGCCTTTCTGGGGTAAAGCATGTGAGTCGTGACATTGTGCGATCTGAAATGAGTGGGTGTGTCACTGTGGTTGATTCCTGTGCGAATCCTGGAGGATTGTCTCCTGACTGCGTGCAGTTTGAATCTCTGCGATCTGATGCCTGTTTCCCTGATGTTGTCGCTATTTCTACTGCAGATGCGTCTTTGTCTCACCCTGTTCACACCTGTAAGGGCCCGTTGCCTGGTGACAGTTGCTCCAGTGTTTCTATCCTGAACGCCTTACAGTCTGCCCCGCAGATCGCGGAGGTTTGCGCTATGGAAGCGTCAGTTTCACAACCTAAAGCGATTTTTGATTCGCAAGTTTTGCGTTCTGACTCCTCGGATTTGACATCGTTAGCCGAATCTAAGAGTGAGACAGCGCTTCGGTTTTGCGAATCTGACTCTGAAGCATCTTTGCTGGGTCCAGAGAATGTTTCTCTGAGCCTGCCCTGTACCATGAATAACAATATGATGTCCAATCACACTGACATATGTGAGTCCCTTTCTTGTTCTGAGGAAAATGCTGATTCTGCACCCTGTACTCTGGATGAGTTAATATGGCCTTGTTTAGAGTCTCCTGCAGTGTCCCTAGAGGCTCGTCTAGGTATTGCTACTATACTCACTTGTTTTTCTGCAGTTTTGGAGTTGCAAGCTAGTTTGACTGCTACGCAGAATTCTGGGTGCAGTGAGATTAAAGTTAGGGAGTCAGTGTGTGTTCCAGTAAATATTCCTGTACGTTCCGCTCATGATGATGAAATTCAGTCTCAGTTTATGATGGAACCTTCCCTGGGACATCTGCCCTGTTCACAAAATAAAGTTCCAGTTTTGCCCTGTAACATGGATAGTTCAGAATCCTTCTTAGAAAACTTGAAAAATTATGTTCCTGAGGTCTTGCCTGATGTCCTGGAGACCTCCGAGTTCCTCCCAAAGGGTGCAGAACTTGTGGGAGATGTCTCCTGCCCCCCAAGTCCTTCTGAGGTGTTGCCCACTTCAGTAGGCATTGCTGCCTTGCTGGCTACTTTTTCAGCTCAGGTGGAGCTTCAGTTATGCGTAGTCAATGATGAGTTTTTGTCAGATACCATTACAGTCACTGAGACTTCTAAGCCTGAGTCCGAGGTTTTTTTTGAGAGTCCAGTGCTTAAGACCACTGCTCATGATGATTCTCTGCCCGGTACTGGTTCTGGTCCTGTCATGCCGGACTCTGAGGTTGGCAGTTTCCCGACATGTTCTGAGGTTTCTCCTGTGCTGGTGTACCCCAATGTGCTCTGTGACCCAGAAAGCCCAAGTGTGCCTCGGTTACCAGCATGCTCAGATGCTTCCTCGGTGGAGACATGCTTTGATATGGCCTGCCTGCTTGCATGCCCAGAAGTGGTCCCTGAAAGTCTTGATCTTGATGGGTGTCCTCGTATTTCTGAATCCAGAATAGTCATTGGTTCCATAGGAGGGCTTGATAGTTCTCCATGTGAGCCTGGTGATTGTTCTGCCCTCTTGGGATCTCTGTGGAGCTTCAGAAGGTTCTGGGAGATTCCGGGAGAAATTTTGCTTGGTACCCTGGATAAGATCAACAGTGGCTTTTGTGTTGTAAGGGACACTTTGAACAGGTATTGTGCCAGGTTTGGTATTTTCGGACGCTCCTTGGAAGGTGGTGGGTATTGTTTGGAGGGTGTCAATGGCTTCTTTTCTGGCGTTCACAGTCCTGATGGGTGTTATACTGAGACTGGTAGTACTGATGGGCATGTTTCGGTGGCGTTTGCTTCAGATGAGGTCGGTTTCGGCTGGACTGACTCTGGAATTGGGCCTTGTCGGGCTGTCCTGACCTTCATGAGTCTTCAGTTAGAGTCTTTTGCAAATATCAGGTTAGAGGGTCGTCTGGAATCCGACCCTAGAGGGGGGGGGGGGGGGTACTGTGAGGATCCGCAGGCAGGCAGCCTTTTGACCACTGTTCAGGTCTGCATTCTGCAGGTCTCTGGAAGAGAGACCTTTTGTCAGTTGTGCAGCTTGCTGCTACGGAATTTGCATACGTTTGTCATGCAGATTGCCTAGCCACATCCTTTGTGGGCTTGCTCTATAAAGAGCTATGTTTCCCACAGTAAGTTGCTGGTCACAAGAGTTAGTTCCTGTGTAACACTCGCCTGGAGTGTCAGCTTGCTCTTTGTTTGAAGATTAGCCTAGAGTAATTCCTGGGACTGCACTAGGCAGGTTTCCCTAGTGCAGTTAGGATTGCACATCTGTTTTGTTTGTCTGTTGCTACCTACCATCTCCTCTATCTGACTTGCCTGGATCGCACTCGCCTAGCGCTAGTGCTGTGGATCCTATCTCTCACTTGTTTCTGTTTTCGTGTATCTGTCTTGTCTGCTACGAACGCTTGCTGGAGGCTCGGTGAGGTAACCGTTAAGCAAGCGCTCGCGTCCTCTGTTTCATGTTTGTCTGTCGGTGGTTAGTTAGGCGTGCTTGTCTCTGTTGTGCTTATCACGCGGGGACAGCGCATAAACGCGTGCACTGTTGCGAATGAGTGCGGTGTTCGCGTTTAGCTAGCGTTTATTATTTTCCGTATCTCCTCATTGTATGATTTGCTGTGCCTTTGCTACTCTCGTGCTCTGCCTTGCTGTAGCCTTGTGTCACCTCTGGCAATCGCCTCTCTCGCGATTGCGTTCCTACTTCATATCTGCTGTTGTGTATGCACCGTCGCAGGTTGGCGACTAGTTTGGTGCACACACATACAATCTGTCCCTGTGCTCATTCTCTTTCGCAATCGCTTCTCTTGCGATTGCGTTCTCACTTGGTTTCCTTGTTGTGTGTCTGCCGTCGCAGGTGGCGGCTAGATTGGTGGACATACAGTACATACATTCCTCATCTGTGCTTATTCGGTCTTGTGTCTCTGTTAGCAATCGCCATCTCTGGCGATTGCCTTCTCACTTTGTCTTCATGGTTGTGTGTTCATCGTCGCAGGGTGGCGACTAGTTTGGTGAACACACATACCCTTTGTCCCTTTGCTCAATCTCTTTCAGGGCTATCTTGCCCTGCGTTTCTTCCCTTCGTGCAATTCCTGTCTGGCGTGTGTGGGAGGGCAGAGGAGCTGTTCCCCTGCACTCCACAGCTCCCCCTGTCAACAGGAATTTCCCTCTACAGGTGCATTGCACCTTTTGCTGGGTTCCTGCAGATTATACGCTTGTGGAGGATTTCCGCAGTGTCAGCGCACGTCTTGTGCGCTGACCACGGAGAGAATTCCACAATCGTTACATAACCATACAAAGAGTAAAGAGCTGTGAGAGATCGCGGAAAAGCCGCCGCGAGTGCTACTGAGCAGGCGGCTGATTCCGCGTCCAGTGCGGCGGTTTGCACGCGGAAGCGTGTCTGGCGGCAGAGCGGGACGCGGAAAAGCCGCTGCATGCAACAACAGTCAGGCGGCTGATTCCGCGTCCAGCATGGCGGTTTGCACGCAGCAGCGTGCAGCTGGTGTGGCTGAGCCTGTTAGTTCACACAGGTTTAGAGCTACGCACGCGCGCGCCAGAAGTCAGGACCTTTATGCCAGCAGGAGATGTGTCAGCTGATCAGGATGATCAGCTGATTCCTGCTGGACTCCTGATTGGCTGAGTAGTTCGGGCGGGGCGGCAGAGTCCTGCAACTTATATACAACTTGCTTGTCAGTTGCTGGTTGTCTGCCGTTGCGATCACTACGTGGAAGCACTCAGACCTTTAGTCAGATCCTACAGTGTGTTAGAACCAGGTGGACCTGGGAATTCACACTTAGCCAGTTTACTAGTACTGTTAATCTGTGTATTTATTCAGACTAGTTCCAGGGTGCTGAGACCAAGGACCTCGCACTCAGACTAGGCATTGTTTGATATCTGTTATGACTTATTGCTTTTCTGACTACTCCTCTGTCTTCTGATTCGGTACCTCGCATATCTGATATACCGTTGCCAGACCCTGCTTGCCTTGGATACCGAATCAGCCTTCTGTCTTTGTACTTTATCTGTCAGTGTGTTACCGGCCAGGCGTGCCCGACCTCGAGAGCTATCTCTCCCCTTAAGAGATAGTCTCCAGACCAGATAGTGACATCCACCTTCGGGTGTCACTCACTCCCTGGTCCTTCCTACCTCCAGCCTGACTCCTCCCCTTGGAGAGCCTCAGGCTGCTGAAAGGTTCCTGTGCCTTCCCGAGCAGTATTCCAGCACTGCTGGTGCATTGCTCAAAGTATTACTGTTACACCAAACACTCACATACCTATAGGTGTCCAGAGGTTAGCAATATATCTGTATTATCGGTGATGCTGCAGATCACCAATAATTAGGTATATATCTGCATTTTTGGTGATACTGCAGATCACCAATAAAAAGATTCTCTCTGCATGCTGACACCAATTGTTACAAGAGCCTAACAGATTTGTGAATAAGTTGAACCAAGTTCAGGACCAACCAGCGAAATTGTGAATTGTTTCAGTACCATCTCAATAAGTGGTTCTCACTTTTCACGAGTTCCCCCAAGGTTTTGCTGAGCAATATAGCTTGGACTTGGTTAGAAGGGACTGAGAAATGGTTAGGAACTGAACTGAATTGCTCAGTAGACCAACCCCTTGCCCCCAGGCCATGCCCTACAACGGTACTGTGTATTGTATATGCTTTAAAGAGACTCCGTAACAAAAATTGCATCCTGTTTTTTATCATCCTACAAGTTCCAAAAGCTATTCTAATGTGTTCTGGCTTACTGCAGCACGTTCTACTATCACCATCTCTGTAATAAATCAACTTATCTCTCTCTTGTCAGACTTGTCGGCCTGTGTCTGGAAGGCTGCCAAGTTCTTCAGTGTTGTGGTTCTGTGATGCATCTCCCCCCTCCAGGCCCCTCTCTGCACACTGCCTGTGTATTATTTAGATTAGGGAAGCTTCTCTCTTCTCTCTTATCTTTTACAAGCTGGATAAATCCTCTGAGCTGGCTGGGCTTTCACATACTGAGGAATTACATACAGTAAAAATAAAATTTGAACTTACCCAGGGCTTTCTCCATCCCAGCCCTGGTCGGGACGTCCCACGCCGGCCTCCTGGCTCTTCTCCCGGCGGCTGTCCGCATAGCGTGGACAGGCCGGGCCCCCGGGCGACACTGGCGAGTGTCGGGCCTTCTCCTTCCGTATACGTCACGAATGACGTCACACACCGGCCGCCGCGCGTCATGACGGCGGCCGGCGTGACAGCACGGCGCATGCGTGGTTTAATCGCACATGCGCCGTGCTGTCACGCCGGCCGCCGTCATGACGCGCGGCGGCCGGCGTGTGACGTCAATTGTGACGTATACGGAAGGAGAAGGCCCGACACTCGCCAGTGTCGCCCGGGGGACCGGCCTGTCCGCGCTATGCGGACAGCCGCCGGGAGAAGAGCCAGGAGGCCGGCGTGGGACGTCCCGACCAGGGCTGGGATGGAGAAAGCCCCGGGTAAGTTCAAATTTTATTTTTACTCTGAGCTCGGAGTCACTTTAAGTATCAGTGGCATTATGTGGCAGCACTGGCCCACAAAACAGAGAGTGCAGTGTGGACAAAGCTGCAAGGAACACAGAAGGCAACCAGGATGAAAAGACGTATAGTGATTCTTTGATTTTGTGGGTAAGTATTTGTCTTTTCTAACCCTAGGAGAGGAATGGTTCGGAAGGTATTGTCTAGGTCTCGGAGAATTGGTTTGGGAAGATTAGGATGCAGGGCAGTAACACATGCCTCACAACCACTCCGGTTTTCCTGAGACTGTCCTGGGTTGGGAGGCATAGAATTTGGCTGGCCCTCAGCACCGTGTCCTCTGTTGATCAATACCACTGAATTCAGCTTGACACTGCTCCAGGAAAGCTTTTGAACTTTGGCCCGCCCAAAGGAACGAAATAGGAAGAATTGTCTGTATTAATGCACATACGACTGTAGTAGTGACTAGACTGTGAGCTCCTCTGAGGACAGCCAGTAACATGACTATATATACACTCTGCCTGTCAAGTGACAGACCGCCTATTGGGCCAATCAAAGTGCTGTGGTCTCGTTCTACAGTCACTGGACCTGACAGGGTCCAGAGTGGGACAATTGGAGCAGCCGTTCACTTTGGGGTAACACGAGTAAGTTAGTAGTGCATGCTACAGCACTTCCACACTAAGCTGCGCTGCTTGAGCAGTGTAGCTTAGTGAATCAACCCCTACTGATTTGTATGTGAGACAGATGTAGCCATCAAAAGAGCCACATCTGGCTCCCGAGCCATAAAAATTCAGGATGAAATGTTAATTGCATATGGGCCCATGTGTGTCAGTATGAGGGAAAGCGTTTTTTCACAGAAGCTAATGCAATTGATAGAGGAAATGCACACAGAGCTTCACTGCTGTCAGATTTTTTTTTATGCATGTGAAAAATTCATTAAAAAGGTACCTTGCTTTGTAGAAACAATGGGAACAGGTATGTATGGGCAGCAGTCCTCATATTTTTTATTTATTTATTTAAGTATTTATATAGCGCCGACATATTACGCAGCGCTGTACAGAGTATATTGTCTTGTCACTAACTGTCCCTCAGAGGGGGCTCACAATCTAGTCCCTACCATAGTTATATGTCTATGTATGTATCATGTAGTGCATGTATCATAGTCTAGGGCCAATTTTTGGGGCAAGCCAATTAACTTATCTGTATGTTTTTTGGATGTGGGAGGAAACCGGAGTGCCCAGAGAAAACCCACGCAGACACGGGGAGAACATACAAACTCCTTGCAGATGTTGACCAGGCTGGAATACCCTCCCCATTCATCTCCATCCCCCTCCGATTCCTTCTAAAAGCCTCCATAAGTTACACCAGGTTGCACACTACAGCACAAGCGCTGGCCCAGCGGTGCGTGTCTGAAAGCCGTTACATAGTGCGCATGCACAGAGCAATCAAGGGCCAGAGGTTGCACAGTAGTGCACGACCAGGTGTAAGGCCCGATTCACATTAGCGTTTTTTTCCGGAACGTAAGCGGAACCTATACTGTACAAACGGAACGAATGTGAATGGATCCAATGTTAACCTATGGATCCATTCACATTCGTCCGTTGGTACAGGTACGTTCCATATGTTCCGGCCCCCGGATCCAAAAAATGCCGCAGACCCTAATTTTCTGGACCGTTCTGCATAGCAGAATGGATTCGGAAAAAAATACTGCAGAATTGCGGGCAATGGGAAACGGAACGTCTGTTCGCATTAGTGAAGAAACGGACCGTTCCACGGGGGATGGGGGCATGTGGCATGCGCCGACGCGATCCTGAGCGGCGGAAGGATGAGGGGAGGGTGCAGCAGCCGGGCGGGTGGGCTAAATACATACCTAATCTTGTGCAGCAGCCGGCGGTAGAGGCTTCCGTCTACTTCCGTGTCATGTGACTACATGATGCGCCATGTGACTAGTCACATGATGCCCTGTGCAGTCACAGCGGAATAAGAGGAAGCCTCTACCGCCTGTTGCACAAGATTAGGTATGTATTTACTGAGTGAAAACGGATCCGAGCAATCATTGATCAGATTCGCTTTCACTATGTGAACGGGCCACAGACTGGGCCATCTGGATCCGGTGAAGCGGAGACCGGATCTGCTCACCGGATCCGTTTTGGCCCAAAATGCAGATGTGAATCGGGCCTAACTGTTGGGGTTTTTTAAAAGTGAACGGAGATGAACAGGGGAGCAGTGGGCATGAGGACTGCTGCCCATACATGCCTGCTCCCTCCATTTCCATAAAGCAAGTCGTCTTTAAAGTATACCAGAGATGATTGACAATAAAAGTTTTATACATACCTGGGGCTTCCTCCAGCCGCATCCGCACGGATTGCTCCCACACCACCATCGTCAGCCCTCTCCAGCTCCTGTACCGGGTCCCCTAACTTCAGCCAGTCACGGTCAGTCTGACGCAAGAGAAGTGCGCTCTCTACGTATCTCTCCGGCAGTCGCGTGGGAGTGAATTGTCTCTGTTTTCCTTTATGTGTGAACTAGCCCTTTGATTAACAATGGTTAAGTTTCAATGAGTTTTCTATGCAAAAATTGTGCATGAAAATAGACAATTGTGTCCGCTGCCATTATGTTAACAGTGAAAAAGTTTGATAAATGTTCGGTAAAAATGCAGAATAAGTGCATAAAATACCGGGGTTTTTTTGCGGAAAAATTCCAAAGTCCAGTAAATACAGCTGAAAAGGCTTTATACTACAGCTAATCGGATGTAATGTGAAAAATAGCGCCAAGTAGATTTAGGAGATAAAGAATCGGTAATTAACAATAAAACCACATGCTCTTTTTTTCATTATGAATGTAATTTTTGGTGAAATATACCTCTAACGTAACAATTTTTAATGCACTTTTTATGACATGCCACCGTGCTTTTATTGCATTTTTATCGCAAATGATCATTTCAGGCGGAAATTATTGTGGATTTTAAAATGTGGTTACCGCATTTGGTAATTTACCAATATATGTTCACTGAATGTGGTAACTCATTGTGAATGGTGACCATTTTGCATGTCAACATGTGCAATTCCAGCCATGCACTGCACATTTGCATTGCACCACAGCACAACTGATGAGGTGTGAGGTGGTCTGAGGCAAAAGTTAAACTTGCCAAAATCACAGGCACTTTCTCGCATTGTAAAAACACATGGGAATACACACACTCAAAGGCCTGGTGCACACCAAAAACCGCTAGCAGATCCGCAAAATGCTAGCAGATTTTGAAACGCTTTTTCTTCTTTTTCTGTAGCGTTTCAGCTAGCATTTTGCGGTTTTGTGAAGCGTTTTTGGTGTAGTAGATTTCATATATTGTTACAGTAAGCTGTTACTGAACAGCTTCTGTAACAAAAATGCCGGCAAAACCGCTCTGAACAGGCGTTTTTCAGAGCGATTGGCGGTTTTCCTATACTTAACATTGAGGCAGAAACGCATCCGCAATCCAAAAAATGCCTCACCCCGGGAGTATGAGTTTTTGCAAAACGCCTCCCGCTCTGGTGTGAACCACCCCATTGAAATACATTACCCAAGCGTATCCGCAGCCGCAAGCGGATCGCAAAACGCAGCCGAACCGCTCTGGTGTGCACTAGGCCATAGGCCTGGGGCACACCAGAGGAGTTTTTCTGAGCGTTTTGAGTTTTTAAATCTGCTGCTAATGTTATCCTGTGTCTGTGCACACTGGAGCAATGAGGTTTTGTAAAAAAAAACCCCATAGCATTACATTGGGAAGAGCTTTTAGAGGTTTCAAAAGCTCTTCCCAATGTAATGCTATGGGTTTTTTTCCACTACAGTATAGTCATTTGATTTGCAAATCGCAAACGCTTTCTGGAGCGATGTTAAGAGGGATAATGCAAAGCAAATGAAAAATTCGCAATTGCATAACAAAATTTCGATTTTGGCGTTTGTGATTTCGATTGCTAGTGGAAAAGGGCCCTGCTTCCCAGTGCAGTGGGGGTAATGTGTGTTTTTCTGCTGCGTCCAGTCCGGGTCTTCTAGAAGCGCATGCGCAGAAGGTCCGCGCATGCGCATAAAACCCAGACAGGACGCGACTGAGACAGTTACCGGGGCTGACCTGCAGACCGTGGGAGGATGGCGAGAGACTCGCACGTGTTTATGCTGCTGGAAGAAGCAGCGGGTTAGTATCGATTTTTCTTATATTTTCAGCTCTGGGTTACTTTAATAGGTGTATAATTCCAATCCTTTAAGGTAAAACTGATAGAAAACTGATAGGACTGGACAGGAAATGTAAAGATTTACATGTGAACTGTGACTTTGATAAATGTTCGCCTCAGGCCTTGTTCACATTGCGTTCGCTTGCGTGTCCGTCCGCGTTGAGCTGTTTTTGAGGCGTCTTATTTTCCAATTCCCGGCGCTTGGGTGGGCAATTTGTTTTTGTGCTTAGCGGTTTTCTAAGCGTTTTTTCCGATCGATTTTGTAATTTACTCCCTGACGCAAGCCAGGAAGTGAACTCTTGACCCGGAACAGAACAGAATGTATTTATTTTTTAAAACGCGAACGCAATCGCTACACAAAGTGCTTTTGTTAGCGTTTTGCGTTCCTCCTATACTTTCCATTGAGATGGAACCGCCACAAAAATGCTCCATGCAGCGCTTTACTGAACAGACAGTGCACAACCCGCGTTGATATGAACAGTGGCGTAGCTAAGGAGCTGTGGGCCCCGATGCAAGTTTTACATTGGGGCCCCCCAAGCACTCTATACATAACAATTGATATGGCGCACCGAAACCTGCCAATGGCAACTACAGTGTCAGAGGTGCAAGAAGGGGATGGAGAACAGTGTGTTAATGATTACCACTGTTCAAAGTATCTATAGAAGTGATTATTATTTATGAGCACAGGACCAATAGAGAGCAAATACTGTGTTTGAGGGGTGGGCCCCCCGGGGCCCCTCTGGCCCCGATGCGGTCGCAACCTCTGCACCCCCTATAGCTACGCCCCTGGATATGAACCTTCTCAGACATTCATTGCACAAGCATTTGGTGGGCGATTTTACAAATCCCCCACATGTTCAAAAAAACACCTGAAAACGCCTGCAGTGTGAACAAGTCCTCAGAAGAGTTTTTTTTAAACAAGATTGCAGAAAACAGCAACCTGAGCTTGTTCAAGAAATTGTCGACAAATAAAAAGTGAATAATTGTATTAGCGTCGTGTCACTGATCTGCGTTCATGGGGATTTCATAGCGAGGGGCAATTCCCAATGATAATGCCACCATTCTGCAGAAAGCGTGGTTGCTATGGGCTTCTCAGCACGTGCTCTGCTTGACCGTGGCTCGCAAGCTGAAAGTTGATGTGACCCGTGCGCGACAAGGAAGCATCGGGCACCTATCACCTGCGAGCTGTCACTCACACTAGTACGGCCCCCTTTTCCCTTTGGCCCCTCCCTCCCAGCGCGTCTCTCGCTAGCTACACACATCTCCACACGTCCCGCCTCCCCTCCTCTAAACACGCCGTGCGCAGGCGCAGTACACACGCTTCCCACACTCCCCACCCCCGATGACTAGCTGCGCTCCTCCGCCTATAGGCGAGCGCGAAGCCGGAGCAGGGGGCGGGCCGTGCGGGGCGTGCTGGGGGTAGAAGGAGGTGTGACCTGTTTGACAGGCGGAGGAGGTGTTTAGAGCCGGGGAGATTCAGCTGCCTGGATCTGTTGTGGGGAGCCTCCAGCGCCTCATCCCTGACACTCATCCCAGCAAGGTCCACTTGTGCTGTGCTTGTCACCCCCTCATCGTCACCTCTATTGTGTCTTTTTCTCCCCCGAGTTCACAAACATTATTTGCTGTGAGCCTGGGGAACTTGCAGCTCAAATCCAACAACAACATCAGCAGCAGCAGCACCATGCCCAACAACAGGAAGAAAAAGAATTGGGAAGAAGAGAAAGGTAGCTACCAGCTTCTTGTTCTTGGTCATATTGCTCAGGGTGATGATGGAGACAGGTCCCCCTGTCTGTCTCTGTCAGCCTCCATATCACCACCACCATTGTGTCTTCTTTATGTGCATTGGGGGTAAGGGACACCGCAGCTGGAGGGGGCCCCTGAGTGCCAGGGCAGGTGTAGCTGCTGTCTGCCAGGACCCCCTCATCCCCTCATTGTTAGGGGGGCTGGAAAGCCCAGCATCTTCTCTCATGCTGTGACATCTGCTCCCCAGCAGTGACTTGCATAGCCCAGCATGCTGTGACACTTCTAGAAGGGATAACATGGGATACCTGGTGGGAAAGCTGGTCCAAAGCAGAGATGAGCGTAAAATCTGACTACATGTGCAAATAGTAACAGGTATTATCAGGGACTCTGCTTAACTTTTCACGTGACTTATCAGATTCAGACTAATGGGTTCTCTTCAAACGACCGGTTGCTGGTGGCTGATTGGCGCTAGTCTACTTTAGTGGACCCAGCAGGCAACCACATAAGGAAATTCCACTAATATGATTGGTTGGACGACACTCTTTTTAACTGCGAGGTTTCAGATAGGTTGTAAAGTAGTCTACACTATTGGGCCAAACATAACTCCTTCGTACTATAGAGGGTGCAGTGATTGGAGAACTGTTCCCTATGAAGTTTCCTGCTGGGTCCCCTAAAGTAGACTAGCCCCCATGCTTATCTGCTACCATGCAGTAAAGCGTTAAACATCACTTGCCTTCAGCGTGTTGCGTTTAATCCCTAGAGGGATAGACCGTAACTACGAACGCCGACACCAGAAGCTGCATGTTGCATTTGGGAAATCTTTATTGACCTCGACACTTGACTAAACTATAACAATCAACGCCAAATGACACCAGATGAATGCTTTCATTGATCTCGGTGATGACAGTGGATCCTGAGCGATAAACGCTGGGGACAAATGCCGGCAGCAGTCTGTGTGAACTGGCCCGTATAGACATGATCAGTGAAATGCAAAGTTACAGAGACACGTTGCATGATGTTGATTTTTAGGCCAATAATCCATCAGGTCTGATCTTAAACATGTCTTCATAAACAACTGAGTGTAGCTGAGAATGCTGTTAGGATGTTACCACTAGGGATAGCCAATGAGATGCTAGTAATCTTGCTAATTGCACTTTTTATGGTAACTTTTTTTTAAAAAGTGTGCTCCTTGGAAGTGGACCAATCATACAGCAGCTGAGTCATTTGAGTGGACCACTTGCAAGCTACATACAATTCAAAAATGTCTATTAATTCAGGAATACTAACATCTCATTGACCATCCCTAGTTGCTACTAGAATTGTTCATGACTAGCAGAACTCATGGAGAAGGCCGTGATCAGGGGCGAAGCAATAGGGGTTGCAGAGGTAGCGACCGCATCGGGGCCCTTGGGCCAGAGGGGCCCCGCAAGGCCCTCCCCCAACTGCAGCATTAGCTCTCTATTGATCCTATGCGGCTAATAATCACTTCTATAGATACTTTGAATAGAAGTAATCATTAACAAACTGCTCCCCATCCCCTTCTTCCACTCTCTCTGACACTGTAGTTGCCTTTGGCAGGTTTTGGTGCGCTGTATCAATTGTTATGTATAGAGTGCTTGGGGGGGCCCCATTGTAAAACTTGCATCGGGGCCCACAGCTCCTTAGCTACGCCACTGGCCGTGATCATTTTGGTTAGTAGATTTATTTTGAGGCTGTGATTTGCTGGTCATGATCAGGTAGACGTGAGCTCAACCAATAGGAGTTCTACAAACCAGTCAGCTGATGAGGCTGATCACATGTTTGTCCATGTGTTCTGCTTCATACTAAACAACTCCAGTCACCACAGTGGACCTGTAAGAAAATCACTTCGGTGTAGATATGCTGCGTGGTAGGAGGCCCCTTTTAGTGGAAATACTTTTAATTTATTTTAAAGTAATCCTGCAAATGGCAGTTACTATGGAGACACAGACTTGCCAGTTGTAAGAGCAGTCGGGATGCAGCAAATTAGCTGCAAGACTGCTCTTTTTGAAGGGCTGTCAAGCTCCTCTAGCCTGGTCTTAGACAAGCCATTGGAAAGCATGTACAGAGGAACATGCTGTGACCATGTTACTGCTTAAAGTAGACTTGCAGCATTGTCATTTTTTATGGATCTTCTATCTAGGAGTTTGAAAAATCTGCGATTCATTTATTTAGCACATCTGCCATGCTTTACCAAGTACAATATAGGGTACTTATCCGTTAGCCGGGCGCATCCGGCAGGTGGCGACAAAACTCCACCAGAGTTACATCTTTCCCTACTATCCATGTCGGCCTGGAGGGGGAATAGTAATTAGCGCCACCTGCCGGATGCGCCCGGCTAACGGATAAGTACCCAATATAGTCTTGCCACTAACTAAAAAAGAAAGTAAACTTTTTTTTTGTTTTTTGTTTTCTGGAAATATTTACATTAAATACCAGAGACACAAGCTTAGTGCCTACACCTCCTAGCATTCTTTAAAAGTGGACCTAAACTCAGAACTTCCTCTCTGCTTTAAAAGATAACCAACTGCATAACTAGGGCCCGTTTCCACTATTGCGGTGCGGAATCGCCGCATATCACCGCTGATGAAATCGCATGCGGATGCGATTCCGCATGCGGATTTCGATTTCGCATAGGCAGGGTATATGCGATTTTTAACCATGTCCCTGCCTGTGTCAATTTACATTACTTTCAATGCGAAATCTCGGGAAAACACATGCAAAAACGCATGCGATTTCCCTATTAAATACATTGTCTGCGATTCGCCTGCATTCCACACGCAGGCGAATTCTGCAGGGTCTACTGTGCAGAAAAATCCTGCACAGAAAAACGCAAATGAAAACTGACAAGTGGAAACAGTCCCATCCACTTGTATTGCCTATGCGAATCCGCATGCGTTGTCTGCATGCGGATTCGCGCTAGTGGAAACTGGCCCTAAAGAAAAACATTTCTTTGCTACAATTGATACAGAGGTACTTATCCATTAGCCGGGCGCATCCGGCAGGTGGCGCTAATTACTATTCCCCCTCCAGGCCGACATGGATAGTAGGGAAAGATGTAACTCTGGTGGAGTTTTGTCGCCACCTAGAGGATGCGCCCGGCTAACGGATAAGTACCGATACAGATCCTGCAATAAATCTGCAGTGTGTCTACTACCTGCTTTCATGGAAGCACACATAGGCCTGGTGCACACCAAAAACCGCTAGCAGATCCACAAACCGCTAGCGTTTTTTGAAGTGTTTTTTTTTTTTTTTATTATGAAGCGTTTTGCGGTTTTGTGTAGTGTTTTTTTTTTTTGTAGCAGATTACAGATATTGTTACAGTAAAGCTGTTACTGAACAGCTACTGTAACAAAAATGCCTTGAAACCTGCTCTGATCTGGCGTTTTATCAGGCGTTTTGCGGTTTTCCTATACTTAACATTGGAGGCAGAAACGCCTCCGCAATCCAAAAAATGCTGCAGCCCGGGAATTTGCGTTTCAGTTAAAACCGACAAGCTCTGATGTGCACCAGCCCATGGAAATACATTACCCAAGCGTTTCCTCAGCCGCAAGCGTTCCGAAAAACGTGACCGAACCGCTCTGGTGTGCACTTGGCCATATCGTTAACCTCCTCTGTTTACCAGTTAGCTGCTCTGCTGTGACAGCCAGCTGACACAGCTGAGAGATCAAATTACACTGGTGATTAAACACATAAGGGGGAATCTAAATACATGCAGGGTGCATTTCTATATGTTTTCCTGTGCAAGGGTTCAGGTCCACTTTAAGTAGTTTTCCCTTTCTGCAAGGCAAGTTCCCTACTCTTCAGGTTTTTGTTCGAAAATTTACAGTTTTATGCATTAGTTTTTTTTTTTTTGTTTTGTTTTTTTTCGCTTTACAATTTTCAAAAAGTTTTTTTTCCCAATGCAGCCAGCTATGAGTTTCCTGACTTTCTGAACATATTTCCTTGCAGCTATGGCAACAGTCCACTGTTTATTGTTTTGAACAGGTTCAGCATTACATAACATTTTTGCATGCTCCTTTTGCTTCTGCATTAATTCATGCAGGACAGACTGTTCACAGGTGAATGTATATAATCAGCATTCCAAAAGCATTCCAAAAGTTTGCTCACAGCCTTTGTACAGGTGCAGCTAATTAGCAAGGGCTTAATCACATGATGGGCCAAATGTGGGCTTGATGGAAAGTTAAGCCACCAATGTGCTGGCCAGTGAATGCTTTCAGGCTGCAGTTTAAAGTAAACCTGAACTAAGTAAAGTTATTTAAACTAAGGACATGACTTGAAAATTAATATTAGGCCTCTTTTCCATGGAAAGTTGAACTGTGTGCTCAGCAAGCAGTTACCAGGCAGCAGTGAGCAGTTACCAGGCAGCAGCAAGCAGTTGTGAGAGTTTGAGAGGCATTTCACTGCCTAGCAACTGCCCATGGAAAAGAGGCCTCACATACATACTTCGCTGTTCCTCTCAGAAGCTCACCATTTCTTCTTACGATTCCTTCCAGTTCTGACAACATTTTGTCAGAACTGAAATATATCAGTTGCTGTCAGTTACATCAGTTGCTTTCATTTATAACTGAAAGAGCAACTGATGCTGTGCAAGGTAATGTCCATGTTTCCCTATGGCTCAAGTGAGCAATATTACAGTTTAATAGTGTGCTGACCCAGAAGCTGTTATGGGGTAAAGGACATTTTTAACATGGAAGACAGAGAATTTCATTGATTAGTGGGCAAACAGGACACGGTAGAGGAGAACGAGATTGATGAGCAAACTACACGGGAGGTAAGTATGACTTGTGTGTATGTTTATTTTGACTTTTTTAATTTTTAGTTCAGGTTTGCTTTAAGTCCTTTTGGACTGCTGCTTGACAAAACCACATTGCTACTGTGGCTGCCTAAAGGCTCATACACACATCAGACTATAGTCTTTGGAAAATGAAAGATCACAGACCAATCTTACCACCCTTCATGTAGTATGAGAGCCATCCTCTACACAGTCTTTTCTATGGAGCTGAACTCCACATCAGAAAAAAATCTTTGCAAGATGCTGCACACAAAGATGCTGTACAGGCACAAAAGATCTGTAGCTGCAAAAGTTATGTTCCTGCCAAAAATCCATTCCTGCAAAGTGCATTTATAGTCTATGAGATCTGCAGATCATCATACACACATGATTTAACTGACATTCATCTGCAGATCTGAAAATCCATCCTGGTGAATCTGATCTGCAGATGAATGTCAGTTAAATCATGTGTGTATGATGATCTGCAGATCTCATAGACTATCATTGCAATTTGCAGGAATGGATTTTTGGCAGGAACATAACTTTTGCAGATACTGATCTTTTGTGTCTGTACAGAATCTGTGTGTGCAGCATCTTGCAAAGATTTTTTTTCTGATGTGGAGTTCAGCTCCATAGAAAAGACTGTGTAGAGGATGGCTGTCATACTACATGAAGGGTGGTAAGATTGGTCTGTGATCTTTCATTTTCAAAAGATTATGGTCTGATGTGTGTATGTGGCCTAAGCCTCATGTGATTTGGTTTAAATGCTGGTGGCTCCCATGCACAGGACACGATCACGGAATCCCGCTGGCACAGAACTCCGCTATCTGAGGACAGCTGAGTTCGGTACATAGGACAGGAGCAGTTTTCATTGAATTAAAAAAAAAAGGCTCTGGTCCTTGAAGGATACCAGAGCCGAAAAGTGTGGAAAAACGGGGGAAGCAGGCATGTATGGGAAGCTGTCCTAATGGCCACCACTCTTCCCCCCCCCCCCCCCATTCTCCTCTGTCCACCTCCTTGCATAACTGAAGCCCCCTGGCAGCCTGTCGTGGGTCGACGGAGTTGGGCATCAGTTCGCAGTCGCTAGCCCGGCTGCACGCGTCCCTCAACATGCGACAGTCGCCGGGAACGCTCTGCGCATGCTGTAATCGGGACACAGATCGTTTTTGGTTGTGTACTAAGGGATGCTCGCAGCTGGGCTAGTGCTTACATACTGAAGCCCAACTCCTGCAACCTGGAAGAGGCTGCTGTGGGGGATTTAGGTAAAAAAGGAGCGGGGGGGGGGGGGGGGGGGGTGTGTTTGGGGGAGAGCGGTGGCTATCAAGACAGTTCCCCATACATGCCTGCTCCCTTTGTTTTTCGAAACCTTTTTGGTTGTGGTATCCTTTAGGCCTTGTTAACATTGCGTTCGGTCCGCGTGGCCGTTAGCATTGGGCAGTTTTTGACGCATTTTTTTTTTTTCCGGTTCTTGGGTGGGCGGTGTGTTTTTGTTAAAAGCGCTTTTCCCGAGCGGTTTTGTAATTCACTCCCTGACGCAAGTCAGGAAGTGAACTCTTTGTCCCGGAAAAGAATAAGGTACTTATCCGCTAGCCGGGCGCATCCGGCAGGTGGCGCTGTTGATGTTAATTCCAATCATAATTACTTCACGTAAACCTGTGAATGTAAACGCCGGATGCGCCCGGCTTAACAGCTCAAGCCGCCGGCTTGCTTCGTGTCTCGCTCTTCTCCCCCTCTTGCCCTCTCTCCTATAAAGCACTGGGGAGGGGACATGCGTGTCCCCCCAGAGTCGTTCGTTGCAATGCCGCGACGAATGACTCTGGAAGGACACGCATGTCCCCTCCCCAAGGCTCATACGAGAGAGGGCAAGAGGGGGAGAAGAGCGAGACACGAAGCAAGCCGGCGGCTTGAGCTGTTAAGCCGGGCGCATCCGGCGTTTACATTCACAGGTTTACGTGAAGTAATTATGATTGGAATTAACATCAACAGCGCCACCTGCCGGATGCGCCCGGCTAGCGGATAAGTACCAAGAATAAATACAATGTATTCTTAAAAATGTGAACGCAATCGCTGCACAAAGCAATTTTGTGAGCGTTTTGCGTTTTTCCTATACCTTCCATTGAGGGGGAATCGCCTCAAAAATGGCCCATGCAGCTCTTCTCTGAGCAGATCGGAAAAGAAATGCTCAGATGTGAACTCTGCCATAGGCCCAGTCCCAGTGCACACCAACAACTTCTAGCAGCTCCGCAAAACACTAGAGATTTTTAAAGCAGATTTCAGATCGATTCTAGGCATGTATAGAGAGGTTTTCTAAACATGCCTAACGTATTTTGGAGCGTTTTTGTGTAGCAGATATCATATATTGTTAGCTATTACTGAACAGATTCTGTAACAAAAACACTTGGAAAACCCATCAAGCGGTTTTCAGAGCGTTTTTCTACTTTCCTATACTTTAACATTGAGGCAGAAACTCCTCAGAAATCTAAACGCTTCAGCCCCCGAGTTTGCGTTTGGGGGAAAAACGAGCCGCTCTGGTGTGCACCAGCCCATTGACTTCCATTAGCCAAGCGGTTTTCCCCCTTCAAGCGTTTTAAAAGACACTCCAGAACCGCTCTGGTGTGCACCAGCCCATAGAGAATCCTTGCACTAGTGTTCTTAGGGCGATTTTAAAAAAAGGGCTAAGGCCCCATTTACACTAGAGCGTTATGCCAGCGATTTCTGCAAAACGCTCAAGCGCTAGCGCTTTTTAAAGCACTAGTGCAATAATAACCTACGGGCCTGTTCTCACTTGGGCATTTTGCGTTAATCGCTGGTAATTAACGCAAGTCGCCCAAAAAAAAGAGTTCTGCACCATTTTCAGGTGATTTCCCGGCGATCGCGTTTTTAGTGCTTTTTAGAAGCGCTAATCACGATCTCGGGAAATCGCCCCAAGTGTGAATGGCGTTAATCGCGCTAGCGTTTTGCGATTTGTAAGTTTGAATGGGGCCTAAAACGCCCTTAGTGTGAACAAGCCCTCACAGGACTAATGTGTTTGGACAAATGAACTGAGAGGGACATGGAGGCTGACATTTATTTACTTTTAAACTATACCTTTCCTGCTGAGCCTCTGTTTCTAATACTACATAAACCTTGAACAAGCATGCAGATCAGGTGTCAATTTGCATACAAAATGTAAATAATACTGCATCAGCTCCAGATTATTGGCATTTCATTGGCCATCCCTAGTTTGGAACTGGATTAGCTTCATGTTTCAGGTGTGTGATTCAGCCAAAGTGATCAGTAGGACAGCCAGGCAACTGGTATTGCTAGCCTTAAGGCTGGTTTCACACCAGGACGTTGCGTTTTAGGGGACGTTAAGGTCGCATAAAGTGCCCCTAACGCAACGCCTGGTGCTCTCTGATGTGGACGTCAGAGTGAGCCGCGTTGTGCAGCTCACTCTGGCGTCCGTGATGCGCACTCTTGGACGCATGCGGCGTCACGTGGGCCTGCCCAGCCAATCCAGGAAGTAAACACTGCACGTCACTGAGTGCAGTGAATATTAATTAGCCATGTGCCTGGCCGCTCTCCGCTCCCCCTCCCAACATTACTGAGCATGTGCAGGCAGTCTAACGCGGCTCTGCCGCTTATAAAGTACTGCATGCAGTACGTTGTCTTATGGCGCAGCGTTACTGAGTAACGCAACGTGGGCACTGTGAACAGCCCATTCATTTTTCATTGCTGTGCGGTGGGCTGCGTTACAGGCTGCTCTAACGTGCGCTTGTAACGTCCCACTGTGAAACCAGCCTAAAGGACACATCCAAGCAATTTAAAAATAAAATAATCCACTTACCTGGGGCTTCCTCCAGCCCCTGCCAGCCGTTCTTTGCCCTCGCCGCAGCTCCGCTCACCGTTGGTGGTCCTCGGTCCCCTCCGGCGCAGGATTCCTACTGCACCTGCGCGAGCAGCTCTGATTGTCACTGACGTAATCTGGACTGTACAGCACCGGCGCAGAACTACTGTGCCTGCGCTGTACAATCCATATGACGTCAGTGCGACCAGTAAACCGCACGCTGGAGAGCAGCGGAAGCCGACCTGGCAAGGTCTACTTCTCCACCGGAGACCGGGAGTCGCCGGAGCTGCGGCGAGGGCACAGGACAGATGCCAGGGGCTGGAAGAAGCCCCAGGTAAGATGATTTTTTATTTTGAAATTCCTTGGACCTTCCCTTTAAAGAAATGCTGTAAGTGGGTAAGGAAGCCCCAAGTAAGGTCAACCCCTTTACAGCATTCCTTTAAAAGGAAATAAATATGGCAGTCACCATAACCCTCTCAGTTCAGGTGTACTTTAAGGCTACTTGCACACTAAGACGTTGCGTTAGGTGCCACGTTAAGGTCACATAACGTGCACCTAACGCGACGCCTGGTGCTCTTCGTTGTGGACGTCAAAGTGAGACACGTTGTGCAGCTCACTCTGGCGTCCGTGATGTCGTGATGCGTACTCTTGTGCGCATGCGGCATCGCGTGGTCCCGCCGGCCAATCACCGCACAGAGCGGCCGCTCCAGGAAGTAAACACTGCACGTCACAACGTGCAGTGAATATTAATTAGCCATGTGCCTGGCCGCACTAGCCTCCTCCCCAACATGACTGCGCATGTGCAGACAGTCTAACGCGGCTTAAGCCGATCTAACGCCGTAGCATGCTGCACTTTCTTAAGAACGTGCAGCGTTACATGTAACGCAACGGCGGCTGTGTGAACAGCCCACTTGTGTTACATTGCTGTGCGTTGGGGAGCGTTACAGGCTGCACTAACGTGCGCCTGTAACGTCTTAGTGTGTAAGCAGCCTAAAGTGTACCAGAGACAATGGAAGTAAAGATTTCATACTTACCCGGGGCTTCTTCCCGCCCCATAAACACGTGTGAGTCCCTCACCGTCCTTTTGCGGTCTGCCATTCAGCCGCGATCAGCCCTGGTAACTGGCTCAGTCGGGTCCAATCTGGGTCTTCTGCGCATGCGCGGACCTCCTGCGTATGTGCAGTAGACCCTGACTGACGTGACTGAGCATATTACCAGGGCTGATCATGGCTGAACAGGAGACTGCAGGAGGAATATGAGGGACTCGCACGCGTTTATGGGGCGGGAGGACGCCGTGGCGAGTAAGTATCAAATGTTTACTTTCGAACACACACACACACACACACACCCCACACCCCACACCCCACACACACCACACACACACACACTCCCCCGGGAGATCCGATCAAATATCGAAATTGCTGTTAAATCTGTTAATTTTATTGTATCGTGTGTGTGCCCACCTTAATAGAGGCCTAATTTCTGTATCAGCCAGGCGAGCTAAAGAGGCTGCAATACTAGGTAAGCCACTAGTAAGACCTCCTGAAAGCTGCGCAGAGCAAACGGTTTTGTTTCTTTATTTTTTTTGCAGAGAAATTGTTTGTATATTTTCCATTATTGGAGTCAAACTATCAATGTTGAAAATAATCTGTTACTTAGCAGCCGGAATCCTATTGACCTTTATCCAGCTATAGTTCTAAAAATGAAAGTAAAAAAACATTGGTGGCAGTTTCGTTTCTTTCACAGCATACATACCGGTAGACTGCAATGTAAACCATGCATACCTGGTGAGGTTTAGTGATATTGCATAGTAGTCTATCCTGACCCGTAGCATTTTAAAGGACAACGGCACCTTTTTTATATATGTAGAAATTCTAAGGCTGGATTTGCAGTGTATGTGTTGCATAACGCATGTTAAAATGTGTATGAACTGCAATGGAGACTGCACATTTACATTAAAGGGGTTCTCCGGTACCTGTCAAAAAGCTAAAACTGACACTTACCTGGGGCGTCTATCGCTCCCCCCCTGCAGCTGTAATGTCTTGTGCCATCCTCCTCCAATGCGCCATTCCCCGCCGCCGGTAATCTGCGAATTGTTTGTCTAACTAGACGTATAGAAGTGAGGCCATGCACGTGCTCGCTTCCACATGCGTCATCGGGAGTTTACTGTGCAGGCGCTGTACAAGAAAACGTCATACTGCATCTGTGCAGTAAGCCCCCGATAACGCACGTGGGAGTGAGCGCACGGCCGTGTAGTAGGCCTGAACGATTTTGGGAGAAAATTGAATTGCGCGATTTCTGCCAGAAATTTCGATTCATGATTTTGTAGAAAACAAAAAAAACAATTTTTGAAAAAAAAGAGAAATATTATTAATAAAGAAATAAACATCCTGGAAGTGATCACATCCCACCAACAGAAAGCTCAAGGGGCGGTGGGGGGTTGGTTGTAATAATTGGTGTGCTGCCCTGCAGCGAGGCCTGAAAGCTGCAGTGGCCTAATTAGTAAAAAAAAATAATTGCCTAGTCACTAAGGGGGGGGGGGGAGGGGGTGTGGTCATTAAGTGGTTAAAATCAGTTTAAGCAAGGAGGTATTGGTAGAATTAACGCCCCATTGGTGGTATTACCTGCAAAAATTCTAAAAGGGTAAAAGAACTCACCTAGTATAGATCAGTCTCCGAGCCAAGCGCCTCAGTGCTGACCATTATTTAACTGCAAACTATGTATAGGTTCTTAGCCAATACTCTCAGGTTTCCCAGTGCCTCTGTTCTAACCTTTTGAATCGCATATGTTTAGCCGCATAGTGCCAAACGCATATACAGTAAATTTACTCTGGGTTACACAGAAAATGCATTGGTATGCATGTTTCAAATCACTCTTTCTGCATACTATATTCAAAAATGCATGCGTTTTTACATGTAATGGTTTCCCATGGCACATAAAAACACTTGAGTGTTTTTTAGGTACTTATCCGTTAGCCGGGCGCATCCAGCAGGTGGCGCTAATTACTATTCCCCCTCCATGCCGACATGGATAGTAGGGAAAGATGTAACTCTGGAGTTTTGTCGCCACCTAGAGGATGCGCCCGGCTAACGGATAAGTACCTTTTTTTTTGTTTTTTTTTTTTGTTTCTGGGAAAAAAGACTACATTTTAAAAATACATTTTTAATTTGTTAAATATTAATATTTATAAAAAAAAAAAAAAAAAAAAAAAAAAGGAAACGCACAAAACCTACATAAAATGCAAATGCATGAAAAACCCAAATGCCCATGGCAGAAAATGAATGCTTCTCTGCAAGGGCAAGTGTGACTCCAGCCTCACTGATACCAGCTCAGCTCCAGAAATATCTCCCTATAGCTTAACCCTCCTGGCGGTCTATTAGAAACCGCCAGGGGGCAGCGCAGCCTAGGGCTCGCTACATGATAGCTGCTGTGCAGCGGCATCCCCCCGCCCGCTTCGATCGCCTCCGGCGATCTTTGATCAGGAAATCCCGTTCAAAGAACGGGATTTCCTGAAGGGCTTGACGGGGCGGGATGATGTCACCGACGCCATGGACGTCGTGACGTCTAAGGGAGTCCCGATCTAACCCTCAGCGCTGCCTGGTGCTGATTGGCCAGGCAGCGCACGGAGTCTGGGAGGGGGGGTGCGGCGTGGCAATCGGCAGGTGGCGGCGATCGGGCAGTACACGCAGCTAGCTGCGTGTACAAAAAAAAATAAATTATGCGAATCGGCCCAGCAGGGCCTGAGAAATCCTCCTGCGCGGCATAGCCCGAGCTCAGCTCTGGCTTACCGCCAGGAAGGTTAAAGTGAAATTTCATTTTTGTAAGAAATGGACTATAAATGTGTATCTATGCTGCACAAATGTTTTTTCAAGTTAGTAAATATGAGCTTTCCATCTCAGTTTGCAGCTGGCTGTGATCTCCCAAAACTAACAGTAAGCCAAAGTTGTTTCAAATGTCTGATCTGGACTCTGTACAAAAACTGGTGCAACAGCGTGACCAGAGACCCCAGTTAAGCTTCTTCTTTCTGCAAGAGTATGGCCTAGTTCACAGTGGTCAGTTGCATTGCACAATAATTCTCCATGTTAACTCACTGCCTGTACAAGTCTGTGGGGCAGTTCATAGTACTGCGTTGTAATTGATAGCATTATTCTAAGTTACTGAATGCAGGCTTCGTATCAGGCTAGGTTCACAGTGGGACATTGCGGGGCTGCGTTATACAATTTTATAACGCAGCTTACCGCACTGCAATAAAAAGTCTATGCAACATTCACATCCTCTTCTAGAATTACCTCCTCACATTCACATATACAAGACTTCTCACGTGCCTCACCCCTCCTCTGGAATCCCTTCCACAGCACATACGTCACTCTCCCACCTTTTGCAATTTTTAAACGCTCCCTCAACTCACCTTTTCCAGCAAGCATATTCTCTAACTTATGCCATTCACCTTTTGACCTCCCGTCTAGTTTTACTCCTTACTAAATAACCTAATCATACACTGCCTGTATGTATACTTCCCCACCTCTTGTTTCCCCCATTCCTTTAGATTGTAAGCTTGCAAGGGCAGAGCTCTCTCACCCTTTTGTGTCTTGGAATTTTATTTATTTAATATCTTTCTCATTTTAATTGCCAGTTCTGTATCTTGTACAAGTGTCTATATTTGATGTATATCAAGATGTGACCCTTGTTCATTTTCCTATTTGTATGGAATATGTTGACGCTTTATAAATTAATAATAATAATAATAATAATAATAATAATAATTGCGCAGTAACTTGTTGCATTATGGTTACGCACTGCTACAGTGTGTTACCACCAAGCGCACACATTACCAGGTACAGGAAAGCATACTTTTCATTGACTGTATGCTTTACTGTACTTAATGCAGCATTCAACTGTTACCACTTTTTTGTTGTTGTAATGTTGCTTTGCAACTCTACAATGCAATGTCCCACTGTGAACCTATCCTAAGGGCCTGTTCAGACTATCTGCGTATGAAGAATGCGTTTAAAATCAAAGAAACGCAAGTTGAAAAACGCATGCGTTTTTCTTGCGTTCTAATGCGTATTCTATTGAGTTTTGCGCACACACGTGACCCAGGGGGAAAAAAAGAATTATGGGAACCACAGAGGAAAACGGACGCTAAAAACGCAATAGTACGCGTTTTTGATACGCGTCCATAGACTTTCATTGCGTCCGTTTCTATGCGTGACGCACAGAACTGCGTGCAGCAATGCGGATGAGAAACTTATGCGTCTCATACGCATACATGTGAACTAGCCCATTCAAAAGCATTAGGAGCCGTTTCTATGCGTTTTTGGTACCCAGACACGTTCCCTGAAAACGTCTAGGAACGCACATAGTCTGAACAGGCCCTTAGTCTAATGTTCAATCTCCATTTCAGTTCACACTCATAATGCATGCATGCATGCATTAAAGGACAACTGTAGGGAGGCTGCCATGTATTTTATTTTTTTTTGTGTGCACTACCAGTTGCCTGGCTGTCCTGCTGATACTCTCTCTAAGGGCTTGTTTCCACTATAGCGAATCCGCATGCGGGCACTGCATGCGGATTCACATAGTCAATGTAAGTGGATGGGGCTGTTTCCACTTGTGCGGCGGCGGGAGCATTTTTCGGTGCGGCAGAAATCTGCGCGGCAGAGCCGTCAGATTTCGCGTGCAGGAGGAATGCGGGCGAATCGCCGCTAATGCATTTAATAGGGAAATCGCATGCGGCTTTGTCATGCGGATTTCCCCGCGATTTTGCGTGCGATTTCGCATGGTTTGCTATGGAGCTTTACTCAGGCAGTGACATGGTTAAATTCGCCTGGCTCCTTGCCATGCGAAATCGCGGCTAAATCCGGATGCGGAAACGCAGCCGCATGCGATTTCTTCTGCGGTGGAATCCAGGCGATTCCGCACCGCAACAGTAGAAACGAGCCCTAATACTTTTAGCCATAGACCCTGAACAAGCATGCAGTAGATTGTGTTTCCGACATTAATGTTGGAACTGACAAGATTAGCTGTATGCTTGTTTCTGACGGTTTTCAGACACTTCTGCATCCAAATAGATCAGCAGGGCTGCCAGGCAACTGGTATTGCTTAAAGGGAAATAAATATGGAAGCTTCTATATACCTCTCACTACAGTTATCCTTTAAACAACTGACCACTGTGAACCTAGCTTCATTGGCTGCACATATCAGGAACAATTGTTGCTCATTTCCCAAACCTGTTCAAACTGAGTGAATGGTAGGAACTTTTGAGCAGTTGAGTTAAAATACAAAAATTAGCAGTGTGAAATAATGTGCGGTATTAATCCTAGCAATTCGTAGAACTTCTGAACTGAAAGGATCACTTTTCTTCTAAACAAAAGTGGAGTTTCAATTGAGGCCAGTTTCATACTGTAAACCGGCGGTGCAGTCCACAAACAGGAACTCATGGAACACCGTGTTAGTACACAGTGTTCCCTGTCTGGTATTGGGCCAAGCAGTAAGTGAAGCGCGCTTGCGGTCATTTAATGCTTCGGAGTATGCAGAAGTGCACAGAAGCGATTCCTCGCATGTGCGCTGTGTCAACTGCTTAGGCTGCGATAGCAGTGCGGCAATTATGTCGCATTGCGCCACTGTGAAAAGGGCCTTTAAGGTCGTGTTTGGTCATAAAATCGCCAAATGGTGGTTGAATGAACAATGCTGTGTCCCAGTGCTTGCCTAAGTATTAGGCTGATTCCCCCACGTTGTAGTGTCAGGAGGTTCCCTTCCGAGACTCGGTGTGACTGCTTAGGAAGGAAGGGGTGTGTGTGTGGGGGGGGGGGGGGGGGGGCTGTGACTGCTTGATGTCATCCATCTGTCTGTGGTGTGGAGCTGAGACGGCCTGGAGAATGGTGCCTATGCTCACCAAGGCATATGATTGCTGAGGGAGCAGCTAGGGCCACACTACTTCCTGTGTTAGCTGGTTAATTGTCTTTGGCTGCTTTAGTGGTAGCCAGTGTCACTCTGCAGCACTGCTCCCAAGGCTTTGCCATATGTCAGGAATCACAAAAAAGTGTCAGTTGCTTTAATTTATTCTCAACCTGTCCAGTCTAATTCTGGGTGCTCTCGATACAACTTCCCATCCGATTTACGGGATCAAACTGATCATTTTTGTCATGCCCGATTGGCTTCTGGTTGATAACTGCATTCATTTTCGGGAAAGTAACCTCGAAAAATGGACCGTTGTCGAATGTATGCAGTTTGGATATGTACACGCGAGGCAACGTCCTGTCAGATTAGTAGTCTACATGATGGGAAATTGCATTTTGTGTACCCAGCATAAACTATACATTTACAGTAAAACCTTGTATTGCGGCGGGGAATCAGTTTTTGTTACAGGCATGGCTGGAAAACGAATGGCACATCAGGGTGCTCGTGAACACCATTATTATTTTTTTTTCCACTGATCACTATTACTAGTAGTAATAGTGATTATTAAGTGATTGGGAGGACTCATGGGCCAATCAGTGCAGCCACAGGGGTCAAGGGATCACATGATCCCTTTAACAAATCACTGCTGCAGTAGGGGGGGTCAGGTACATGTGGACAATCGTTACAGGAAGTCATGTACTTCCTGTATACATTTTAACAGTATTATCAATGTAAATGGCTGTAACAGCAATCATTCTTACTATGCCGGCATGCAGGGCTGGATTTATCAGAAGGCACTGTAGACACACGCCTACAGGTGCCTGATGATGGAGAGGCAGCTTACCCCCCTCTCCGAGCGCCTCCCTCCCTTCTTCCTTATGCAAAGTCATGTTGAAAGTGTAAATGAGTTTACTCACCCTGTTCTAGGCATTCCACTGATGAGATCTCCCTTCAGTCAGGGGCACACCTAGCTACCTAATACATGGGGGCACCTCTAGCTACTTAATTTTGAGGGTACTTCTGGCTACCTAATCCTAAGGGGCACCTGTAGCTCCTATGACGGGCAAAGGAAGTAGAGAAGAAGTGACAGCTGGGCCAGACAGCACACTTGCAGTGCAGTTCGGCGGGTGTTTATAGCTTCATGGAAGGAGAAGTCTAGGGTGCCGGGACAATTGTGCCTATGGGCTCCTGTGTGGTAAATCTCCTCAAAGTTCTCCCGTGGTCTGCTGCTCAGCTACGATCAACCTCGGTAAAAGGCTCAGTGGCCTCAGTCGGGGTCTACCGTGCATGCGCAAAAGACCCAGACTGGACCCGACTGAGCCATTTACTGCGGCTGAATGGATCACGGCTGAACGGCAGACCGTGGGAGGATGGCTAGGGATTCAGACGTGCTTATGGGGCTGGAGGAAGCCCCGGGTAAGTATCAAATCTTGCGTTTCAGTCGTCTCTGGTACACTTTAAGTCGTTGAAGAGGTAGAAAAGGGTGGAGCAGGCAGGGCCACTCACAACATTTAGAATAGTCTAGTCTTTCTGGAAACAATTCTTGGTCAATTCATTATCACTTCTAGGCCTCTTTCCCACAGATGGCTGGACTTCACACTTGCCACAGATCTGCTGGTCAGCGAATACCATTCGTTTTTTTTATGTAATGCAACCTAATTGCAGCAGTTGGCACATGGTGGGTTTACTACATAGCAGAAAACCACTGCTTGTCACATCCCTATGGGGGGGGGAGCTTTGCTGCCTGCTCAGATATGCTTGCAAGGGAAAAGGTCCCACCCAACTGCCTGCAAACACCTGGCAGAGCTACGGGAGTGATTCAGAGGCGGTGGACAAACTGCTGTCATCTACCTGAGTGACAGAAGCTGTGAGAGCTCGTTCACACTGGAGGCGTTTTGTATTTTTTTTTTTTTTTAAGCGCTGGCGTTTTTAAAAATCGCCCTGAAAATGATTGTGCATTGATTCTCTATGAGAGAACCGATCATTTTTGAATGAAGGTATAGGAAAAACGCAAAATGCTCACACAATTGCTTTTTAGAATAAATACATTGTATTTATTCTTTTCCGGGGGAAAGAGTTCATTTCCTGACTTGCATCAGGGAGTGAATTAAACGCTCAGGAAAAGCGATTAGAAATGCAGTTTTCACAAAAACGCAACGCCCACCCAAGCGCCGGGAATCGGAAATAAAAATTGCATCAAAAATAAAACGTGAATGCACCACAATGGGAACGAGGCCTAAGTGCGATTTCGGGCTGCAGATGACACCTTGTTTCACACTTTCTAAACAGATGTGTGTATAAATGTTAAGGCCAGAACCCAAAGTTTGACCACTTCGCGTTGTGGCTGGCCACTTTGGGTTTTGGCCGGTCAATGTGCGAAGTGGCCTCGGCGCTGTGGCCAATGTCCGAAATGAGCAGAATACTGGCAGCTCCGATCATTTTCCCTGGCGCTGGCTCCGCCCCCCGCTATCGGCTTTCAGTCAGCCGGAGACGCACAAGTCCCCCCCCCCTCCCTCCCCCGAGTCGTTCGTGGCTGCAGGAAAGCAGAGCGGGGAGCGCTGTGGACATTGCTTCTGTCAGCACCCGCTCTGCAGGGACAAACAAATTCCTGCTTTCCCGCCTCTGCCTTCCTGCAGCCACTAACGACTCTGGGGGGGACGCATGTGTCCCCCGGCTGTCAGAAGCCGATAGCAGGGAGGCAGGGGGCAGAGCCAGCACCGGGGGAAATGATCGGAGCCGCCAGGATTTGGCTCATTTTGGACATTGGCCACAGCGCCGCGAACTTCGGGTTCTGGCCGTAACATATATAAGGAGTGTAGGTTAGCTGTGCGTTGGTGTAGTTTTTTTCTAATGAGTCCATTCAGTGATGTTACAATGTGGCTTTTCATGCAAAGGAACTGTAGAAATAGTGTGAAGTTATTCCCGTGTGAACAATTCCATGGCTGACTGTTAAGTCTTCTTAGCGGCAAGAAAAATGTAAACATTTCTAACAAAGCAATTACCGGTAATCCTTCAAAAGTCAGACAGACTAAAGCAAATGAATCCCATTTACAGAGTTGCTTATTTCATTACCCTGCATTACAGTATCCTAGTAAAACAAGGGAGGAGTCACATTTTAAAGGTATTCTGATTTGTGAGAAAGATTTCTGTCACGCTTATGCTCGGCACACATGACTCGTTTTTGCCGCTCGATTCTCCCGTTTGCTTGTTTCGCTGCTTGATTCCGCTGTCAGTTCTCTTTTCTTCTCTTTTTTTCCATTCACTGCAATCTGGAATTGAGCACAGAAACGATCGGGCGGGAGATTGGACATGTCAGAAATTATCTATTGAGCCATCTTAAAGAGACTCTGAAGCGAGAATCAATCTCAAAGCTCAAAGTTAGCAGGGGCACGTGTGCCGCTATCGCGCCGCTAAACGGGGGTCCCTTCACCCCCAAATCCCGCCCCCCCCCGCACGACTTGGTCGTACATTTGGTCGCTCCTGGAGGCAGGGCTAACCGCCGCAGCCCTGCCTCCAGTCGCGTCTATCAGTGGTGCATCGCCGCCTCTCCCCCTCCCCTCTCAGTGAAGGAAGACTGAGAGGGGCGGGGGAGAGGCGGAGATATGCGTTGACAGACGCGTGTGGGGCAGGGTTGCGGCGGTTAGCCCTGCCCCAACCAGGAAGCGCTCCCCTGCTTTACGGAGGGGATTTGTGGGATCAGGGACCCCCGTTAAGCCGCGGGATAGCGGCGGTTTAGCAGGGGCACACATGCCCCTGCTATTTATGAGGTCTGAAGCGAGATTTATTCTCGCTTCAGACTCTCTATAATGGCTCAAAAATGAGCCGTGTATGCCCGGCATAAAGCAGACCTGAACTCAGAACTTCCTCGCTTTAAAAGCTAAGCAACAGCGCGATGACCTTTAGGCTGCTTTCACAGTGGGACGTTACAAGCGCACGTTAGAGCAGCCTGTAACGCACCCCACAGCAATGAAAAATCGATGGGCTGTTCACAGTGCCCACGTTGCGTTACATAGTAACGCTGCGCCACCAGACAACGTACTGCATGCAGTACTTTCTAAGCGGCAGAGCCGCGTTGGACTGCTTGCACATGCTCAGTAACGTTGGGGAGGAGCGGAGAGCGGCCAGGCACATGGCTAATTAATATTCACTGCACTCAGTGACGTGCAGTGTTTACTTCCTGGAGCGGCCGCTCTGTGCGGCGATTGGCCGGCGGGACCACGTGATGCCGCATGCGCACAAGAGTACGCATCACAGCATCACGGATGCCAGAGTGAGCTGCACAACGCGGCTCACTCTGACGTCCAAAGCAGGGAGCACCAGGAGTTGCATTAGGGGCAAGTTATGCGACCATAACGTCCCCTAAAACGCAACGTCCTGGTGTGAAACCAGCCTTAAAGTGACCCTAAAGCCTACCAAAAAAACCGAGATGAACTCACCTGGGGCTTCCCTCAGCCCCCTGCAGACGATCGGTGCCCTCGCAGCTGCGCTCCGTAGCCTCTGGACCCGCCGGCGACGACTTCCGGTTTCGCCGGCCGACAGGCATGGGAACGCGAGTGGTTGTTCGCGTTCCCAGCCTGTATATCGCCCCCTATGCTGCTATTGCGACCTCCTGGCCTCAATAGCAGCATAGGGGGCGATATACAGGCTGGGAACGCGTACAACCACTCGCGTTCCCATGCCTGTCGGGCGGTGACGGCCAAACCGGAAGTGTTCGCCGGCGGGTGCAGAGGCATCGGGGCGGAGCTGCGAGGGCACCGATCGTCTGCAGGGGGCTGAGGGAAGCCCCAGGTGAGTTTATCTCGTGTTTTTTTTTTAATTTTTTTTATTTTTTTATTTTTTTTTTTTTTGTAGGGTTTAGGTTCACTTTAAAGAAAACACTTCTTTGTTATAGCTGATACAAGTCCTGCAATAAATCTGCAGTGTGTCTGCTTCCTGCTTTCATGGAAGCAGACATATTGTTAACCTCTTGTGTTTACTAATTAGCTGCTCTGCCGTGGCAGCCAGCCGACTCAGCTGAGATCAAATAATAACTTGTGATTAGTCACAGATGAGGGGGAATTAGAGAAGCTAAACTCTCTAAATATATACGGTGCAATGTGCATTTCTCTTGCTTTCCTTCTGTCCTGTGCAAGAGTTCAGGTCCAGTAGTTCGGCTATTATGCTGATCTTTTGGCATCTGCAGTCTAAGGCCACATACACACATCTTTGGAAAATGAAAGATCACAGACCAATTTTACCCCCTTCCATGTAGTATGAGAGCCATACCTTCACAGTCTTTTCTATGGAGCTGAACTCCCCATCAGAAAAAAATCTTTGCAAGATGCTGAACACACAGATGCTGTACAGACACAAAAGATCAGTATCTGCAAAAGATCTGTTCCTGCCAAAGATCCGTCCCTGCAAATTGCAAGCATAGTCTGAGATCTGCAGATCATTATACACACCTTGTTTAAAGAGGAACTCCAGTGAACATAATGTAGTAAAAAAAGTGCTTCATTTTTTACCATAATTATGTATAAATGATTTAGTCAGTGTTTGCTCATTGTAAAATCTTTCCTCTCCCAGATTCACATTCTGACATTTATTACATGGTGACATTGTTACTGTGGGCAGGTTATTTAGCTGTTTCTAGCTGCTCTGTCTGTTAGAGACAGCTAATAACAGCTATTTCCTGTCTCTGAACATTGTTACATTGTGGCAGTTTGCCAGCAGTACCGCGGTATTCAGAGCCTCTTGTGGGAGGGGTTTCAGCACAAAATCAGTCACACAGCGCCCCCTGATGGTCTGTTTGTGAAAATCATTGTCTTTCTCATGTAAAATGGGGTATCAGCTACTGATTGGGAAAAAGTTCAATTCTTGGTTGGAGTTTCTCTTTAACTGACATTCATCTGCAGATCAGACAATCATCTGCAGATCTGAAAATCCATCCTGGTGGATCTGATCTGCAGATGAATGTCTCTTAAACAAGGTGTGTATGATGATCTGCAGATATCATAGACTATGAATGCATTTTGCAGGAACAACTGATCTTTTGCAGGAACAACTGATCTTTTGCAGGAACAACTGATCTTTTGCATGTATACAGCATCTGTGTGTGCAGCATCTTGCAAAGATTTCTGTCTGATGTGGAGTTCAGCTCCATAGAATAGACTGTGTAGGTATGGCTCTCATACTACATGGAAGGGGGTAAAATTGTTCTGTGATCTCTCATTTTCCAAAGACTGTAGTCTGATGTGTGTATGAGCCTTAAGAACATCAACAACGAAACATTTGCAAAACTCACTTCTCCCCCAAAGCGCATTAGCTTGTCACAGATCAGTACATAGTGATGAGTACATGGGTAAAAGTTATTTCATCCTAAATGCCAGACTAAATGGGTGGCTTTTCAGTGTTGATTTAAACGTGTCCAGGGTTGGAGCTGTCTTCAGTCTGGCAAGGCATTCCAAAGGGTAGGTGCAGCATGACAGAAACATCTGGCTCTAAAGGTTTTCAGTTGGACTCTGGGGGTGGTAAAGTTATTGGATATTTTAGATCTGCGGTTGTTGGTGTGACACAGTTGCAACAAATCCTTCAGGTTTCCAGGTTTAGATTGTGTAGGGATTTGAACGTTAGCATGCCGATTTTCACTCCTTTCCAACCAACTAACGCAGATAGGCGTTGGGAAGGTGTCAGCCACCGGACTACCTAACGCCGAAAAGCGTCAAGTCCTGGTGCAGCGTTTTGCAGGGGATCACACGCTCGGTCATCACTCTAACAGCGGTGATCGCCGCTATTAGTCTGTTACAGTGAAACCACCGTCTATTTAAATTGTACAGCACTGCGATCTACGGCAGCTCTGTACTGGGGACAGCAGTGTCACTCTGCTGTCCCCTGGGGAGGCACAAGAGCGATCGGCTCTTATAGACTGATGCTTATGAGAGCTGATCTCTGTGATTGACTGGCGGGGGAGGGAGGGATTGGAGTAGGAAAAAATAAATATGAAAATAGCGAAATTTATTGAACAAAAACAAAGAAATAAAATAAACTTAGCAGCAATGATCAAAGCCTGTTGGTTGGCAGAAAAGGGGCCATTAAAGCTGCAGAGCACTTAATTGTAAAACAAAAAATAACCTGGTCACTAGGGGGGGTGTAAGCCTGTGGTCTTTAAAGGGAACCTAAACTGAGAAGGATCTGGATTTTTACTTTTAAAATAATACCAGTTGCCGGACTCTCCTGCTGATCCTGTGTCTCTAATACTTTCAGCCACAGCCCCCTAACAAGCATGCAGATCAGGTGCTCTGACTGTAGTCAGACTGGATTAGCTGCATGCTTGTTTCAGGTGTGTAATCCAGCCACTCCTGCAGTCAGAGATTAGCAGGATGCCAGGCAACTGGTATTGTGTAAAAGGAAATATCCATATCTCTCTCAGTTAAGGTTCCCTTTAAGTGGTTAAAAACGATCCTCCATTATATGGGTAGCCAGTGTAGTGAGCAAAGGATTGGTGTTCTGTGGCAATGGCCGGGTTGGCTCTATGCGGCAGCATTCTGTACTAGCTGCAGGCGGTGTAGGTCTTTATTTGGAAGGCAGTGTTGCCAACCGCCCGTAAATTTACAGGCATTCTGTTCAGCTGCCCGTGAATTCCGTAAGGAATTTAGCAGCGTCTGTGAGCAGGAGGGGAGCAGCGCAGAGAAGAGGGAGAGTGGTGGGCACAGCGGGGAGTGGGGGGTGGGCATCTTACGGCCCCCCCCCCCACCTCCATCACATTATGGCTCTCCCTCACTCACTCTCCCTTCCAGAACAGTGGGGTGCGGCGTTTGGAAGTGGGCGGAACTTGCCTCCGTCTCGCTCCAAGCGCCGGAAGTTCTTGTGCCGCTGCTCTGGTCTGGACCAGAGTAGCGGCAAATCCATCCCGCGTCTGCAACGAGACGGAGGTAAGTTCTGCCAGCCACCGCACAACACTTTGTTGTGGAGGGGAAAGTGAGGGAGGGAGAGCACTAAGGTGAGGGAAGGGGGGGGGGGGAGGAAGAGATGGCCCCCGCTGATCCCACAGCTCTCTCTCTTCTCTGCGCTGTTCCCCTCCTGCTGGGGGGACACCTGGCTACCTATACTGGGGACATATATACTCCTGCCTACATATACTGGGGACGTATACACCTGCCTACATATACTGGGCACATATAACCCTGGCTACATATACTGGGGACATATACCCCTGGCTACATATACTGGGCACATATACCCCTGGCTACATATACTGGGCACATATACCCCTGGCTACATATACTGGGCACACATACCCCTGGCTACATATACTGGGCACATATACCCCTGGCTACATATACTGGGCACATATACCCCTGGCTACATATACTGGGCACATATACCCCTGGCTACATATACTGGGCACATATACCCCTGGCTACATATACTGGGCACATATACCCCTGGCTACATATACTGGGCACATATACCCCTGGCTACATATACTGGGCACATATACCCCTGGCTACATATACTGGGCACATATACCCCTGGCTACATATACTGGGCACACATACCCCTGGCTACATATACTGGGCACACATACCCCTGGCTACATATACTGGGCACACATACCCCTGGCTACATATACTGGGCACACATACCCCTGGCTACATATACTGGGCACACATACCCCTGGCTACATATACTGGGCACACATACCCCTGGCTACATATACTGGGCACATATACCCCTGGCTACATATACTGGGCACATATACCCCTGGCTACATATACTGGGCACATATACCCCTGGCTACATATACTGGGCACATATACCCCTGCCCACATATACTGGGGAAATATACCCCTGCCCACATATACTGGGGAAATATACCCCTGCCCACATATACTGGGGAAATATACCCCTGCCCTGCCTACATATACTGGGGAAATATACCCCTGCCTACATATACTGGGGACATATACCCCTGTCTACATATACTGGGGACATCTATACCGCTGGCCACCTATTTTTAGGGAACCACTGCCATATTATCTGTATTTTAACGTGGATTTTTCGTGAAATGCTGTAAGATTACATGTATTTTGGGGGAAGGGGGGGGGGAAACACTATGGCAGAGCTCAAACTTCCCCGGCAGACCTTTTACAGCACTACTAAAAGCATGTATATTTGGCCCCACCCATGACCACACCCACATTCTGTGGCGGGACCACGCCCATTTTTCGGCGAGCTACACAGGAATTTTGTCAGAAAAACAGTCTCGTCAGTAAATTTTTAGGTATTTGTCAGTAGATAATAACGTGAAAGGTTGGCAACACTGTTGGAAGGCCTGCATAGAGGGCATTGCAATAGTCCAGTGTGATGTGATGAAGGTTTGAACTACGGTTAGAAGATCCTCGAAGCAATGAGGTACTTCATTATTATTATTTTTTTTTAAATTTATTAATTTTTTTTGCAATATTCCTTAGGTGAAAGAGGGAATGTTTCACAACAGCTGGATTTTGATTCCTGAAGTTTAATTCCCCATCAGTCACTAAACCCGAGCTGCGCACAGTGTTGGAGTTGAGTTGCATTAAGGTCTAAGTTCCCTACCCTCTGTGGTGTTGACTGTTTCCGGAGCTGCTTGGCTGCTAAGGGCTGACCTCTGATGACAAGAACCTCAGTTTGTCAGCATTTTGTTTAAAGGACAACTGTAAGGCTAGAGATGTGGAGGCTGCCATACTTATTTCCTTTTAAGTAATACCTGTTGCCTGGCTATCCTGCTGATCCTCTGCCTCTAATACGTTTAGCCATAGACCCTGAACAAGCATATGTAGATCAGGTGTTTGATATTACTGTCAGATCTAACAAGATTAGCTGCATGCTTGTTCCTGGTGGTGTTCAGACATAACTGCATCCAAATAGATGAGAAGGATAGCCAGGCAACTGGTATTGTTTAAAAGGAAATCCATATTCTTCTCACTTAGGTTGTCCTTTGAGCCAGTCATCGTTCATTCACTTCTGGAGCTCAGCTAAGCATGTTAATTTTTAGAATGGGGTCTGTCATGTCGGGTTTGAAGGACAAATCTAACTGGGTGACCTCAGACTTTCAATCTCAAATTGATCTCCAATTCCAAACTTAAAGTGGAACTTATGCTATAGCTTTAGTTTTAAGTAGATTTGGGAAGGATAAGAAGTTATAACACTCCTATACCTCATAAAAAAATATTGAATATTTTGAATGGACTTCCATTCCTCAAGATCTCAACAACCAGGAAACCGTGTGTTTAAGGGACGTTCTATCCTCTGTGTTTTTTCTCCTCACTTTCCTTTAGGTCATTTTAAAGTGGTCTGAAACTCTGACATAACATTCAATAAAAATGTGTTTTTCTACTTTTTGTTACCCATACAGTTACTATATTAATTTTTGTGCACAAGTAATATTGTCTGTTAACAAACTACAAGTTCCCAAAATACAGTTTATCTGTTCTGAAAGCTGCCATTGCATTTTATTCAAGCTTCTATTTATTCCATATTTAACCTCTTGACGACCAGCTAACGCCGATTGGCGTAAACTGGTCGTCTGCGGGTTACCATGGAAACGGCCGCTCGATCGAGCGGCCTTTCCATGTCAGTTCACGGAGGGTGTCTCCGTGAACAGCCGGAGAGCCGCCGCTCGCGGCTCGCCGGCAATATGTAAACAGGCGGGGAAGAAATCCCCGCTGTTTACATCATACGGCGCTGCTGCGCAGCAGCGCCGTAAGGCAGATCGGCGATCCCCGGCCTCTGATTGGCCGGGGATCGCCGCATTCTCATTCGCCGGCATCTGTTGTAGGCGGCGCAGGACGGATCTCCGTCCTGCGCTGCCCATAGGAGGAAGGGAAACGCCGGAGGGGGACGGAGGCGGAAAATGGCTGCGGAGGGGGGCTTTGAGGAGCCCCCCCCCGCCGAACGAACAGAGCCGGCGGCGATCAGACCCCCCCAGCAGGACATCCCCCTAGTGGGGAAAAAAGGGGTGTAGTCTGATCGCTCTGGCTCACTCCTGATCGGTGCTGCGGGCTAGAGAGCCCAAGCAGCACCGATCATTGCAGGAAGCCCTGGTCGGCAAGTGGTTAAATCTCCTGGTGAGCTCTTTTGAACTGTGTGCATGTTTGAAGCGGAGATCTTCACAGAGAGCTTGTTTTCAGTTGTTACAATGTAACAACTGAGGAATGTAAATAAAAGATAATGTTGCCCCCATTTAGGATGTAGATCATAAGCTGAAGGGGCTTACCACTGCAGGACAACGTGCTGTGTTTAACTGTTTGAATGCTGTTCTGCTACAATTTTTGTTTGTGCAAGTAGTGTCACAGACCGCAAGGGCCGGTCCGCGATTGGGGTCAATCGATTGGGGTCAGAAATGCTCTCACACTGTCATTTTGCTCATCACGAAGCGTAACCGACTTCGCAAATTAATGAACCGACTAGGGTAGGGAGCGTTGGGATGCCAAAGGATCCACCACACACATACAATTCAAAAGCTTGCCACGACCTGTGAGACAGCACAGGACTGTAAATATTTTAGCACACTGCGAACACTGTAAGTTAACCCTTAGCTGTATGCAGGGATTGGCACCAGACCTGATTATCTGTGCCTGATTCCAGCATATGAGGTATAAATACAGGATACTCTAGAACACAAGGTAATGTTTTCGGAGGAGTAAGTACGATTGTGTATGTTCAGCAACAGGTCATAACCACTAAACTATTTTTAAACGTTTAATAACAAAAATGCATTATACACATTTATACAGATTAGCACATAGACACATTGCTAAAAATAAAAGGGATAAAATTACTTTAGGTATGGCTGAGCAGTCCATTTGGAGAATGAAGAAAAAGAGTCCGGTTTAAATTAGGCATTAGTGGTAAGAGTCCTTGAAACAATGCATGCGTTCGGTCCTTCTGTAGGAACGCATGCTCGAAGCTCTTCTTTATATTCATAAGCTGCCTGCGACCCTGTAGCAAATTAGGGTACACATGCCTAGTCTATCGCATTCGGTCTGCGTATGCTGAATAAAGCAGTTTCCTGACTGACCCCCAATTGTTACAAAATTATAATTCGGGTGGATGAGAGAACTGGTTTATGGGTATCAGAAAATGTATTTTTTTGTCTTTTGATGACAAGCCTATTTTGAAGTACAAAAAAGTTCTCTTTGTTTGGTTCTAAGATTTCGGAGGGATCCCTTATGTATGCTGGCTCTATCTGGATTTTGGGGATGCACTGTAGGCAGCAAATGGGCTCAGCGGGAGGTTTAGCCACGTGTGACATTCCTCTTTGTACATCTGCAGGACATGGGGAAGGTTTTCACTCAGTGTGGGTGATGGGGGAAGCTCTTAAGAGAAGAGAGAAAACAAAATGCACTTCGAGTGACAAAACAAAACTGACATTCTGCTCGACAATACGGAAATCGGTGGCGATTACGCACAGCTTTCCGTAGTGTTCACCACAAGTAGGTTTAAGGCTGTAAGTAATCTTTTAGAGCAAAGAAGACCACTTTAGGGCCCGTTCACACTTGAGTGTTTTGCTGGCGATTTCGGCAAAACGCTCAAAAGCTAGAGGTTTTTTTTTTAAAGCGCTAGGGTAATAAGTCTATGGGCCCGTTCTCAATTGGGCGATTTGCGCTAATCACCGCGAATTGCCCAAAAATGTTAAGCGCAAAAGCGTAGCCTGCACCATTTTCAGGCGATTTCCCGGCGATCATGCTTTAGTGCTATAGAAGCGCAAAAAAGTGATCTCTAAAAAGTCGCCAGGTGCGAATGGTGCTTTTTTGGCATTAATCTCCAAAAAAAAGCTAGCAAAATCGCTAGCGTTTTGCGATCAGCAAGTGTGAATGGGCCCTCAAGGTAACAACCAAATACATTTCTAGGCAGACCTGCCTACCAGGTTTAATTGATGAAGCTTATATAGTTATATAGCTCTACAGCCTTACCACATTTGATTAAGCAGAAAACAAATGATTTTACTGAACATTTTGCGAAATTTCCATTTTCTGAGGCAGTTACCACGTTGAAAAATTACCAACAACTATGGTAAATCCCTCAAATGTAAGTTCGCAAAGATTGCTGTCTATATTATATCATGTTCCCTGCACTGCAATAATCCATCAAATATCAAAATACTTAAAAGGAACCTAAAGCAGTATTCTCCCCAGAATTTTTTTCCAGCCGGGTGGTATGAAAAAGTAGCCAGGTGGGGTGCAATGGGGGAATGCAGGGCTTCTTACAGTATAGGAGAAGGATATGGAGGTGAGCCAATGATAGCCGGGTGCTCACCAAAATAAGCTGGGTGGACCACCCGGCTAAAAGACTGGGGGAACACTGTAAAGCGAAACTAAGGTCGCTAGTTGAACTTACCTGGATCTTCTTCCAGCCCCCTGTAGTTGCCGTGGTCTCTCACTGTCTTTCTGCTCTTCTTCCTTCAGCCACTGTGTCTGTCCAAGAGCTGCAGGAGTGCTCCCGAGGCCTGGAGTGTTGTGCGCTTGCGCAGTTCCAAAAGACTGCAAATGTGCACAACATACGCGGCCTAGGGCTGCGCACCCACTCTACAGCAAGGTTTCGGAAGGGGGGGGGGGGTAGCGGTTGAATGGAGCAGTGCGGAAGGATGGCGAGGGACCAGGACCATTGCAGGCGGCTGGAAGATGCCCCAGGTAAGTTAAACTGGAGACTAAAGTGTTGCTTTAGGTACTTTTTTTTTTGTTTTTTTTTTGTTTTTTTTTTTTTTTTATACAGAATGAAATATTGCATGAAGTAAAAATCTCAGTGAATTGTCATGCAGTTTTTCAGCTAATAACCAAACTATTACTGCACGTGTGAAAATCATAGTGCATTTGGAAAAAAGGGTCTAAAATACCGCATGAGGTAAATTGTTGAACTTGAAGTGTTTACCAGACGTGCCTTAGGGCTCGTTCACACCTAAGCGGGAATTGTGTGATTCCTGCTCACCGCAAACCGCTATCGTTTTTTAAAACCTCTTAGCCGATGTTCTCCTATGGCAGTGTTCTCACTGCTGCGATCATGGGTGTTTTACCTTTACCTGCAGTGTTTTGGCTGTGATTCTGGAGCAATTGCGAGTAGCATGTATAAAACCGCTCCCAAAACGCTACTTTGTCTAGCAATTTTTCTGCGGTAATCGCACCTAATAGTGGTCTGAAATAGAGATGACCCGAATCTCCGATTTTAGGTTCGCGAACTTCGCAAAAGGTTCGGTTCGCGTGAACTTTCGTGAACCGCAATAAACTTCAATGGGATTGTGAACTTTGAAAACTAGAAACATTGATGCTGGCCACAAAAGTAATGGAAAAGAGGTTTCAAGGGGTCCAACACCTGGAGGGGGGCATGGATGAGTGGGATAGACTCCAAAAGTGCCGGGGAAAAATCTGGATTTGACGCAAAGCAGTGTTTTAAGGGCAGAAATCACATTGAATGCTAAATTGCAGGCTTAAGGTGCTTTCAAACATCTTGCATGTGTATACATCAATCAGGGAGTGTAATTCGAGTTCTGCTTCACACTGACACACCAAACTCACTGTGTAACGCACCGCAAACAGCTGTTTGCGTAGTGACTGCTGTGCTGGACTGGTGTGCACCATGGCCAGAGTGCAGGCCTTGGCGGTGTTCAAGCCCATATGGTCGCTGGGCTGTGGTAGCTCAATGATAGAACAGTGACTGTCCAGCTGATCAAATTTGGTCTGCCCACAATGAAGCAATAATCTTATTATCATCTTGTATGTAGGTAGGCATAGGTAGGTGCCCCAGTATAGGTAGGTTGGCATAGGTAGGTGTCCCAGTATAGGTAGATAGGCATAGGTAGGTGCCCCAGTAGTTAGCTAGGCATAGGTAGGAGACCTGGTATAGGTAGGTAGGTGCCCCAGTAGTTAGCTAGGCATAGGTAGGAGTCCCAGTATAGGTAGGTAGGCATAGGTAGGTGCCCTAGTGTAGGTAGGTATAGGTAGGTGTCCCCGTATAGGTAAGTAGGTGCCCCAGTAGTTAAGTAGGTGTCCCAGTATAGATAGGCAGGGCCTGGCTGGCACAGTAATAGCAATTACCAAGGTCCAGCTGCAACAGATAGGGCTGTATAATGTCAGTGTCAGTGGGCAACACACAAAAAAAAAAACACACCAGGAGAACATTAGCTCTCTAAAGAGCTTTTGAGGGTGCTATTTTAGCAATAACAATCAGCCAGGAGCAAGCTAACAAGCCTACAAGAGCCTAATCTATGAGAGTCTGCCAGCAGCTGTCCCTTCACTAATTACTGCAGGTGCACGAGTGAGTGTAATAGCCAGCGCTGCCTGCCTTTTTAATAAGGTGGGGAGTGGCTCCAGGAGAGAGTGTAGCCTAATTGGCTACAATGTGCCTGCTGACTGTGATGTAGAGGGTCAAAGTTGACCCTAATGGCGCACTATGGGGGCAAACCGAACTTCCGCAAAAGTTCGCCTTCGCTGGCGAACACGAACCACCAAAAGTTCGCCTGAAACCGTTCGTTGGCACACCGTTCGGGCCATCTCTAGTCTGAAACGAAGCATTTCTTCAATACTCTAACAGATTTACAGCCTTAAAGGGGAACTGAAGAGAGAGCTATATGGAGGCTGTCAGGTTTATTTCCTTTTAATCAATACCAGTTGCCTGGCAGCCCTGCTGGTCTATTTCTCTGCAGTAGTATCTGAATAAAACCAGAAACAAGCATGAAGCTAGTCTTGTTAGATCTGACTTTAAAGTCTGAACCACTGAAACGCCTGATCTGCTTAATGCTTGTTCAGGGGCTATGGTTAATAGTATTAGAGGCAGAGGATCAGCAGGGCTGCCAGGCAACTGGTATTGCTTAAAAGGAAATAAACATGGCAGCCTCCATATACCTCTCTCTTCAGTTCCCCTTTAAATCTATCATAAAAAATGTTTATAGCAAAACCGCTTTCAACCAGTTAATCACAGCACTTCTGTAGTAGAAATTTCCTCTCACTTCTGATCACCATCAGAAGAGGAGATGACATTATCTTTTGTTTACATTCCTCAGTTGTTAGTTACAGCCAGCCACTAACTGAAATGGAACTGCACTGAGCTAACTAGCGGAGACAGATGATAAATTGTCACTAGAGCTTCTGTATTCATATATTAAATTCTATGAATAAAATGCAATGGCAGCTTTTAGAGCAGATAAACTGTACTTTGGGACCTCCTTAATTTTGTAAACCAGCAGTATTACGTGTGCACAAAAGCAAATATAACTGCATGGGTACTAAAAAGTAGGGAGAACACATTTTTCTTGAATGTTATGTCAGAGTTTTATTCCACTGTAAGGTGCCCACTGTACAATGTTCAGTGAAGAATTGCCCAAGCAATCGGAAATAAAATGTTAAATGTAATACATCAATTATTGCCCCATGAAAGAACCTTCTATTGATTACAACTAATTATAAAAATAAATTTAAAAAAAGTGATTGAAATTGTCATACAACGAGCAACTTTAGAATTGTTAAGTCGATTTGGGACATCTACAAAGTTCATTTTCTGCCAAGCCGATCAAATTTATCTGATCGCTTGGGCAATTATTTACTAAAAATTACCGTTAGTGGGTACTTTTTGGTGAATTTGAAGCCTTTGGTGCACCAGAAGAAGAAGTCCATCAGAGTGTATGAGATCTGTTATCTGTCTTAATATACAAAGTCCATGTTATCTTGTTATGCATTGTACCTTAAAGGGGCAGTATGGCAAAAAATTGTAAAATTTAACCACTTCACCACTGAGGGGTTTTACCCCCTGACCACCAGAGCAATTTTCACCTTTCAGCGCTCCTTCCATTCATTCGTCTATAACTTTATTATTACTTATCCCAATGAAATGAACTATATCTTGTTTTTTTCGCCACCAATTAGGCTTTCTTTAGGTGGGACATTATGCCAAGAATTATTTTATTCTAAATGTGTTTTAATGGGGAAATAGGAAAAAATGTGGGAAAAATTATTATTTTTCAGTTTTCGGCCATTATAGTTTGTAAATAAAGCATGCTACTGTAATTAAAACCCATGAAATGTATTAACCCATTTCTCCCGGTTATAAAACCATTTAAATTATGTCCCTATCACAATGTTTGGCAACAGTATTTTATTTGGAAATAAAGGTGCATTTTTTCAGTTTTGCATCCATCCCTAATTACAAGCCCGCAGTTTATAAAGTAACAGTGTTATACCCTCTTGACATAAATATTTAAAAAGTTCAGTCCCTAAGGTAACTTTTTTTTTTTTTTTTGTTTTTTTTGTTTTTTTTTTTTTTATTACAAAAAAAAATAAAATAAAAATTGGGGAGTGTGGGAGGTAATGAGTTAATTTATTGTGTAAATGTAATGTTTGTATATGTAAAATGCTTTTAGGGTGTAGTTTACTATTTGGCCACAAGATGGCCACAGAGTGTTTGTTTACATGCGACCTGTAAGCGTCCGGAAGGACGCTTACAGGAAGCAGTAGGAGGCTGGGAGACTCACAATGATCTCGCTGTTTCTGAAAGAAGCAGCAGATCATTGCGGGGGCTTAGATCAACGAACGGGAATGGATTTTCCCGTTCATTGATCTCCGGGCGGACGGCGGCGTGCACGAGCGGCGGGTGCACGCGCACGAGCGGCGGGAGCGCGGACAGCGGCGGTAGCGCGGAAGGTACGGATTTCTCCGTCCCTGGTTTTTTAGGAGGGAAAAAAGGGGCGGAGAAATCCGTACGCGTGGGGGTAAAGTGGTTAAATTGTGCGAACATATACAGATAAGTACATTTTTTTTTTTTTTCCAGAGTAAAATGAGCCATAAATTACTTTTCTCCTATGTTGCTGTCACTTACTGTAGGTAACTAGGTACTGTTACTGACAGAAGCGACAGGTTTTGGACTAGTACATCTCTTCATGGGGGATTCTCAGGGATTTATTTATTTTCAAAAGCACTTAGTGAGTGGCAGTTTCTCTATCCAACTGCCCAAAAACTGTGTAGCGAGCAGGGAAGCTGGCCAGCATCATTGTTTAAATCCTTTTTAGGGAATATCTTTATAAAGAATAAAAGCCTTACCGAGAATCCCCTATGAAGAGGTGGACTAGTCCAAAACCTGTCGCTTCTGTCAGATTTCTACTACGTACTGTGAGGGACAGCAACAAAGGAAAAAAGTAATTTATGGCTCATTTTACACTGCAAAAAACATACTTTTTATTTGTCTATGTTTAAACTTTTTTTTTTTTTTTTTTTTTTTACTTTTGTTGCCATAGTGCCCCTTTAATAATCAGTGCTTTCCATTATTTGAAAGTCAATAAAAAGTTTTAAAACCTAAAAAAAAAACATATGGAACTACACACACAACTCACAGGGGTACAAACGCCAGATGACACTAATGGTAGCCATACACTGGTTGATTTGCCATCAGATTCGACCAACAGATCGAACCTGATCAGAGAGGGATCGTATGGCTGCCTTTACTGCAAACAGTTTGTGAATCGATTTCAGCATGAAAGCAATAACAATCAGTGATCGAATCTGCTGTATATCGGTGGGAAAATCGTTGTGTATGGGCCCCTTAAGACAGCCAAAGACCACCTTGTGCGATAATCTAGCACAGTAAACCCTTGATGTCACCTAAAGATCTAGCCTCCTGAATCTTGAGTGCATTGTTTACTAAACATCCTGCCCACCAGAAGTTGTTCAGGTCATGTGACACGTTTTTACAGCCAAGGCTTAAATTGTCACCCAAGGGATTGAGTACCAATCCCTACTGGGCGACAGTCCTCTTACATGTGTAGAAAGAAACAGTTAAACAATGATATACACTAGTGGTATCGGCTATGTCTGCTAGTGGTATCGGTAATATTTGCTTTCTGTCGCAGTCTGAGCCCCCTCTGACGAAGCCTCCCTTTTTTATGGGATGGAAACATGTTGGGTCTTTTTGTGACACTTAGTACAATATGTATAGCACTTTATATGTATCCAATAAACCTTTCTTTTTACACTAGGTGGTTAACGCCATAGGACGGTTCCCCTTTCAGCTGTGCGTTCCACCCAGAGCAATCAATTCACTGCTTTAATAGCAGTCTATGGAATCTTTGCTACAATGGAGTTTACACTAGTAGGATAACTTGTACCATCAGTGTATAGATTCGTTTGACTTCTAACCACATTAAACAGGAACCTAAGGCTAGGGCCACACTTGTGACGGATCTCTAATGGCCTCCTGGGGCAGGCAGTGCAATAACCACTCCAGTGGTCTGTTTGGAGTCCAGAGGCGTTTGTTTCCACCATAAGGTTGTATGGGAAGCACATCTGCTTGCTTGGAAAAATTGCCCAGGTTGGGATATTGTGTTCCCCAACAGATCCATTGCAAAATGAGGTGTGAGATCAGCGGCAGCCACTGCACAGACTCCCCTCTCTGGGATCCAGCGCTGCATTTTTCCCTCCTTCCTCCGGGTGTTGCCGTAACCCTATAGTGAGTTCGGGGTCTGCCGTCATGACTACAAATCTGGTTAGAATGGCTGCCAGCGTGTGGATCCCGGGGGAGGGGAGTTAAAACGCCAACATGCTGCGCTGTCTCGCCATACTTCTCAGTGGCTACCCCCGAGTCAGGCCCGGGATTACTCTTGCTGGCTTTTGTTATTTCCACCCCGACAGGGTTACCGCCAAGGAGGTTAAAGGACAACTAAAGCGAGAGGGATATGGAGCCTGCAGTATTCATTTCATTTTAAGCAATATCAGTTGCCTGGCTGTCCTGCTGATCCACTGCCTGTAATACTTAGACCCTGAACAAGCATATGCAGATCAGGTGTTTCTGACATCGTCAGATCTGACAATTAATAGCATGCTTTTTTTTTTGTTTCCTGGTGTGATTCAGACACTACTGCAGCCAGATTGATCTGCACGACTGCCAGGCAACTGGTATTGCTTAAAAGGAAATGAATATGGCAGCTTCTATATTCCTCTCACCTCAGTTGACCTCACCTCAGTCTTGTTTAATGTTCACTTTCTCGCCACTGTAGGCTATTTTGCGAGTTTATCATTGAGTAAAGAACTGCTTTAAAGCAAGCACCCAGCTAATCTGTGCATGACCTGATGTAATTAACCTGCAGGTAACACGTTTGACTCTCCCTGCCATATCTGGACCCCTGTATACAGCTTCCTTTACGTTAAGTTGACCTATCTCCTCATTATCCTGCCACTTCCTGGTGCTGATTACTGGATATGTGGACAGTGTATATGTGCATTCAGGCAGAAATGTCACTGTGGGCCCTGTATCTGGCAGAAGGAGCAGCATAATAATTATGCAGGCTCTGCTGACCATTCAGTACTGTGTCATGATTCTAAGGCCTGCCTATATGTACATGTGCATCTGTCGCTGTAAGTGTCAGGCCTGTGCTTTCCCCACCACATAGTGTTTGTCATCCAGGCCTGCTCAGCTGTATTTGGAGCAGTGGGAGTGTAGGAGGTAAAGATCAGCCTACAGATTTCTCTATCTAGTAAAGAGGTTAAAACAGAAGTGAAAACAAACAGTGCGCAGTGTGGAGCTTCAGCCCTGCACAGCACTGCGTACTGACAGTAATACTGTATCTGCTTAGTGTCATGTAGTCATTTCAAGAAAAAGTTACTGGATAGCATTTTTTTTTCCTGATCGACCTTTACTTAATAAATAGGTTTCCTCTCTGACCCCTGCATTAGCAGAGCTGAGTGTTGTGTTTGGGGCGTCATTAGGTCATGTTGACTTTGGATGACCGCATGTTTGCTGGATGAAAAAGTTTCATGTTTCAGTCTAAGCACTGCATATTTGCAGCAGGTAAAGTTTTTTTTTTTTTTTTTTTTTTTTTTTTTGAAGAGGAACTTTATCCCAGGATTGAACTGCATCCCAATCAGTAGCTGATCACCCCCTTCCCGCATGAAATCTTTACCTCTTCTTGAATAGATCATCAGTAGGGTCTGTATGGCTGATATTGTGGTGAAACCCCGCCCACAATGTGATGTCATGACTGTGGTCCTGACAGTTTGCTGTCTGTGAAGCTTGTTGTATTGTGGGATAACGCCCGACAATACAACAAGCTTGTATTGTGGGAGGTTATCCCGCAATAGAACGTCTTTTCCCAACTGCCAAGCAAGCAATATGTATAGCTATATTTAACCACTTAAGGACCACAGTCTTTTCAGACCACTGCAGCTTTCACGGTTTATTGCTCGCTCATACAACCTACCACCTAAATGAATTTTACCTCCTTTTCTTGTCACTAATACAGCGTTCTTTTGGTGCTATTTGATTGCTGCTGCGAGTTTTATTTTTTATTCATCAAAAAAAATGACTTTTTTTTAACTTTGTGCTGACATTTTTCAAATAAAGTAAAATTTCCTATACATTTGAGCGCGAAAGTTATTCTGCTACATGTCTTTGATAAAAAAAAAACAAAAAACATTCAGTGTATATTTATTGGATTGGGTAAAAGTTATAGCGTTTACAAACTATGGTGCCAAAAGTGAATTTTCCATTTTCAAGCATCTCTGCCTTTTCTGAGCACCTGTCATGTTTCATGAGGTGCTAAAATTCCAGGATAGTATAAATGCCCCCCAAATGACCCCATTTTGGAAAGAATACATCCCAAAGTATTCACTGAGAGGCATGGTGAGTTCATAGAAGATTTTATTTTTTTGTCACAAGTTAGCGGAAAATGACACTTTGTGGGAAAAAAAAAAAATATCCATTTCTGCTAACTTGTGACAAAAAAAAAAAAAAAAAGAAATCAGCCACGGACTCACCATAGCCCTCTTTGAATACCTTGAAGTGTCTACTTTCCAAAATGGGGTCATTTGTGGGGTGTATTTACTGTCCTGGCATTTTGGGGGGTTCAAAATTGTAAGCACCCCTGTAAAGCCTAAAGGTGCTCATTGGACGTTGGGCCCCTTAGCGCACCTAGGCTGCAAAAAGGGGTCACACATGTGGTATTGCCGTACTCAGGAGAAGTAGTATAATGTGTTTTGGGGTGTATTTTTACACATACCCATGCTGGGTGGGAGAAATATCTCTGTAAATGACAATCTTTTGATTTTTTTTTTTACACACAATTGTCCATTTACAGAGAGATTTCTCCAACCCAGCATGGGTATGTGTACAAATACACCCCAAAACACATTATACTACTTCTCCTGAGTACGGCGATACCACGTGTGGCACTTTTTTGCACCCTTACTGCGCTAAGGGGCCCAAAGTCCAATGAGTACCTTTAGGATTTCAAGGGTCATTTTGAGAAATTTTGTTTCAAGACTACTCCTCACGGTTTAGGGCCCCTAAAATGCCAGGACAGTATAGGAACCCCACAAATGACCCCATTTTAGAAAGAAGACACCCCAAGGTATTCTGTTAGGAGTACGGTGAGTTCATAGAAGATGTTATTTTTTGTCACAAGTTGGCGGAAAATGACACTTTGTGAAAAATCCAATAAAAATCAATTTTCGCCAACTTGTGACAAAAAATAAAATCTTCTATGAACTCACCGTACTCCTAACGGAATACCTTGGGGTGTCTTCTTTCTAGAATGGGGTCATTTGTGGGGTTCCTATACTGTTCGGGCATTTTAGGGGCTCTAAACCGTGAGGAGTAGTCTTGAAAACAAATGTCTCAAAATGACCCTTGAAATCCTAAAGGTATTCATTGGACTTTGGGCCCCTTAGCGCAGTTAGGGTGCAAAAAAGTGCCACACATGTGGTATCGCCGCACTCGGGAGAAGTAGTTTAATGTGTTTTGGGGTGTATTTTTACACATACCCATGCTGGGTGGGAGAAATATCTCTGTAAATGACAATCTTTTGATTTTTTTTTTTTTTAACACACAATTGTCCATTTACAGAGATATTTCTCCCACCCAGCATGGGTATGTGTAAAAATACACCCCAAAACACATTAAACTACTTCTCCCGAGTGCGGCGATACCACATGTGTGGCACTTCTTTGCACCCTAACTGCGCTAAGGGGCCCAGAGTCCAATGAGCACCTTCAGGCTTTACAGAGGTACTTACAATTTAGCACCCCCACCCACTTGCCAGGACAGTTAACAAACCCCACAAATGACCCAATTTTGGAAAGAATACACGCTAAGGTATTCCATGAGGGCCATGGTGAGTTCATAGAAAATTTTATTTTTTGTCACAAGTTAGCGGAAAATGACATTTTGTGAAAAAAAAACAAACAAACCACAATTTCTGCTAACTTGTGACAAAAAATAAAATATTCTATGAACTCACCATGCACCTAACGGAATACTTTGGGGTGTCCTCTTTCCAAAATGGCATCATTCGTGGGGTCTGTCCTGGCATTTTAGGGTCTCTGCAATCATTACATGTATGGCCAGTATTAGGAGTTTCTGCTATACTCCTTATATATTGGGCATAAGGGTAATGCACTCTGGGCTGAAAGGAAAAATGAACGTCAAACAATCAATCAATCAATGTAGATGAAAAAATATCTGCTAAAAAAATTTGAAAAAAATAGAGGGGAAGGCGTCTGCCAGGACATAGGAGCTGCTGCCCCAAAAATCCAAACCCACCAGCTCGTATGCCCTGGCAAACCTGATTTATCAATTCACACCGATCGATGTGGATGAACAAATCATTGCCAGAGTTCTTTTTTGATACAAAGTTCTTGCCAAAGCATATGAAACCCCAACACCACTCCTCGGCCCATATGCCTCGGCAAACTTATCTTTTTGACTGCGGAGGAGAAATCTCGTCCTGCAGCGCTACATGCACCGACTTGTGTGTAAGCTGACAGACGCGCAATGTTCTGTCAGGATGCACCATCAGTGCTGCAGCTGGTTAGTCGTTCGCTCGGTCCACCTGGAAGGTTATTGGATGGAAAAAGAGAAAAAAAATACAAAAAAAAACGAAAAACAAGCAAGCAGCAAAGCAATTGCTTCATTAACATTAATAAACTTTGAACTTTTTTTTTATAAAAACCTTAACATTGCAAACCAAACATTAACTACTTTGCTTACCTGTTTTTTTTTTTTTTTTTTTTAACTTACCTCCCGAGGACAAACCTCTCCTCCCCCATGGAACAATGTGCGAAGTGCAAATCGCACAGAGTTGTGGCGAAGTACATTACGCAATTTGTCCCAAGTGAAAGGAGAGGTTTCTGGCAGCCCTGTGTATTAGGGTCTCTGGAAACCCGATGTTTGGTTTCACACTGCATATTGACATATCCGGTGGGTCGAGCCCGCCGCACCATATCGTCCAAAACAGACCTTAAGGCAATACCACAAGAGTAGCATTCGGCCTAGTAATGAACTGCGTCGCCATAGACTAACATGACTTCCGGGCCGATCGATATTGCCACAGAAGCCACGCAGTAACGTAGGCATGCACTAGCGTTGAGTCAAGCACTTCCGGCGTAGGGGGGGACGGCAAAGTGTGACTTTTGCTAGGCATTTTGCCTTAACACATCGCAGCAGTGTGAAATAGCACTGAGAGACCCTTGTGTGCCTACCGCTGTGTGTGGAGTTCCTTACACTCTAATAGTGTACCTGCTCGTGGTACCTCTCAAAACACTCCCCTAGGCATAGGCCAGGCTGGTCAGGACAGGTGGGACAATAAACAGTGGTGTCACGCCTTATTCCAGCCCTGTTGCAGACACGACAACGTTTTCTTTGGATTCGGTGACCTGGGGTACTCGGAATTGGATAGGCGTAATGCCTTCCATGCAGCCGGCTAGTTGCATCTTGGGGTTGGGCCACGGCACCTCCTGGATGCAGGAGTTCCATCACGATCTGTTTATTAAATTGAATAAACGATCCAGTTCTCCCAGCCTTATTGTAGAGAACAAAGCTGTTGTAAATTGCCAATTGAATGAGGTAAAAAGACACTTTTTTATACCAGCGTCTTGTTTTTCGGGCAACTAAATAGGGCGCTAACCTCTGGTCATTGAAGTCCACCCCTCCCATGTTAGTATTATACTCGTGGACGACAAGGAGTTTTTCAATGACCTCAGTTCGCCGTTGAATTTCAACTGTCGTGTCTGCGTGAATGGTGGACAAGAAGTAAACCTTCCTCTTGTCCTTCCATTTCACCGCGAGCAGGTCGTCAGCACACAAGGCGGCCCTCTGCCCCCGTTCAAGTCTGGTGGTAATGAGCCGTTGGGGGAAGCCCTGGCGACTAGGCCGCACATGCCACAGCATCGGATTTTTTTCTATTTTTAAGTGCTGAAAGAGGGCCACACTTGTGTAATAATTGTCCACAAAAAGATGGTACCCTTTCTGGAACAAGGGTGACACCAAGTCCCACACAACCTTTCCACTGCTCCCCAGGTAGTCAGGGCATCCGACCGGCTCCAATTTTGAGTCTTTTCCCTCATAGACCCTAAAATAATATGTATAGCCTGTGGCCCTTTCACAGAGCTTATACAGTTTCACTCCATACCGGGCGCGCTTGCTTGGGATGTACTGTTTGATGCGAAGGCGCCCGGTAAAGCGTATGAGGGACTCGTCTACGCAGATGTCCTGGTCAGGGGTATAAGCATCTGCAAATCTGGATGACAGGTGGTCTATGAGGGGTCGAATTTTGTGGAGCTGGTCAAAAGCAGAGTGGTCACTTCGATGACAGGTTTCGTTGTTATTGAAGTGCAGGAAGCGCAGGATGTTCTCAAATCGTGTCCTGGACATGGCAGCAGAGTACAGGGGAACTTGATATGCTGGGTCCGTAGACCAATAAGACCGCAACACATTCTGCTTTACTAGTCCCGTGTGAAGAAGGCCCAAAAAAATTTTCATTTCGGAAACTTGACCTGGTTTCCACCGAAAAGGCTGGGCAAGGAACTTTTCCGGATTGGCGGTTATATATTGTGTGGCCTTACGGTTGGTCTCTGCCACAATGAAGTCTAAGAGATCCTGGGTGAAGAACAGATAGATAATCTAGGATCGGCCCTAGACTTTTTCTGTCTCCACCTGGACTCCAGACTGGGCGGTGAAAGGGGGAAGTACGTGTGCGGCGGAATCAGGGGATTGCCAATTTGGGTTTGCCAGCACCTCTGGTAAACTAGGGGTAGTACGGGCCTGTCTTCTTGGTGGCTGCGACTGGGATCTTACTGCACGTGCCACCGAACCAGTTTCAACTTCCATGCTGGTGCTCGCCACTTCACCAGGGTCTACGGAAGTACTGGTGCTAGGTCCAGGAGATGTTGTGCTGCTGGTGCCTGCCCCACCATGAAATCTCAGACCAGCACAAACACCACTCTGCTGCCCTTGAGGCCGATCCTGCGCCACCTGCGGTCCAACATGGGGTGTGGTATGCCTGGCTTTAGCCGGGACCTCAACCTCGTCATCACTATCGGTCAGTGAGCCACTGCTCAATTCAGGTTCAAACTCTGACCCGGAAGATTCGTCGAATGAGGCGTCCCAATCGTCCTCATCCGACTGGGCCATGTACCTGAGAACCTCATCATCGGAATACCCCTTTCTTGCCATGGTGGGCTGCTAAATTTAGTGGGTATTCCTCTGAGACTACCTAGAAAAAAAGAGCACCTACCTAGCAAAAGGGAGTATTTGAGAGGTAGAAAACTGTGGTCACTGAGTTTTGATAAAAAAATCAAAACTGATGTTTAGTGCCACAGCTATTGTACAGTGTGTTTTGCAGTGATCCAGAAAAAAAAAAATTCTGTCACTGCGGTGGGGCGGGCTGAACGCAAGTGCAGGCGAACGATCAGGCCTGATCGGGCAAACACTGCTTTTTTTTTTTTTTTTTTGTGGATCCTAGTGACCCTAATAGATCTGACTGCGATCAGTAATGATCACTTACAGATACTATATAGTACTAATGTTGATTAGCGACAGTGATGACGCTAATTAGTGACTGTGGTGCAGTGGGCTGAGCACTAACTGACACTTACAAAGGGGCCTAGCTAACTGGCCTAACTGCTAACACTAGTGATACTAAAAAAGTGACAGTTTTCACTGTTTTTAGATCACTTGGATAGTGACAGGGGGGTGGTGACGAGTGGGTAATCGGAGGCAATCAGAAACAATCACAGGGCAATCAAACCAATCACGACACAATCAAAGCCGATCACAGGCCAATCAAAGAAAATCACAGGCCAATCACAGGGCAATCAAGCCGATCACGGGACAATCAAAGCCAATCACGGGACAATCAAATACAATTACAGCACAATGAAATTGAATGTCCGCACAATCAAATACAATTGCAGCACAATCAAATACAATGCACTGGCAAGGTGATTGGGGGGGGGGGGGGGATCTGAGGGCGATCTAAGGGTGTGGGGGGTTGATTAGGTGCCCGCACGGGGCAGACTGGGTCCTGATCTGGTGGGTGGCAGACACATGGGTGACGATAGGAGATCAGTGAGGGATTACAGGGGAGAATAGATGTAAACAATGCACTGGGGAGGTTATCAGGAGGGGGGGGGGGGGGGGGTCTGAGGGCAATCTGAGGGTCTGGGTGGGTGATCAGGTGCCCTCAAGGGACAGTTTAGGGTCTGCGCTGATGGGTGGTGGTGACAAGGGGTGATAGACAGGTGATCAGTGGGTAAGGCAGCTATATAGCTGTATACAGCATACAGGGGGGTGGTCTGGGAGGGGGGTCTGGGGGGGATCTGAGGGTAGGGGGGGTGATCAGGGGACCCTAGGGGGCAGTTAGGGACCTAACCTAGGGGATAGCGTCCCTAGATGGTGACAGGGAGTGATTGATGGGTTTTTAGGTGTGTGGTGGGGTGCAGATACTGGTGTGCTGGGGTGGTCAGGGGGGGTTCTGAGGGCTGGGGTGGGTGATCGGGTGGCCTGTGTGGGGCAAAGAGTGTTTTGCTACACTTATCCTGATCGCTGCCGTCCTCTCTGATGGTCGCACGACGAGTGACCATCAGCGGAGGAGGCAGCCAGTATAATACACTTTGTTACAATAACAAAGTGTATTATACTCCTCTGGCCGGATCGCCGCATTTGAAACCCGCCGGCGCTGCTAATTGGCCGGCGGGTTTCCGAGCAGGGTGGGCGGAGCCTATTGCCGGCGGCGGATCGCGTCATTGATGACGCGATCGCCGCACAGCCACCGCTGATGCCGCCCCCGCCGATGGGCGTATTGCGGTCGTTTGGGCCCGGTCTTTGCTGCCGCCCATCGGCTGGGGGCGGTCCTCAAGTGGTTAAAAAAAAATATAGCCTATTGCATTTTTAGGGGGTGTGGTTATAGGTAATGACAATTGGTGCTTTTTTTTCTTTTTTTTTTTTTTTTTCTCATGGCTGCCAGTAGTAAAGATGATAACATGCAGGCTGATTGTGGATCAAACAATATGAACAAATTGCATGGCGAATATCAGTCATCTCTTGATCTCTAATATTTTTTAACTTCTCACTTTGCAATGCATTGATTGATTTTATTTTTCCCCATTTTTGCTAATGTTCCTCTTTTTAAAAGAACACTGAGCACCTTTTTAATAACACAATTTTTACTTACCTGGGGTTTCCTCCAGCCCACCGTAGGCTGTGAGGTCCCCCGGTGTTGTCCTGGTTCCTCTCCAGGTTCCGCAGGCAGCTTCCATTAATCGGCAACTTCGTCTCCGCTGCGTGTCATCAAGCCGGCCGGCATGAGTCCTGCGCATGCGCGGTTCAGAGTTAGAGAACCACGCATGTGCAGGACTCTCATGCCATCACGCCGGCCAGCGTGATGACGCGTAGCGTGCACGGCAGGGATGCGTACTGGCAACTTCAGGGCGCAGCAGCCTACAGTGGGTTGGAGAAAGCAGAAATGACCCCCAAGCATGCTCAGGATACGCTGCATGCAACTGTGTGAACCTAGCCTAAGGCTGTGTCCACAGTGGTGCATTGTGGTGCAGAGTAATGACCACATTGTAACATAGTATAACAAGTTAGAGCTGTTTACTGAAGGAAACGTTCCGAGATAAATCGTACACAACCATCAGATAATGCAGCTTACTTAGAACAGAGAGGAACACAGAAAGAATACGGAAAATCACAATGCCATAGAGATCTTCACATCATTCTACAGACAGTGACATCTTGTGGTTGCTTTACTATACTGCAGTATAAGTAGTTGTTTTGATACCTATACTTGGCTCCTCCGGTAAAGGGGGGGGGGGGGGGCGGACTTTTACACTTACGCCCTAGGTGCAATTTAGCCTAGAAAATGCCCTTTTATAAAAGGGAAAACAACGCCCACTGTGAACTTAGCCTAAGGGCTGTTTCCCACTGAAAACTTTTCAGCCAGTGATTAAAAAAGCGCTTTGGCTCTGTAATCCTTTGACCATGATCCTATGTAATCCTATTTTTCTTAAAATGGCACTTAAAGTGCTGCATGAAGCATTTTTACAGTGATTGTGTTATGTAAGCAAAGATTTTTCAGAGTGACACCGCCCTGAATTGCTTAACAGTCAAAGTGCAGAGTTCATAAGCATGTTGCTTTGATCCACAGGGATAACACATTTTACTTTCACTTTGCTTTTGATTTGAGCAGCTTGTAGATCCTTAACTAATGTGCATTATAACATACAGGGTTTACAGATGTGACCTTACGTCTTTTTTCATGTTTTTGGGATTGTTGCTAGGTTTTAAACATTTTCAGCACTTCTGTTGAACTTGAGAAAGTAGCATACTATTTTAAAGCAACACTCCTTACAGCATGGACAGAGTTCACTTGTACTGAAAGTAAATGAGCTTCCTTTGAGCATGTTAAGAGGCACACAGGAAAACGCTGTCCAGTGCGGTCAGGGCAATCATCATGCAAGGTTAGGGGCTCTGAAAGCTGAGGAGAAAGGAAATCATCATCTTTAAAGGGAAAGTGAAACAGTCTAATGTTGATGTTTGTAATTCATCTCTGGACGATGACTTAAATTCACTAAGCATTGCCACATGGAGTAAAGCAGAAATCTGATTTTACAGTATACCGGTAGTTGGTAAACTGTCAATTCACTAAAGCTGTTACAGTGTGGAAAACTTGAAGTGGAACTGAAAGGTTAAAAAACAAACCAACCAAAGTGTTTCACTTACTTGGGGCTTCTGCCAGCCCCTTACAGCCTTCCTGTCCCACGCCGATCCTCCACGATCCTCTGTTCTCTCAGCATCAGCTACTTTCGGTTCGGTCATATTGTCAACTTGAAAGTCGACAGCAACTGTGCCTGCGCGCCCGAGCCACACATCTTTCTTTGCATTCCTACCCGCAATAGCATCCTGCGCTAATAGCACAGGACACTAATGCAGGTGGGAACGCAAAGAAAGGTACGCGGGCGCCGTTGCCACTTCGACTCAACCAAAAGTAGCTGGTAGCGGGAGATCAGGGGATTGTGGAGGACAGGCACGGCCCAGGAAAGCTGCAAGGGGCTGGCAGAAGCCCTAGGTAAGGGAAATTTTTTTTTTTTTTTTTTTTTTAACCTTTCCGTTCCGCTTAAAATAACAGACTCGTGATGAAAATGATCGAACTTTGAGGTTAATGCCTCATGAATGTCAATTGACAAGGAAAAGAGCATGCAGTAAAACAAGTGAAATGTTCATTGTTTATCTCCATCCTGGAGCTGTCTGTACCTAACAGACAGCCATTTGGAAAATTGTAGAAGGGAAGAAACGGGAGAGAATCGTCACCAGCCACTAGTGCATGCTGCCGGGAGATGTAGTTTTTAATGTCGCCGAACTGGAGGGGGGAGCAGCTAGGATGGGGCACAGCGGCGTGGAGGGGGTAGGCCCCCCTCCCTTACCTGGGTCCCTCCTTCCCTGCTCCCCCTCCAGCTATTTGCGCAAATGTTAATGTATGCAGTGAGCGGGGAAGCTTACCTTCCTTCCGTTCGTTCCACCTCTTGCCGCGTGACTTCCTGCAATGCCGCCCTCTATAATGCCGCCCTCTATACTTCAGTGGGCAGCATTGCAGGAAGTCACAAGGCGAGCGGTGGAACGCAAGGAAGGAAGGTAAGCTTCCCCACTCACTGTATACATGAACATTTGCGCAAATAGCTGGAGGGGGAGCAGGGAATGGCGGACCTAGGTGAGGGAAGGGGGGCGCCCCTTCCCTGCGGCTGTGCCCGCTGCCCTGTCCTACCTGCTTCTTCCTCCACCTTGAGGGAAGGAGCAGGCAGTAGGCAATCTAGAGGGAGATCCGTTTTTGCATTGCCTGCCACTACTCCTCCATGAAGTCCTGACAAGTCCGGACCCTCCGTTCAGTTTTTCAACCTGGATCCCCCTGATCGCCCACGGATACATTTTTTTTTGAGTGAAGACTGCTGCTATTTTTAACATTGGTATCTGTGGCTCTGGTTTTGGTCCGGGACCCAAAATGGAGCCACGGATTAAATGTGAACCGAGCCAAACATGCTCAGCTGAGGTAAATGCTAATGTGGGTATTGGGAATTCTGTTGATATGATACACTTGGACTTTGCAATGTCCTTTTGACATGGTTCCCCACAAACATTGAGGATGCAAGGACTGGAGAAGAGTCTATGTGCATGGAAAGGGAACTGGCTAATCGACAGAAAACAGAGTTGTGGTCAATTGAACTTATCAGAATCAATTTATTTTTGCCAAGTAAGTTTGCACCTACAAGGAATTTGTCTTGGCAGTTGCTTAACAAACACAAACAAAAACAATGCAAGGACAGACAGTGTGAATATTACAAGTTAAGGACAATATAAGTATAGTGGCAGTAAGCAATGTGAGAATTGTTCATGTTTCAGTTCTGTGCTGATTACTTTCAGTCCTAGCAGCTCTAACGTGGTTCAGCATTAACTATGCCTACCGCTTGAGGAAAAAAACTGTTCCTGTGTCTAGAGGTTTTGGTAGCGATTGACCGTAATCTTACTCCTGAAGGCATGCGCTGGAAGATGGAGTGAGCTGGGTGAGAGGGGTCAGAGGCAATTTTGGTTGCTCTCTTTCTGCACCTGCTAGCGTAAAGATCCTGCAGGGAAGGTAAGCTACAGCCAATTATCCTTTCCGCTGTTCGGATGATGCGCTGCAGCCTCCCCTTTTCTAATGCTTAGCAGGAGCCGAACCATACAGTCATAGATGATGCTATGGTGGATTCGATGATTGCAGTGTAGAACTGCACCATTCGATTTTGAGGTAGGCCAAACTTTTTCAGCTGCCGTAAATGGTACATTCTCTGTTGTGCTTTCTTGACAATAGTGGCAGTGTTGTTGTCCCATTTTAAGTCGTTTGAGATCGTGGACCCAAGAAACTTGAATGACTCTACTTGGGTTATTGTGGATCCATTTATGGTTAAGGGGAGGTGCTGGGGGGGGGGGGGGAGATCTCCTAAAGTCTAATATCTCCATAGTTTTGAGAGCATTTAGATCCAAGTTGTTGCTTGGAACTAATTATTCAAAATGGGTGACTGTTAGCAGTGGGGTACCACAGGGGTCAGTACTGGGTCCAGTGCTCTTTAATTTATTTATTGATGACCTCAATGTTGAAAAATGTGAAGCCATGCATTTTGGTCGTACCAAATAAATGGGATACAGTTGGGGTCATCAAACTTGGAGCAGGACTTAAGAGTACTCATCGACAACAAGTTAAATAATGGCACTCAATGCCAAGCCACTGCAGCTAAAGCTAACAAAATTTTGGGATGAATTAAAAAGGAAATAAAAACTCACGATGCTAGCATAATATTGCCCCTGTTTAATTCTCCAGTAAGGCCACATCTGGAATATGGAATTCATTTCTGTGCTCCACATTACAGGAAAGATATTGCAGTTTTAGAGCAGGTGCAGAGACGAGCAACAAAATTGATACGAGGGATGGAAGGTCTCGCTTACCAAGAAAGGTTAGATAAACTGGGTTTATTTAGTCTAGAGAAAAGTCGGCTTAGTGGAGATCTAATTAACATGTATAAATACATCAGAGGGAAATATAAAAGCTTGGCGGATGATTTGTGTCCTTAAGCTTTTACAAAGGACTAATGGAATGGACATGATCTGTGCATGAAGGAAAAACGTTTTAGCCATTTATTTAGGAAAGGGTTCTTTACAGTAAGAGTGAATAAAATGTGGAATGCATTGCCACAGGAAGTAGTTATGGCAAATTATATACCTGCGTTGGAAGGGGGCTTCGATGCTTTCCTTGCTTTGAAAGATATTCATGTCTGTAATTACTAGGTAATTGTCAGTTGTTGTTCCAGGTATTTTATCTGATTCCCTTCTGGAGTCGGGAAATATTTTTTTCCCCTTTTGGGGCTAACTTGACCATGCCTGGACCACATAAGGGTTGTTCGCCTTCCTCTGAAACAACAGGGATATGAGAGGGAGCAGGCTGGTGTTGTGCTTTATTTTCTGGTTGAACTCAATGGACGTATGTCTTTATTTTCAACCCATAGACGGTAACTATGTAATAGTAGAATATTGATAATTTTATGGACATTCTGCTAGCAGACATTTCCCCAGCGCCTATTGTACATATATGCGTGTTTACGTTGTTTTTGACTTCCTCTGCATTCCAGCTTTGGCAAAGTTGCACTTTCACGCAAATACCTTTCTGCATTTTTTAACTCTAGCAAGAAAAAAAAGCTAATATGCAGTGTCAGGGGTACTCGCATGCCGGGACTGGATTTTCAGGTAGTGGTAATGCTGCATTTCATATTCAGGAAGAGCTGTAATTTGTCTCTGAAAGTGGCAGCTATGCATGCCTCAGCTGGAAAGATGACGTTTTGGGCAGTTTGAGTGTCATTAATAACAAACCCCTTGTGGCAATAGGCCTTATGTCAAGGACCTGTACAGCAAAGAATAAACAGCCTTCTCTATATGCTACAGGCTAACCATAAATCTACACATTGTGTTTCCAGCGATGGCCTAACATAACCCAGTGTAAATTATTTAATACTGTTGATAAGACATTGGTGAAGGCAATGAAAAATTCTTACACAGCTTCTATTTTAATCTTAAAGTTTGGAAAAGCATCCCACAATGGTACTGAGTATTGAATACAACAGCGGGGTGTTCAGATGCTCGTCTCCCTCCTTGTGTATCCATCCTGCTTACAGAAAACGTGAACTTGTATTGCTTGGACTACTACTCCATTGTATCTGGAATACTGTGCCTTTCTGCTTATCAGGGCTGTGGAGTCAGTACAAAAATCATCCGACTCCTCAGTTTATGAAACTTGGACTTCAGGTACCCAAAAAATTCTCAGACTCCTTGAGGGCTGGAACCCACAAGAGCGTTTTTTTGAGCATTTTGGCAGCGCTGCGATACGCTAGTGTTTTGCCAAAACGCTCAGCTGATGTTAATGGATGGGGCAACTTCCACAGGAGCGTTTGCGTTTCCCAGAAACGCAAACGCAGGACCTGCAGCATTTTGGGAGCGTTAGCGCTTCAATGTAAAGTATTGAAACGCTAGCAGAAACGCTCAGCAAAACCTAAACTGAGCGGTTTTGCTAGCGTTTTGCGGTTCAGCACACTGTAACAAAATTAAAAATAATTCACAGGACCAATCAGGATAAAAACGCAAAACGCTACACAACCGCTGAGGAAAAAAATACACTGTTGCAAAACGCGACCGAAAAACTCGCATGAATCCGCTTGCAAACCGCTCATGCAAAACGCTAGCGGTTGCGTTTTGCGTTTGCGGATTTCAGTGGGTTCCAGGCCTGACTCTGACTCCCCGTCCACAGCCCTTGCAGCGCTATAGGGTGGGCACAAAAATCATCGAACTCCTCAGTTTATGAAACCACCAACTCCGACTCCCGACCAACCCAAAAATTGCTCTGACTTCTCGACTCCAACTCTGACTCCACAGTCCTGCTGCTTATTACCTGTATTTTTTGTGTACATCAAAAAAGGGCGTCGGGAAAAAAGGGCGCGTGGTGTAAACGATAAGCAGTATTATCGTTTATAAAAGTATTGTGTAGAAATTCGTTTACAAATAGTGTTTTAACAATTTATAAATCATTAAATAATGTGTATGAAATCGGCAATTCTTAAAACGTTAATCTTCCCTGTTTCTAAACTGAAACTTATAATTACGTTTGTTAAAAAAACAGTATTATTTGTTTAAACATTATAATTATATATTGTTATGAATAATCTTGTTTTATCTATTATTATTATTATTATTATTATTATTATTATAAAATGTGAAAATATTGTTTATAACAATATTAATATAAGTATATTCATATTAACTTTTGATTAGTATTATTAAAATTGTACTAAAACTATACCTTACCCTACTCTCACACAGAACCCTCCCTGTACCTATCCCTAACCCCTAGACCCCCCCTGGTGGTGCCTAAACCTAAGACCTCCCCTGGTGGTGCCTAAACCTAAGACCCCCTATGGATAATAATGTTTTACAAACATTAATAAATAAAAAAAATATTAAATAAAAAAATTTACATTTTTTTTGCGTGGATGATAATGTTTTAGAAATGTTTTACAAATAGTGATTGTAAAAAATATATTGCAATTTACGTTACGTACTGATCGCTTTATTTTGTGAATAATAATGTTTTACAAACAGTAAGGGTTAAAATGTTAAATAATGGTTTAATTAAATAGGATAAATATGTTTAGTATTTTTATAAACGTTATTCGTCACGGGCTCATTTTCTAAACGTAAATCATCACAAGCACAGTTATAAAACATTAAAAATCTCCGGGCGCCGTTTGTAAAACGTTAATAATCTCCGGCACCCTTTTTTCCCTGTTCGGCGCCCATTAAACGATATTTATAATGGGAGTTAATGGGGCGCCCTTTTTGTTGTCTCATGCGCCCAAATCTGCTGCTTCCGTATTTTTTTTTTTTGCCTATCATCCCTATTTTCATTGTCTGTAACCTTATTTATTTTGAAGCACTATCTAAATTCAATAAATAATAGTAATAAAAATAGTGAGACTTATTTTCCATAACAGTAACCAGGAGGTGACTTCATTCCATTTGTGAGCAGCCTGTAAGTTAAATGTATATACGTGTTTTTTTTTTTTTTTTTCTTGCATACCTTAGAGTTCAGGTTCTTGTGAGACTTTGTCCCATATTCTTACTCTGAGTTTAAAGTAGGGCTGTGGAGTCCCTAAGGCAACTATTAATGTATTTTTTTTAAATGTGCTGTTTTGTTTTTTTTAAGTGTTAATAATAATAATAATATAATAATAATAATATTTTATGTTGTTAGCTATGAGAAGGGTTAATGGGGGATTTGATTTTTATTTAATTTATGTAGGTGTCTTTTTGCTTTTTGGCCACTAGATATTGCCCCATTTTATTCCTGTGTACTGTGAACAGTACACACAGAGTAATTTTTTTTTTTCACGGGTGACAACGAGAATGCATGCGATTGCAGCAAAGTATGTATGTATATCTATGCCCCTGGAGGGGCGTAGATCTACTGTCACCGCTCTGACAGCTGGTTAAAGTGAACTAGAGCCTTCTGTCAAAAAATAACTATATTAACCACTTTATCCACCACTACAGTATATCTACGTCCTCTGTGACTTCATCTAAGCCACGAGGACCTAGATATACATCTTCTATCAGAAGCCTAGCTGTGCACGATTGGACTTGCTCCTGTGCGCACCTCTGGCACTATCTGATGCAGCACTAATTGGTGAAAGGGATTTTATGTTCCCTGAACCAAATAAGTAAATTATTATTTTTTTTTTTTAATATTTTTTTTTTCATGTAGGTGTCATAAGTAGGGATAAAGCTATTATAGGGACATGGCTAAAATGTGAAAACTGCTCTGGTCCATAAGTGGGAAACAAGATCTTGATGTGAAGTGGTTGAAGCAAATCTAAAGTAGTGCTAAAAAAACAAGTTAAATACTCGCCTATGAGAGGGAAGCCCCTTTAATCCCATAGATCCTTTCCTGTCGTGCCTTTGTGCCCTCGGTCTACCGCTGTCTTCCTCTGTTCAAGTTACGCATCTTTGTGATACCTTGTGAAAACTTAGTAAGCACTCGCGCCCCCCAAGTGCTTTCCAAAGACTTGTGCATCCGAGAGCCTAAACAAACACGTGCCCAGTGTAACAACAACGAGAAGCCCCGAAAAGGCATATACGACCAGTTAGTCTTATTATTTTAATAGGGGACAGTGGTGAAATGAGGGTCTAGAGCAAGCATGGGCAAACTCTGCCCTCCAGCTGTTATGGAACTACAAGTCCCACAATGCATTTGCCTTTGCGTCATGACTGTGGCTGTCAGACTCCTGCAATGCATTGTGGGACTTGTAGTTCCTTAACAGCTGGAGGGCTAAGTTTGCCCATGCCTGGTCTAGAGAGAGGACTGGGAATGCTGTACTGGATCCAGAGCCTTCCCTCTATGTAGGTGAGCATTTTATTTATTTATTTTAATTTTCCGGCCTCCCTTCACTAATGTAACGAGATATAGAGGCTGCAATATTTATTTCCGTAAAAAAACCAGTTTCCTGGCAACCCTGTTGATCTTTTTGGCTGCAGTAATGTCTACATCACACCAGAAACAAGCGTGGAGCTAATCTTGTCATATCTTACAATAAAATCAGGAACACCTTATCTACTTCATGCTAGTTCGGGGTCTGTCTGAAAATATTTAAGGCAGAGGATCAGCAGGACATCCAGCCAACTGGTATTGTTTAAAAGAAAATAAATATGGCAGCCTCTATATCCCTATCGTTACAGTTGTCCTTAAAGGTCTCAAAATGAGGAATTTCATGTTTGGCAGGAGCAGGCCTAGTTACAGTTTGTATACTCACACACTTTAATGCACTCCAGGTAAAGTATATTGCATTTTGTGATTTGTTATACAGAAGTGTAGTAATACGCTTGTCTCTCTTTTGCAGAGCGGCTGTTGAGTTTGACAATGGAAGAGAGGCGCCAAGAGTACAAGGATTGTACTCCACTGGAGAAAGTCCCGACCTTGCTGGATGAGTACACAGGAGGCTCACCAGAGGGTATAGTAATTTTTACTGTCAAACCTTCCGGGTTAGAAAACATTGCCGATTCAATTTATTTATGCTAATTCTGTGGACTGAGAAGCCTAATTCCAATTTATTAATGGCTTATGTATATGCTAAATAATGTTATAAATTGTAATTTTAAAGCAGCATTGCAGTCATTCCTTCCCTCTCTGAGCTAACAGATTAGCCACACTGTACTTCAGAAAAAAAGTGCCTAAAGGAGTTATAAATGGTTTACTTTGATTTTCTTCTGGTAGCCTTACCAGTCACTAGGCTGAGCTGAATTGAGATCTCTAGGTTCACCAGCAGAGAATGTGATTGCAAGAGATGGGTAGGGCTTGATTTATTATTTTTTTAAAGCTTTTGTGTGCAAGCTACGCTATTTGCAAGCATGGCACTGCTATTTTGCTGACTGCACAACCTTCTGGTCAAACTAAATACATCAAAATCCCTTTTATAGTAAACTCCCAGTGGACCTGGCCAAGTAGTTAACTTTATCAGAAATGTACTAAATCAGAAATTGTCATACTGTATCTCGATTCAGTCAATAGTTGGGAGTCAATTTTTTTTCATGTCAATGGCATTTTATTGAAAATGCAAATGTATGTAAAGGTGCAGTATAACTCACAGGGATTGAAAAGCACTATAGTACAGTCAGTTAATGCAGCTTCAGATATTGCATGACAACTATGCACAAGCAAGCCACTGGTGACAGGCAATTCCCTCGGTTCAAGGAGCAAGCATGTAAGTGCAAAGGCAGCATCTAGGCTTTTATTTTAAATTTTTTACGATCTGGAAATTGATTTGTCTTGGTTTTTTTTTTTTTTTTCTTTTTTTTTCTCGTTTTGTTTTGTGGTGTTTTTTAAATGGCAAAATTGGTTTTCTTTTTCTTAATCTCAAATACTCAATTTGACCTTTTGTGGATGTCTGGAAAGTGAGATAGAGGAAGGAAAAAAAAACAAAAACTAAGAAACCCTTCAGATGTTTCTTTGGTTCTGCTGATTCGTAACAGTCACTAGACTTCTAGCACGCACTTTCTGTTCATGAGTTTCTGTGGTTTCCTGTGTGTAAGATTTGCAGCACCAGTCAATCTACTGCCCTTCATGTAAAGGGGGGAAGGAGGCTTGAAGCAGATACATAAAGTAGTAAAGCTACTAGGAGTGCGGCATGTGGTAAACATATGAAGGTGCATTTTGAACCAAATAAGGATATTTGACAAAACTACTGGTAACTTGTATCTAGTATTGCAGATTACCCGGCAAGTCAATGTTGAACCAGAACTCCTTGTATCTAGTATGAGTGTTCTGCCTGCAGATGGCGCTGTGTGATGTTGGAAGTATTCTTTGCTGTGGTTTATAAACCCACTCTCTGCCTTGTACATTTTGCAGTCAGTGGACATTACAAATAAAGTTGCAGCCACTTTAGGTTTGTAGTAGCTAGAGCAGCTGCTGTGAGACCCAGAAGCATTTGGGGATCTGGTTTAACCGTAGCCAGTCACTTGTATCTAAATTGAACTAGAGCAGTGTCAGATGACTACAGGGAAGCTGTGTGAAGCATTTCAATCTAAAGGTAGCAACACATTAACCGATTCCCACCCAATGTGGCAAAAAGATTGTTCTCTGTTCTGAATCTGATTAGGCAGGGGTCTATTCCTTCAAACACCCAGCTGCTAGATTTTCAATATATTACAGCATAAAATGTATTAAATATAATTCTTTATCAAAATGAATGAGGCATGGATCCCGGAGGGCTACTGCCCACCCGAAGACTAAGTCAGTCCCCACTCACAGCATCTCTGCCTGCACGCCGTGTTACTAGCTGCCTGCCCCAAGACTAAGTCTCTCCCCACACAGCATCTCTGTCTGCAGGCCGCATGACTGCCATCTCCGCCACCACCAACAGGGTCCAGGACTGCAGGTGTATTCCTGAGTTTTTAAGGCCGCTGCTAGCAGCGGTCGCTATAATTTTTTCTGGTGCGTGTACATGCCTGCCTATTTTTCTGGCTGCACAGCAGCTGCAACAACAAAACAAAAGGCATGTACATGTGCCCATTCCCCTTCGTGATCATTACCTTGCCGCGGTGAAGGGGCTTGCGTATCACAATAAAGCAATGACCGCCGGCTATATGAGTGTCTCGGGGGGGGGGGGGGGGGTGGCGTCCCACCAAAGATAAGGTCGTTGCTTCATTGTGGACAGACCAAATTTGATCAGCTGGACAGTCACTGTTGATCTATCATTGAGGTACCACAGCCCGGCGACCATATGGACTTGAAAACCGCTATCGTTTGCACTCTCGCCATGGTGCGCACCAGTCCAGCACGGCCGTCACTACACAAACAGCTGTTTGCGGTGCGTTACACAGTGAGTTTGGTGTGTCAGTGTGAAGCAGTACTCTAATTACACTCCCTGATTGATGTATACACATGCAAGATGTTTTAAAGCACTTTAGGCCTGCAACTTAGCATTCAGTGTGATTTCTGCCCTTAAAACGCTGCTTTGCGTCAAATCCCGAATATTTTTTTTTAATTCTTTTTTTTCCCCGGGACTTTTGGTGTCTATCCCACTCATCCGTGCCCCCTTCTCCAGGTGTTAGACCCCTTGAAACATCTTTTCCATCACTTTTGTGGCCAGCAGAAGTGTTTCTAGTTTTTAAAGTTCGCCTCCCCATTTTAGTTTATTGCGGTTCACGAAAGTTTGTGCTAATTGAACGTTTGGCAAAAGTTCACGAGCCGAAAATCGGAGGTTCGGGCCATCTTTGTATAACAGTCTCTGACAGCAACCGCCTTCCAAGCAGAGCTCTGCCTTTCAAGCAGGAGATGCACACGCAGCCTGTGTGCGGTCTCCTGCTAGCCCCATAGAGAGCTGTTCACGCCAATCAGCGTGGAGCCGTCCTGGGGCTGCCGCACTGCTCACGCCAATTGGCGTGGAGCAGTTGGCAAGTAGTTAAAGAGGCACCCTAGTGACTTATACGCAGTACGTTATTCAAAATACCCACTTTACAGTAAATATTCCTAGTTTAAGCATCAGAACCACTTCTTATGTCTATGTATTGCTGTATATAGAGATGCAACGCCGTCCTCCTGGTGATGTCAAGCCTAGGCTGCAGGGGCGTAACTAAAAAATTACTGGACCACCCCTGCAAAACTTTGGATGCCCCCCTCTTGCTTTCTGCATGGAGTACCAATGTTATTCAATTGGCTAGTGCACACTTTAATGTGTTTTCCCCATGCAGATAAAAACTAAAAGCAGTGAAGCGCTGCAAGAATTTTCTCTAGCAATTACATTCGTTTCTATATTACAACATGCATGTTTTTTACACATACAGACACACGTGGTGTGCAGAAAACTGACAGATGAGTGTGCTCCCAGCTTCAGCTTATTACACTCACTCTGTCCATTTCTGATAGAGAAGTACTGTCTCTGCAGACTCTTCCAGCATCACTACAGTACACAGCACTTGGGCAGGGTTGGAGGGGCTGCGGGCTGGGCGCTGTACACAAGTCTGCTGCACACTGAATAGGGACTGTCTACAAAACTCTGTATGATTCCTTATCAGTGGCTGAGCAGATGCAGTCAGAACGATTGTGCATAAAGTTTTTTTTTTTTTGGTTTGTTTTTGTTTTGTTTTTCCCCCTTCTCTGTACCCTCAGTTTTCAGTCTCTCAGGAAAAGGAAAATTAACTTCTCCCCCCATGGGGCCCCTGCTGCTTCTGGGCCCCCCTGCGGCTGCATCCCTTGCAGGGTCTATTGTTATCCCCCTGCTAGGCTGTTTAGCTACGGGCCCTGGTCCCAGTGTTTTTTCTGTTTGTCTATGAACACACAACAAACCTTCTGCAGTGATGCACCTTGCCAGCAGTAAATATGTCACCATCTGTGATAAATTTTAAAATGTAAATCTGGATGAGGAATGGTTTTACAATGGGCAATCACTGACAAACGTATTAATTAAAATTGTACGAAAAAGCAATTTTATTAATTACGTTATTTTCCCTACAATTCATCTTTAACAGCGTATTTGGGAGACCCATTGTCCAGCACAGTTTTCCTGCAGGTTTATTTGTGCTGGCTAATTATGCACTGCGTGGTCTCAAGTAATATGCTGTATGTTAGACTTCTATTGCTATAACCACTCCTGTACTCAAAGGATACCCGAGGCGACATGATGATATAGACATGTATGTATAGTGCCTAGCACATAAAAAACTTTGCTGTGTTCCTTTTTTTTCTTTCTCTGCCTGAAAGGGTAAAATATCAGATATGTAAGTGGCTGACTCAGTCCTGACTTCCTGACAGGAAGTGACTACAGTGTGACCCTCACTGATAAGAAATTCCAACTATAAAAAACTTCCTTAGCAAAAAAGATGACATCAGAGCAGGAAAGAGATAAAAAGGGTTAATAGTTCATAGATTTTAGCTCTGGCATAATTCAATGAATGTGTCATTGAGCAAAAACAATAGTTAAAAGTATATTTATACATAAAATAAAACTCTGGAATATCTTAAAAAGTCATTTTTAGGAGAAGGAAGATAGATACAATCTTTTATTTCATTAGTTTATTTTTGCCTCGGGTGTGCTTCAAAGTGAACCTCCAGACTAAAAATCTACTCGGCACTGAAAAAGCTTGGTGTTTCTTTAACCGTTTCACAACATCAGAACTTGGTTTTTCTTATCAAAACCTCATTTTTAGCTGCACAGAAGAAAACTGTCCGGGCATTTTCCCCCTGATGCTGTAAAAAGCATGATGGGATTTCTGATTATGTTATTCTCCTGTTTCGGGGCCTTTTTTTTTTTTTTTTTTTTTTTTTCTTTTGATTTTGAGATTTGAAGCCTAGTGAGCACAGCTGGGATGGGGGATCAGCACACAGGACAGTTGGAACTGTGTCTCATGCTCCCGGTCACTGCTTTTCAACCAAAAAGTTGGCTGCTCCCATGAAATCACAAACATTTGCCTTATCTTTTAAAACAGGATGGCTAAAATATGTTAATTAAAATAGATAGGCAATATAATAACTAATAATAATAACACGGAATATGTTGGCACTTTATAAATAAATAATAATAATAAATGTAACATATTGACAGTATGTTTGTTTGGGCTGAAGTTCCCCTTCAAGGAAAATGCTACTATCCTGATGCCTAGTCAAAATTATTCTTTGGTTACACATGTTTGTAGTTTAACAATGGCCAAGTTCCATATATTATAAGATTTGGAACATGAAAGCCCTTGTTCAGCCATAGAACTGCAATGATTAGCCATAACTTTTTTAACAACATGCAGGAAGGTAAAGTGAATAACATTGGTTAACTGATAACCATGTCACCTATCAAGGAGTGGGACATATAAGCAAGCAAGTGATCCGTTGGTCATTTCCTGCTTCCAAAGCATCACCTTCAATCACCAAGTTGTGATGACTATGGGGAATGGGTCAAAGCATCATCAAAAGCAGGTTTTATGCAGTGTTCTTCATATGCAGTTGTGTGTGTTCAGTCTCTCTTCAGTTATGTACAACACTTTGCTACCCCCATGGATCACAGCAAGCCAGGCCCCTCTATCCTCTACTACCTCTCGACTTTTGTCCAAGCTCATGTTTGTTGCTCTCATGATACTACCTATCCATCTCATTCTCTGCTTTCCCCCTTCCTCCTTTTGCCCCCGATCTTTCCTAACATCGGGGTCTTCTCTAATGAGTCTGGGCTTCTCATTATGGTCCTGATCCAGTCACTTTACCCCTAAGTTTTCTCCTAGTTGATATTTTGCACATCTTATTGATAAAATGCCCTTTAGCCACAGGCTTACACCCCCCTAGTGACCAGGCTGTTTTTTACAATTCAATGCTCTGCAGCTTTAGCAGCTCGCTGCAGAGCCATACAACTTCACGCACAAATGAATTTTTCCTCCTTTTGTTGCCACCAGCAGTGCTTTCTGTTGGTGGAATCTGATCAATGCTGCAGACCCCTCCCTCTCCCCGAGGTCCAATCAGGGCAATCCTTTCATAGGCATCAGCTTGTGAGACGTGATCGCTTAGAGAGCTGCTCCACGGGATACCCAAATGACAGGGCTGTCCCCAGTACAGCGCTGCAGTAGACTGCAGCGCTGTACAACATACACAGCGGTTAGTTTTCTATACAGTCTGCCAGCGAAGATCGCCGCTGGCATACTGTTGGCAGAGCTCCGCTCCGTCACTCAAGCGGGGATGCAGGCGCATTAATTTCTTTAACCACTTCAGCCTAACTGGACGAAAATTTTCGTCCAGTTAGGATGCGCGCACTCCCGCGTGCTCCCGCGGGCCCCCCTGTGCGCGCACCCACTGGGGGCCGTTAGCCCAGCGATCAATGAAAGGGATTATAAATCCCTTTCACTGATCGGACCCCCCCGGAGAAAAGCCGACAGCGTCTCTTCAGACGCTGCGGCTTTTCTGAGATCAAAAAGTTCCCCTGCTTCTATCTTCTTCCTGGGAGCGAGCTCGATCGCTCCCAGGACTTTTTGACTGTGGCCATCTTGTGGCCAAATAGCAAACTACACCAAAAAGCACTGTTGAATTAATACATTTTTAAACATGTAAAATCCCCTGTTTACCTCCCACACCAAAAAATACCCACATACAAGTTTTAATAAAATATATAAAATAAAAAATTACAATAATAAAAAAAAACATAAATAGTTACCTAAGGGTCTAAACTTTTAAAATATTCATGTCTAAGGAGTATATCAATATGATTAATTAAATTATGGGGTTCTAAATAGTGATGGACGCAAATTGAAAAAATGCACCTTTATTTCCAAATAAAATATTGGCGCCATACATTGTGATAGAGACATAATTTTAACGGTGTAATACCCGGGACATATGGGCAAATACAACACGTGAGTTTTAATTATGGAGGCATGTATTACTTTAAAGCTATAATGGCTGAAAACTGAGAGATTATTTTTTTCCGTTTTTTTTTCTTATTCTTCCTGTTAAAATGCATTTGCAGTAAAGTGGCTCTTAGCAAAATGTACCACCCACAGAAAGCCTAATTGGTGGCGGAAAAAACAAGCTATAGATCAATTCATTGTGATGAGTAGTGATAGTTATTGGCAAATGAATGGGAGGTGAAAGTTGCTCAGATGTAAAATAAATTCTCAACCCTGTAGGCTGAAGTGGTTAAACATTGATTGTTTGGATCATGTTGCAGTTCAAAGGACTCTCCCAAAGTCTAAATGCCTTCTCCAGCACCACAATTTGAAGGTGTTGATTCTTTAGTGCTCAGCCTTCCTGAAGGTGCAACTCTCACAACCATAAATTGCTACTGGGAAAACCATGGCTTTGACTAGATGAACCCTTAGGGCCCGTTTCCACTTGTGCGGTGCAAATTGGTTGCAGAAAACGCGAAAACAAATTCACATGAGAATTTTACTGCAAATTTTACCACGAAATAGCATACGGTTTCACGTTTTTTGGTAAGTATGCGTAATGAACCATGTCAGTGCCTGCTTTTACATTGATTTTAAGCGAAAACGTACGCCAATTCGCATGGAAAATTTGCATAGTGAAAAAGCATACGATTTCCTATTAATTACATTGTATGCGTATCTGATGGCTCTGCTGTGCAGATTTTTCCTGCACAGAAAAACACTCTGTTTTCCTGACAAGTGGAAACGAGCTAAGTTGTATTGGTTGTGCGAATCTGCGTGCAGAAAACAAATGCAAATTTATGATAGTGGAAACGGGCCCTTAGGGGCAAGATGACATCTATGCTTTTTATTACATTGTCCAAGTTCATTGCTTTCTTCCAAGAAGTAAACATCTTTGAACTTCATGGCTTTATTTAGGGCTCGTTTCCACTATTGCGGTACAGAATCGCCTGGATTCCACCGCTGATGAAATAGCATGAAATAGCATGCGGATGAGAATTTTTTCGCGTTTTTTACCAAGAATTCGCATGCAAATTCGCATAGGTGAGGGTATATGCGAATTTAACCATGTCAATGCCTGTTTGAAGTTACATTGGTACCTATGCGAATTCGCATGAAAATTCGCATACCATAGCCGCAGACTAATTCCCTATTAAATTAGTGGCGATTCGCATGCATTCCACTCGCAGGCGAATTCTGTGGCTCTTTTGTGCGTTTTTTCACCGCTGAAAAAAACGCACCTCAGCAACGCTACAGTGGAAACAGGCCCACCCACTTGCATTACATGTGCGAATCTGCATGCGTTGGACGCATGCAGGTTCGCGATAGTGGAAACGAGCCCTCAGTCTTCAGTGATGCAGAGGTTGGGACCTAGCAAAACTTATCCAAGGAAGGAAAATGGGTGAATCAACAACAGGGACCTGGGCACCCATAGCTCACTGATGTTTGTGGGGAGTGACTGCTGGCCTGCCTGGTCTGAGCACAAGGAACAGCTGCTGTGGCACAAATGGTTGAAGTAATTTCATGCTGCCCGTGAGGGAAATATGTCAGAACACACCATGCTAAAAGTTACTAATCCAGAACTCCCTTTGAATTTTTTTTTACTAACAACTCAAATCTAGTGAGCTGCAGCTACACAGAGTGCATAGTCATAAAATGGTCCGTCGCGGTCCTGAAACATTGGATATGAGTTGTTGGTAAAAAAAAAAAGTGTACTTATGGAGTGTGTGCTGGATTCACCAGGGATTACTTGGTGGTGCCATTCCCCTTTTTCAGCTGAGAATAGTGTGAGAGTAAAGAGAAACTGTGACCAAGAATTGAACTTCATCCCAATCAGTAGCTGATACCCCCTTTCCCATGAGGGATCTCTTCCTTTTCTCAAACGGATCATCATGGGGCTCTGTATGGCTAATATTGTGGTGAAACCCCTCCCACAGTGTGTTGTCAGGACCATGGTACTGACAGTTTCCTGTCTGTGAACCTCATTGCATTGTGGGAAATGGCTGTTTACAGCTGTTTCCAACTTTCAAAAAAGCAAGCAGCAGCTAGTTCCACTGACATCACCTGGCAGCAGTAAAAATGTCACCATGTGGTAAATGTCAGAATGTAAATAAGGAAGAGTAAAGATTTTACAATGGGCAAACACTGACTAAATCCTTTATACATAATTATTGTAAAAATGAAGCACATTTTTTTTTGTTATTTTTCAACAGCCAGGATGCTCGTGCCGACCTCTAACGCTAACCCCCCCCCCTCTGCTAACACCAACCCCCCCCCCCCTCCCTCGGGGCCTAACCACAACCTTACCCTTGTTATACCTCACACTAACCCTGGCTGCAATGACTATTCCCTATATAGTACCCTATTGACTGATATCCGCAATGGGCGCCTTACTTTTGGGTAAAATCTAATTTTGACAGGAGGGAACATTGCCACAAGCCTGCCTCTGTCTGTCATCCTCCCATTCCCTTCCTTTTCCTCACCCGATTAACTCCCCTTAAAGAGGAACTTCAGCCTAAACAAACATACTGTCATTAAGTTACATTAGTTATGTTAATTAAAATAGATAGGTAATATAATCTCTCACCCACCCTGTTTTAAAAGAACAGGCAAATGTTTGATTTCATGAGGGCAGCCATCTTTTTGGTTGAAAGGAGGTGACGGGGAGCATGAGCCACAGTTCCAACTGTCCTGTGTGCTGATCACCCCTCTCAGTTGCTAGGCAACGTGAATAACAACATAGGAAATCCCATCATGCTTTGCACAGCATCAGGGAAAAAAGCCCGGGCAGTTTTCTTTGATGGGTGGAGCTTAACTAAAAATGCAGCTAAAAATTATGCTTGGGTAAGAAAAACTAAGTTCCGATGCTGTGAAACTGTTAAAGAAACACCAAGCCTTTTCAGTTCTGCTGAGTAGATTTTCAGTCCGGAGGTTCACTTTAAAGGGAACCTAAACTGAGAAGGATATGGATTTTTCCTTTTAAAATAATACCAGTTGCCTGAATCGCCTGCTGATCCTGTGTCTCTAATACTTTTAGCCACAGCCCCTGAACAAGCATGCAGATCAGGTGCTCTGACTGAAGTCAGACTGGATTAGCTGTATGCTTGTTTCAGGGTGTGATTCAGCCACTATTGCAGTCACAGAGATCAGCTGGACTGCCAGGCAACTGGTATTGTTTACAGGAAACATCCATATCCCTCTCAGTTAAGGTTCCCTTTAAAGTGTACCCAAGCCGAATCTCGGGTCTAAAATGAGATACTTGCCTAAAGGGAGGGAGCCTCCGGATCCTACTGAGGATTTCCTGCTTGACCTGATGTCCCCCGTTGCTGAGCGTGGCCCCCCTCCCCCCAGAAGATTGGCAAAGACAAGATATTTTGCTATTCCTATCAGGGCTGCGCAGCTCTACTTCCTTCAGCACATGCGTGTGCTACTGCGCAGAAACGCCTGTCTGTCCTGCTGATCCTTTGCCTCTAAAACTTTTAACCATCGGCCCTGAACAAGCATATGCAGATTAGGTGTTAGTTACTAACCTTATTGTCTAATCTCACAAGATTAGCTGCATGTTTGATTCAGACACTACTGCAGCCAAATAGCTTAGGAGGGCTGCCAGGCATCTGGTATTGGAAATAAATATGGTAGCCCCCATATATTTTTCACTTCAGTTGTCCTTAAAGCTACCTCTAGACTTGTGTTTTATTGTTGTATTTGTGCCTCTTGCTCCTTTTCTGGGTAGTTAATTCTTGCTTCTAAGCTTGCTGGGTTTCCAGACAGTTGAGATTTTTTTATTCTTTAAGTTATTGTTGCTGAAAAACTGTAAAGAGATATTTGCTGTGGATTATAATTAATGCCTTTGCTAAAGGGCCAAGCTAAATCCATTATGTTTTCTGGCAGCCCGATGAGGTTGAGAAGTTTATTTAAAAATTGCAGACAGCCTCTTGGAGCAGCCAGCATCTTGCATGTCAATGTACAGGCTTGTGGAAGATTAGTGCTCTTGGACCAACAAAGATGATCAAGGATGCTGTACAGATTAAATACAGGGATTCTCAGTGCTTTCTGTATTGGGGACCACACGGTACTTTTGCAATATTTTTCAATATTTGTGTTTGTTTTATTTAGTCATTAATTCAGTTTAAAGAGTAACCGTATACTTCATTCTTCTATTGCTAGCAATGCTATTATTTTGATTTATCTTTTCAAATATTGACACTGTTGAAGGGACACTGTAGGGGGGTCGTGGGAAAATGAGTTGAACTTACCCAGGGCTAGTAATGGTCCCCCCTAGACATCCTGTGCCCGCGCAGCCACTCACTGATGCTCCGGCCCGCCTCCGGTCCACTTCTGGAATTTCAGACTTTAAAGTCTGAAAACCACTGCACCTTTGTTGCCGTGTCCTCGATCCCGCTGTTGTCACCAGGAGCATACTGCGCAGGCCCAGTGTGGTCTGTGCCTGCGCCGTGCGTTCCTAGTGACATCAGTGGGATTAAGGACACGGCAATGCAGGCTCAGTGGTTTTCAGATTTTAAAGTCTGAAATTCCAGAAGTGAACCGGAGGCTGGGCCCGGAGCATTGGTGAGTGGCTGCGCGGGCATAGGATGTCTGCGGGGGACCATTAGAAGCCCTGGGTAAGTTCAACTCCTCCCCCCCCCTACAGTGTCCCTTTAAGATGTATTGCAGAAAGTAGAGGGTAACAAATATAAATGCATGGTTATAAATGATTTAGTGACATGTACCGGTATCTCTTAGCCTCTGCTTTTGGCTCAGCAGATACACACGCTATGTGGTCATTGCGCACATCATGTAAGTGGACCAGCACATCTGCCCTGTCCTTTACACCAGTCTGAGGGTAAGGGAATTAGTGGGTAGGGCTTATGGGTCAAACTGAATGCCTGTGGGCCAAATGTGGCCCTCCTAGCCATCTTAAGTGGCCTGCGAGAGCTGAAAGAGGAACTTCAGCCTAAACAAACATAATGTCATTAAGTTACATTACTTATGTTAAAATAGATGGGTAATATAATCTCTTATGCAATAAATTGTTAATTGGCGTGCTCCCCACCTTATCATACACCTCTCAATAACTGTAGGCCTGCTGCACCAGTTAAAATGTCAAATCGACATCATAATAACATATCTTAAAAACAGAACCATGCGTGCTTACAGTCCACTAAACAGAAGTCCTTTAATTGCAACCGTCCACAGTCTTCCAATCAGGTCTTCCACTTCAATATACCTACAAATAAAACAAAGATAAAAGGAAGAAACAACTCATTGCACAGACTGTAGTCTCCAGAAATTCCACGCTAACAAAGTTCCCCGTGTTGTTTATTACTGTATCACCACTGAACGTGTCCCACCACCACTAGGGACTGCTCTCTGAGATGCGGATCCGAGATGAAAAAGTATCTATAACAAGTAACTTGTCTATATATCTTCTCTAAAGTTTAGATAGTTTACACAGCAAATCTAGCTGCAAACCGCTTCAAAAGTGTATTGCTCTTTATTGCTGTGATACAATGAGGGCAGCCATGTTCTGTTTGTCACACTACACTGAGGCAAGCTGATAGCATCTCCAGCCCTCAGCCTGTGTAAAACGTCACTCCCCCCTCCTCCCTTCTCCCCTCTGCCTCTGAAATCTCTGGCTAGTAACCTTCTACTCCTCCTGCCCAGACTGAGCTCCCATAAGCCCTTTCTACCTGAGACCTTGAGCCCTCGAGTGCCAAGACTCTCTGAAAAGCTGTGGGCAAGGCTTGTTTAGTTTTATAGGGAATTAGAGTATTAAAACAAATCAAAAAAGTATTTGGCTTGAGGAATGCCCTATAAACTATATGAAAGGAACACTATTATGCAATGAGTAAAAAGTTTGTCGGATCCACTTTAATATAATATAATCTGTTACCCACCCTATTTTAAAAGAACAGGCAAATGTTTGTGATTTCATGGGGGCAGCCATCTTTTTGGTTGAAAGGAGGTGACGGAGCATGAGACACAGTTCCAACTATCCTGTGTCCTGATCTCCGCTCCCAGCTTGCGTGTGCTAGGCTTCAAATCTCAAATTCAAAATATAGAAAAACAAATTTGCGCCAAAACAGCAGGAGACCAACGTCATAAATCACATCATGCTTTGCACAGCATTGGGGAGATGCCCGGCAGATTTCTTTGATGGTGTGGAGCTTAAAGTGAACCTCCGGACTATAAATCTACTCAACATAACTGAAAAGGCTTGGTGTTCACAGCATCAGAACTTAGTTTTTCTTACCAAAGCATCATTTTTAGCTAAGCTACACCCATCAAAGAAAACTGCCCGGGCTTTTTTTCCCTGATGCTGTGCAGAGCATGATGGGATTTCCTAAGTTGTTGTTCACGTTGCCTAGCAACTGGGAGGGGTGATCAGCACACCGGACAGTTGGAACTGTGTCTCATAATCCCTGTCACCTCCTTTCTACCAAAAAGATGGCTGCCCTCATGAAATCAAACATTTACCTGTTCTTGTTAAACAGGGTGGTTAAGAGATTATATTACCTATCTATTTTAATATAACTAATGTAACTTAATGACAGTATGTTTGTTTAGGCTGAAGTTCCTCTTTAACTTCTATGCAGCTAAAAATGAGGCTTGGGTAAGAAAAACAAAGTTCTGATGCTGTGAGACTGTTAAACACCAAGCCTTTTCAGTACTGCTGAGTAGGTTTTTAGTCTGGAGGTTCACTTTAAATGTGCAGGATTGTAAACGGTGAAAAGGATGACCCAACACTTCCCTCCCTTTCAAAGGAGCACACCAGCGACAGTGATTTTGATTGAAATGAGTGTGTGTGCAGGATTGATGCAACCCATGGGACTTCATCCCACCGTCCACCCCAATCCCAGCAAAACTGACTTGGGACACCCTTCAGCAATTTAAACTACCCCACCCGTGTGGCTAGTAAAAAGGAACAAAAAAACCCCACCTACCTACCTTTCCTTCCCCAGCACCCTCACCCCACATGGCCGAATAGTACAGTTGAGCACGGTAATTACCTGCTCCAGTGCTGAGTTGGGGGTCTCCTTTTTTTTTTCTGGCAGCCACACAAACTGTGCTTGTATACCTCCAGCTCCCGTTCACATGACCTGCATTGGGAGTCAGAGGTATACAGCAGCACAGAGTGGTCAGGAAGAACAGAAGAGACCCAACTCTGCACTGGAGCAGGTGAACGTTACACTGCCCCATTGCGCTATTCTGCAGAGGGTGGGTCCACATAGCACCCCCCCAACCCTACAGTGGTTACAGGTATACCGCTTTGAGACTGTTCAATACATTTTTATTTATTATTTTTAAAGGTACACAGGGGGCTATGCAATCCTTTACACAATTATCCTAGTTAATGTAGCTGCTCCAGAAAAATAAGTATGACCCCTTCTGACCACCACAGGGAGGATAAAGGAGGAACCGGCTTTGTGTTCGCAAAAAAACCCACAAAAACCTGGTTGAGAGATAGTCAGTAACATGCTAATTAATCCCAGGTCATGCAGTATTGTGGCGTTTTTTAGTCCTGAGTTGATGAAAATGTTATACTAATTTTATGTAACTTTTTGCAGCTTAGAAATTACTGTTGCTTAACATTTGACAGCACTGTGGGGAATGGACACTGTACAGTATTGCAGAAGGATGTATACCATTGTTCTAGGAAGAGGAGGGCTTCTGGTAGGCGAGTTAGGGAGGGGAGCACTGTGCTTTCTATTGCATTAAGTTCTGGTGTGACAAATCTTGAAAGTGTACCTGAGAAGAGCAGTGTCCCATGTAGCATACTTACCTAGGGGTTCCTTAGCTGCTTGTGGCTTTTGTTACCCGCAATACTGCCTGAAAGCCTGACGCACTTCATTGCCCGGCCAGGTGCCCTCCCCCGTTGCACTCCCGCGGCTGGGAGCATTCTGCACTTGTGCAGTACTACTGTACAGGGAGGGTAGTGTGAGGAGAGAGCGCGCCGGGCCATGCATGCTCGATGAAGCGCAACTCGGCCAGGCTTTCGGGCTGAATTGCGGGGGACAGGAGCCACCCGGGGAGACAGCAAGGAAGTCCCAGGTAAGTATGGAACCTGAGTCCCTTCTTGTCTCAGGTTCCCTTTAAGTGATCAGAGAGGTTACGTGTTACAGTTGCAGCTATTTTGGAGCTGACCGCGGCGTAACGGAGGGGATCCAGAGGATGCTGAGGAACCTGACAGATTACAGGGGTCTGGAAGAAGCCCCAGTAAAGATTCTTCTTTTTTTTTTTTTTTTTTTTTTTTTTCTTCTTCTTCTTCCCCCTGTTAGGGTTTTTAGGTGTGCTTTTAACTGATTATAGTGGGATGAAACTCCAATTTATCTGTGGTCTAAACCATTGAACACAACATAAAACAAATTGGTATAGAGATATAGTTTTGATGCTACTGGAAGGGTTAATTAGGGCCAGTTCTAGACTTTTTTTTTTTATTTTTTTATTTTTTTTTTTGCTGCCTGAGGCAAACTTGTGAGAATGCACCCATAGTCAGGACAGCAGTGTCCACTCCTCTTCTGCTGTGCAAGTCAAATGAAACTCTGCTGCTCTTCTGCCTCCCCCCTCTTCACTCACTGTCAGGCTCCTCAAGCAGCACAACAAGCTGCTTTCCCCAATGATGACGTATGAAGAGGCTCACTCTCCTCTTACTTCCCCTCCTACTCTGTACTGTTTGTTAGACACGGCAATTGTCCCCCGTTGCATTCATACACGCCGTCAGGGAGCGACAGCTGTCCACACGTCTCGCCAGAAAGGCAGAGACGCGGCGGAAGCTGTTTATGAATGGAGCATCCCCCGGCCGGATGCTCCATTCACTCGCGTAGGTCTCCTGTCGCAAGCCCATATACACACGCGGGACTAGCGACAGTTGCGGCGACCGCTGTAGCTGGCGATTGAACATGTCAATCGCCTGGCGACAGCTCCGAAGGGCGACTGTTTGGGGCACGCGCATCATACACACGGGCGACCTGTCGCCGCAATACGCGCGTGCCATGTGGTTGCGGCGACGGCCGTACCCCATGTGTATTAGCCTTTAGAGCATGCAGTCAAACATGCCGCCCCTGTAATCTCTGTGCCTGATGCAAGTGTTTCACCTGGCTTCATGTGAGACCCGGCCCTGGGGTTAATGCTCAAACCTCTACTTCACTCATTAGGTAATTGATAAGATTGCTTTTGCCCTACCAAAATTATCAGATTGTGTTCTGCTATTCTAAAGGTGGCCATACACTGGTCGATTTGCCATCAGATTCGACCAACAGATAGAGCCCTCTCTGATCGAATCTGACCAGAGAGGGATCCTATGGCTGCCTTTACTGCAAACAGATTGTGAATCGATTTCAGCATGAAACCGATCACAACCTGTGGAGGTGCTGCCGCCCCCCCGCATACATTACCTGCTCTGGCCGGCGCATGTCCCCGCTGTCTTCTTCACCGCCGGGTTCCGGACCGGCTGGCTTCACTGCTTTCTGTCCGGGGTAGTTTAAACAGTAGAGGGCGCTCTACTGTTTAAACTTCCTGCCGGGACAGGAAGTTGTGAAGCTGCAGCCCAGCGGAGAAGAGACAGCAGTGACCGGGAAGACTTGCGCCGGCCGGAGCAGGTAATGTATTCCCGGTGTATTGCGTCAGTCGTCGGGCATTCGAACGCCGCTATCGAAGCACTCCTGACCCGCCGGCGATCGAGCAAAATCTTCCGCACGGACAGCTCGACGGGAACGATTGATTTAGAATGGAAAGCATTTGTTTGCATTTGCGCAACGATTTCACAGCAGATTCGATCAGTGATCAAATCTGCTGTATATCGGCGGGAAAATCGTTAGGTGTATGGCCCCGTAAGCTGTGTAACCAATGCAGAAAACTGCAAAATCCAGGGGAAAGCAGAGAACTTTGTGTACTGTTTGCAGTGCACAGCAATTACTTAATTACAAGACTATTCTAATCTTATGTCCAGTAATAGGCAATTGTATCAGTTCGCTTCAGTGATGTATAAATATGCCTTGAATGACCTTAGATCAGGTTTTTTTGTTTTCTATTTATTTTTTTGCTGTGCTTAATATTTCGGTGCAAAATTTTAATTTTGCATTTAATCCCACTTTGAGCTGCTCATTCATCTGCTTCAATTTTGCTGACCAACACATTTATTAGATATATCTTTGGTGTTTTTTTTTTTTTATCAGCTTTCGTGAAACAAATTTCTCTTGCTCACTTTCACACAAGTGTAAGTAGACTTTAATGTAAGGCTTTGGCAGCAGCAGGTATTACTGAATCAATATCTGAAATATATCAGAAGCCTTTGGGACGATCCCAGGATTTGTCAAACTTGTACTGAAACGTAAAGCAGACTAAAGGCTCAAAGAGGAAAAAGTATGAAGGAAATCGGAAGAAAATGGGGGTTCAGCTAGGAGAAAAGACCCTTTTCCACTTACTGCAGTCAGCTTAAAAAAAAGTAATCACAGATGTTTTTCAGATTGCTACAGCGCCATAATTTCCATGTAAATCCCGGTGCCTCCATTAGCGGCTTTTGATTTTTCATGAATCGCAATCATTGGGCTGCATGATTATTGGTGTGATCGTGCTCTGTTACCATTGGTACACAGCACAATCTCTGTGATGGAAATAGAAGGTTGCTCAGTCGCATTGCAGTGCTATTTTGCGGTTGCACGTAAAAGTGGTCTTATTCTCGTGCAGCACGGACATCTGATCTGCATATTCTGCCTAGGCCAGTGATCCAGATAGTATGAGGTTGGACGCACACTTATCTACTTGGAAAACAGATTCCTGCCATGTGCCACAGCTGAGTGCCACACCCAAACTTAATTCCTCCCCTGGGCGTTCTATAGCCACAAACTGCATTGCGGTTCATGGTACTGCCAAAATCCGCCTGTCACTCTATCACCCAGGATACCTGCTTCAGTGAAAAAAGGTAAGAATACTTGCACAAAAATAAATTCTAATTATCCATTTATAAAACGCCAAGAAAAAAAACAGGTATTCATGTTGGAGGGGGTATGTTGTAGAGCAGTCTGGTCTTGGAATAAGTGAGCAGGAACCTGGACATTGGTGGGGGAGATGGTCCCCAACAGAAGGTTTGAATTTATTGAATGAAACACATTTTAGAGTAAAGCATTCTATGCCTTAGAGAGAATATTTCATGTGAACTATGTGCATAAATAAAAGCTAACATACATTGCTTTTAAACCCTTACGGAAAAAAAACCCAAAACACAGCAGTGCTAGTATTGGCTAGTTCAGCACTAGCCTGCAGTGTTCTCTTTTTCCCAACAATGTCCTCAAGTCACTAAGCTTATCTCCTGTCTTTAATAACGATTCTAGACTTCTCATCATGGTAATAAGGCATGTAGTATTTAGGAAACAATTGACCTCAGGCAAACCTAAAGTTAACTCTTCTGTCTTTAAAGAGAAACTCTGACCAAAAATTGAACCTTATCCCAATCAGTAGCTGATACCCCATTTTACATGAGAAATCTATTCCTTTTTATAAACAGACCATCAGGGGGCGCTGTATGACTGATGTTGTGGTGTAACCCCTCCCACAAGAAAAGTTCGAACTTTTGTGGGAAATGGCTGTTTACAGCTATTTCCCACGAAAAAACATGCAGCAGCTACATCACCTACCAACAGTAAAATGTTCACTGGAGTTCCTCTTTAACCACTTGAGGACCCACCCTTTACCCCCCCTTAAGGACCAGCGCTTTGTTGAGTGATCTGTGCTGGGTGGGCTCTGCAGCCCCCAGCACAGATCATGTAGCAGGCAGAGAGATCAGATCACCCCCCTTTTTTCCCCACTAGGGGGATGATGTGCTGGGGGGGTCCAATCTCTCCTCTCCTGCCTGCATGTGGCTGGCGGGGGGGGGCACCTCAAAGCCCCCCTCCGCGGCGAAATTCCCCCCTCCCTCTCCTACCTGCTCCCCCCCGGAGATCAGGGCTGCACAGGACGCTATCCGTCCTGTGCAGCCAGTGACAGGACGTCCCCTGTCACATGGCGGCGATCCCCGGCCGCTGATTGGCCGGGGATCGCCGATCTGCCTTACGGCGCTGCTGCGCAGCAGCGCCGTACAATGTAAACAAAGCGGATTATTTCCGCTTGTGTTTACATTTAGCCTGCGAGCCGCCATCGGCGGCCCGCAGGCTATTCACGGAGCCCCCCGCCGTGAATTGACAGGAAGCAGCCGCTCGCACGAGCGGCTGCTTCCTGATTAATCAGCCTGCAGCTGGCGACGCAATACTGCGTCGCTGGTCCTGCAGCTGCCACTTTGCCGACGCGCGGTATGAGTGCGCGGGCGGCAAGTGGTTAAGTTAAGGTGAGATCTCTAAAGTTAACTATCAATATGCTGGGAATACACGGTTCATTTTTGAGGTGATTAGATGGTTCGATAGATAATTTCCGACATGTCCGATCACCCTTTCGATTCTTTTGCTGCTCGATTTCTGATAGAAGTGAATGGAAAAAAATAAAAAGGGAGTGGAAGATAAGAGAATCGACTGCAGAATCAAGTGGCAAAAACAATAGAGAGCAGAAACGCACGGCAGAAACCATGTATTCCCAGCATTAAAATAACTCCAGGCTGTTAATTAACTGCGTGTGAAAATAACTACAGAGGAGGTAACTTAAAGAGAAACTCCAACCAAGAATTGAACTTTATCCCAATCAGTAGCTGATACCCCCTTTTACATGAGAAATAGAATGATTTTCACAAACAGACCATCAGGGGGCGCTGTGTGACTAATTTTGTGCTGAAACCCCTCCCACAAGAGGCTCTGAATACCGCGGTACTCTGGGCAAACTGCCACAATGTAACAATGTTCACAGACAGGAAATGGCTGTTTAAAGCTGTCTGTAATAGCCAGAGCAGCTAGAAACAGCTACATAACTTGCCCACAGTAACAATGTCACCATGTAATACATGTCAGAATGTGAATCTGGGAGAGGAAAGATTTTACAATGAGCAAACACTGACTAAATCATTTATACATAATTATGGTAAAAATGAAGCACTTTTTTTTATTAAATTGTTTTCACTGGAGTTCCTCTTTAACCATAGCTTCCAACTGTCACTCTTCTGGAGGGAAAGTCCCCCTTTGGGAGCCCTGTCCCTCTGTCCCTCTTTCCCTCTTTCCTCCTCATTTGTCCCTCTTTCAGGACTTAATCCTCCTTTCTATGTAAATATATATATTTCTCTACTATAAAATGTTTGTTTGACTCTAAACTTTATTCCCATCCTTTAATTGATGAATTACTCATTTTAAAATGTTAATATGAAGGAAAATGAACCAGGCTAGAAAGGACCAGTGTGGTTTGAATTTTATAAAACATATTTTTCTTATGAAGTCTTTATGGTATGCATGATTAGGGGCGTGATCAGGGATGTGGCTTAAGTGTCCCTCCTTCCCATCTCAAAAAGTTGGGAGGTATGACTTAACTACATAGGAGGTAACTTAAAGGAGTCATCAGGGCAAATATAGTAAAATGAGTGGTATTTACCGGGGGCTTCCTCCAGCTCCAAGCTCCCAGGACCAACCTCGCCGCAGCTCTGCCCGCAGCCGCTCGCCGGACCTCCGATCCGGTCCCCGGCGATGACGTCAGAGCGACCTGGAGGTCACTCTGTACTGCGCCTGCGTGATCGGCGCTGTCAATCACCGCCACGTGGGCCGGGGCGGACTGCGCAGGCACAGAACTACAGCGCAGGCCGCTCCAGCCCACGTGGCGGTGATTGACAGCGCTGATCGCGCAGGCGCAGTACAGAGCGACCTCCAGGTCGCTCTGACTTCATCGCCGGGGACCGGGTCGGAGCTCCGGCGAACGGCTGCGGGCAGAGCGGCGAGGGAGGTCCTGGGAGCTTGCCGCATATCTACGCGTGCGGAATGCGGCATCGCGTATTTTTGTATGCGTTGCGGTCCACAACAGCGCTGATTGCAGTAGGGAATGCGTCCAATAATACGCATGGCAGCCGGCCGACTGGTGAGTCGTCAAAAACGAAACTAAGTGACAGCGGGGAACCGGAGGATTCCAGAGCGGCTCCAAGGGCACAGGACTGCTGCAGGGGGCTGGTAATAGCCCCAGATAAGTGGGGTACACATGCACTACCGGCGGCAGCGACGGGTCAGCCGGACCCTCCCGCTGGACGGTCGTTTAGCCGACAGTAGTGCGTGTGGAGCGGATCGTTGAGAAACAGCCTTATCAGTCAACAGACAGCGCGTACACACGCACTACTGTTGGCTGAACGTCCGCCCAGCGGGAGGGTCCAGCGGACCCGTCGTTGCAGCCAGTAGGGCGTGTGTCCACCTTTATGCTGGGCATACACTGTATGATTCCACGCCCGATCGTTTACTGCGCTCGATTCTGCGGGCGATTCTCTTATCATCCGTTCATATTTCTTATCTTTTCCCATTGGCCTCCATGCAGAATCGAGTGTGGAAACGATCGGGTGGGAGATCGGACATATCGGAAATTATCTATCGAGCCATCTAAATGGCTCAGAATCGAGCTGAGTATTCCCAGCATTACAGGAAATCTAACAGAAAATTGTATGGTGTGTCGCTAGCATATTGGCCCATACACACTATGCAATTTTGAGTGATTAATGTTTTTTTTTTTTTTTTTTTGTTTTTTTTATTAAAAATTTATTAAATGTTTCACAACACACACCGTCCACAGCGATCATTCGTCTTTGAGTAACCATGTCCGATTAAGTCTGAGGATCGTTCGATCCTCATTACCCCATCGTGACAAAAGCTTCGAAAGGCAAACTATTGTTTGTCTCTGACGCCGCAACCAACGCTTGCAGATTTGGCCAGTGGAATCAGGGAACGATCGTTAGGTGGCAGAGATCCCCGATCTGGCTGTGTACTTGGCTTAAGATGGAATGATGTCTTGCAGTGAGAGGAAGCTGCACCCCCCCAACTACCTAACTGCGGCGGGGGTCAGTTACAAGGTTCTACTTACAAAGAGCAGTGAACTGAGAGTCATGTTGTCACACTTGTGTTTCCCGCTTTTAAAAATCAGACTGCTGGTGTTTAGTTTTCTGTTTATTTATGGCAGCTTAGCTTATTAGTGCTTTCGTTCTGTGATTGCCTAATGTGCTAATCAGGATCTCTGTTCACTTGTACGGAGTCTCCTACTGGGGAAAAGAAAGGTATTCATTTACAATGCAGCTGTGGGTGACCACAGTTTAACATGCTAATTTGGTGGTAAAAATGAGTTTTTGCTCTTTTTTTCCCTTTAATGTAAAGATTAATAACATTAACAGTCAGCCATACCCAAAATTTGCTGCCACCACCGGCACCTTTCCCACAGGCAGAGTTGAGCACTGCTTCATAAGAGGCTGAAATCCTCATTTTGTGATTTTCAGCAGTTTAACTCTCTCCTGACCGCCTAACGCCGATCAGCGTCTAAGTCTTGGAGGCGGGGTTAGCAGGGAATGCACGCTCGCTTGCGCACTCCCTGCTAGTAAACAAATCGGGGTCCGTGATCAGCCTGCCAGCCTTGATTGGAGCTGCCAGGCTGAACAATAAACATTTGTACAGTGCTGTCCCTCCCAACCTGATCCCATACATCGGGTGATGCCTGTGAAATGGGTTTTGTAGTGTATGTATCACTGTCTAGGGCTAATTTGGGGGTAAAGGGGGGGGGGGGTATAATAGAAATAGGTGTGTTATTTTTAAAAAAAAGATCATCTTTTATTAATAAAAAAAATGAAAAAAAAAATGCAGCAGCAATCAGAGACCACCAAAAGAAAGCTCTATTAGTGGGAAGAAAAAGGAAGTAAAATTCATTTGGGTAGTAAGCTGTATGGCCTAGCAATAAACTGTTGTGAAGTCAGAATTATTAAAAATAGCCTGGTCACTGGGGGAGGGGGGTATAAACCTGTGGTCCTCAAGAAGTTAATTTTTTTTGTCTCCTTCACCACCGTCAAAACACATGGGACAATCAGTCCGATGAAGCAGAATTCTTTGCAGACCCACACATCTCCTTCCCTTTTTCTCTCCGTAGAACTGGCGGTTGGCTTAAATGACCTCAAAGTATCATTTCATCTGGCAAAACACTGTGAAGGACTTAAAGGGACAACGAGCATACATACATACATATGTTTGGTAAAATTGGATGAAAAATATTGTATCGTTAGTGGCCACCTTAAAGGGACACCGAGCAGTGCAGAAACTATATGGAAAGATGCATATCATTTTAAAGCTCTTTCTCCGCTTTCCAATGATATATAAACCACCACCCTACGCCTTTTAGTTTTTGCTATGTTCGCGATTGAAATTGCCGCGAAAAAAGAGAAACCTAAAAGGCGCAGGGCCGCGGTTTAGATATCGCCAGAAAGAGGAGAAAGAGAGCTTTAAAATGATATCCATCTTTCCATAGTTACATTGTATTACACAGGGCGACTTTTTCTCAAAGTCAGCAGCTCCATTCAGCAGAAAAAGTCACCCTGTGTAATACAATGTAACTATGGAAAGATTGATATCATTTTAAAGCTCTCTTTCTCCTCTTTCTGCCGACACCTAAACTGCGGCCCTACGATTTTTAGTTTTCTCTATTTTCGCGATCGAAATCACGGCCGCTGCAATTTCAATCGCGAAAATAGCGAAAACTAAAAGGCGTAGGTCGGCGGTTTATATAACATTGGAAAGAGGAGAAAGAGAGCTTGGCGGTAATCCCGAGCTGAGCTCGGGGTATGCCGCCGGAGGTCGCCGCTCAGGCCCTGCTGGGCCGATTTTCACTCTGAAAAAAGCAGCACACGCAGCCGGCACTTTGCCAGCCGCGTGTGCTGCCCGATCGCCGCCGCTCCGCGGCGATCCGCCGCGTGCAGCGGCGAAAGAGGGTCCCCCCCAGCCGCCCGAGCCCAGCGCAGCCGGAACAAACAGTTCCGGCCGGCGCTAGGGGCTGGATCGGGCGGCTCTGACGTCAGGACATCGACTGACGTCCATGACGTCACTCCGCTCGTCGCCATGGCGACGAGGAAAGCGAAACAAGATAGGCCGCTCATTGCGGCCTATCTTGTTACTTTCGATTGCCGGAGGCGATCGAAAGTACGCTTCCGGAGCGCCCTCTAGTGGGCTTTCATGCAGCCAACTTTCAGTTGGCTGCATGAAATATTTTTTTTTTAATTTAAAAAAAACCCTCCCGCAGCCTCCCTGGCAAAATAAATAAACCGCCAGGGAGGTTAAAATTATATGCATCTTTCCATAGTTTCTGCACTGCTAGGTGTCCCTTTAAGGTGGCCACTAACGATGCAATATTTTTCATCTAATTTTACCAAATATATGTAGTATACGGGTAAACTGAGTGAGTATATTGAATGGATAATTTAGGCAGTTACCTTATATTACATAGAAATTGAAAGAGTGGTTAAAAAAGATTGTATCATTAGTTGCCAGCTTCAATCTGTTTTGACTATTTCAAAGTATTTGCAGCCCCCATTCTAAACTCTTCCCACTCCACTTCTAAACTAGGCATTTGTTGTCCTGGATCAAAAGTGCCATAACAGTTTATCTTGTTTTATAATGATGTATTGCAAAAAAATAAAAAAATAAATTTGAACTTCAGTTAAGAAAAATGATAGAATAAAAGTTGGATGGCAATTCAGTTGGCTGCCTACTGGTGAACAACTTTTGGGTGACAGGTTCCCTGTAATGCAGGGGTGTCAAACTCAAATACAAAGTGGGCTGACATTGAACACTGGGACCTAGCCACGGGCCAACCGCTATGTCTACTGTCTAAGTTTCCTGGTTTCCAATTACTCCCCTCCAACTCCTATACAGTTCCTTGGTGTCTAGTGATCCTTCCTCCCATACACAGATCCCTGGTGTTTGGAGGCCTCCACCCTCCCCTATACAGTTCCCTAGTGTTTGGTGCTTTCCCCCTCCCTCCCTCATATGGCTTCCATGGTGTTCTAGGGCTTCATCTCCAATATAGCTTCTCTCGTGGTCTAGAATGGGCCAAACATAATGAAAAGTGGGGGAACCCCTTGAGGGCCAAATTTAATGCCTCTGGGGCCAGATTTGGCCCGCTGGGCCGGAGTTTGACATGTATGCTGTAATGGAACCTGCGTGCATCAGACACACCCACTTTTGACACTTCTTTCAATAGATACTATACTTGTAGGAATAGGGATCACGGATGTTTTTTGTTAAGGCTCATACACACATCAGACCATAGTCAGGGCCGGCGCTATAATTCAGGCAGAGAAGGCAGCTGCCCCAGGGCCCCGGCCGCCTGGGGGGCCCCAGGCCCCCGCTGGCAGCAAACAAAAACTCTGCGCAGCCTGGGACACGTATGCGGCATGCCTGCTGTGCTGCAGCTGCTCTGCTGCCTTTGTGTCCTCCTGCCCCTGGGCTGTGAGATTCCTGTCCTGCCTGCTGCTGCCTGGTGTGGTGGGTCAGGTGCGGACTCGGAGACCGCAAGCTAAATTTGAGCCGCCAGAGAGCTGGGGAGCGGGCCAGCGGGGAGGAAGGAAGAAGAGGTACATACCGCTTCTTGCCGGTTCCAGCGTCGGGTCTCCATGGATACCACCCGGCGCCGCGTCCTGACTCCTGAGCCAGCGTTCATCCACTCTGCGCTGCCTGCTGCCTCCACCTCCTGGTCCTGGATGGATACGCACAGTCAGTGCGCGGAAAGCGGAGAAGACGTCGCGTCACGTGACGTTCGTAACGTCAGGAACAAGCCTGGCTGGCGGCATCAGCGTGCAGAGTCTGTGGACGGAGAGCGGCGGGGGCAGAGCCTGACTGACAGTGACTCCTACACATGGGTAAGTCAGTCAGGCAAATCTATTTAATACACAACGTGGATGTTTTGCGGGGGGGGGGGGGGGAATGGGGGTCGCAGGGCATCTTTGGTGGTGATGGGGGTTTAATTGTGTTTTTTTTTTTAAATTAGTAATGTGGTGGCGGAAGTGAGATGTCTGGGGGGGGGGTGGGGGGGGGTTAGTGGGGGGCGGTGCTTTGGTGGTGATTAGGGTTTAGTTGTGTTTTTTTTTTTTTTAAACTAGTATTATGTGCAAGGGGGGACTCAGGGAGGGAGGGGGATTCCCATTTGCCACCCAGCTAGGCCAGGCCAGCTTCATCAATGTGGTGGGGGAGATGAGATCCTGATGCCTGGGGGGTTAGCCGGGGGGGGGGGGGACTTTGGTGGTGATGGGGGTTTAGTTGTGGGTTTTTTAAAATTAGTATTATGTGCAAGGGGGGACTCGGGGAGGGAGGGGGATTCCCATTTGCCACCCAGCTAGGCCTGGCCAGCTTCATCAATGTGGTGGGGGAGATCCTGATGCCTGGCCTGCCACTAAATTCTTTTTTTTTTTCACTTGTAAGTGTAAGGGGGGGGGGGGGGACTCAGGGAGGGAGGGGGATTCCATTTGCCACCCAGAATCAATAATTGTAAGGGGGGGGGGATCCTACTGCCTGCCACCCGCCCCGCACCCGGCTCACCTGGGTGCCCCCCGTCCCCGCTTCCCCTGCAGCTAGCAGTGTTTTAAAGGTATAAATATATAAAATTATAGTAGTAATATATTTACCAGAAGTACAAGAGCTGGGCACTTCTGCCCGCACCGCTCGACATTACTTCCGGCAACGACGCCCAATGAAATACAGAGGGCGTCATTGCCAGAAGTGATGTCGAGCGGTGTTGGTGGAAGTGCCAGGCTCCGTACTTCCGGTAAATATCCTATATAATAAAACCCTAATGTCTCTGCGTCCCCTGTGCTGTGTGTCCGTGCTGTTTTTGCCAGGGCTGTGGAGTCGGAGTTGGGGCAATTTTGGGTGCCTGGAGTCGGGAAAAAATGCTCCGACTCCTAATGAATTTTAAGAGGATCTGTAACATCAAAAGATCCCCTGGGGGGTACTCACCTCGGGTGGGGGAAGCCTCCGGATCCTAATGAGGCTTCCCACGCCGTCCTCTGTCCCTCAGGGGTCTCGCTGCAGCCCTCCGAGAATGACGTCAATATTTACCTTCCTGGCTCCTGCGCAGGCGCTCTGACGGCTGTCGGCTCCGAACTACACGGAAATACCCGATTGCCGTCGGGTCTGCTCTACTGCGCAGGCGCAAGTTTCCGGCGCCTGCGCAGTAGAGCAGACCCGACTGAGATCGGGTATTTCTGTATAGTTCGGAGCCGAGAGCAGCCACAGCGCCCCCGCTGGAGCCTGCAAAGGTAAATATTGAACTGACAGTCGGCTCTGTCGCCGGCTGTTCGGAGGGCTGCAGCGAGACCCCGTGGGACAGAGGACGGCGTGGGAAGCCTCATTAGGATCTGGAGGCTTCCCCCACCCGAGGTGAGTACCCCCCAGAGGATCTTTTTGACGTTACAGAGTCTCTTTAAACTGTAATTAAAATAGAAAATATGATAAAATGTTCTATTTCTCAGATAATAGTCATCATAAATAATTTATATATACAGTAATAGCTCTGCTTAGTCCACAAAAATGAAATCAACCAATCAAAATTAGTTACTTGTGCTGCTTCAATAAAGCAGTCCCTGTATTTTTAAAGTCAGATATACATATCTGATTGTGACTGTATATATGATGTGTACACAGGAATCTCTTATATATACTAAGAATAAAGCCTGATGTGTAGCCGTGTCACTAATAGAGATGGTCAATGAGATGGAAATAATTCTGCATTGATTCTGATTTATGGAAATGTACTCTCTTTGCTCATGAATTCAAATAATTTGATATGTTTTTAAAATTTGGTTTGGTGACTACGAATTAAATGGTACCTGAGACGGATGAAAAGAAAAGTTTTATACATACCTGGGGCTTCTTCCATCCCCCTTCAGGCTAATCAGTCCCTCGCTGTCCACCTCCACCACCTGGATCTTCTGCTATGAGTCCTGGTAATTCAGCCAGTCAGCGCAACAGTGCTGCGCAGGTGTAGTACGCTCCCGGTGGCGGAGTGTGTGCATGCGCACTACGCCAGACTGGCTCAAGTACCTGGACTCATAGCAGAAGATCCAGGTGACGGAGGAGGACAGTGAGGGACTTATTAGCCTTAAGGGGGCTGGAGGAAGCCCCAGGTATGTATAAAACTTTAATTTCCTCTGTCTCAGGTTTACTTTGTTACACAGTAGTACTATACTCTACATATGCACTCCCCACAGAGCTGCAGAGAATCCACTGAGAATGTTGTGCACATTGAACACAGAGGTGTTGTCTATCACCCATAAACCTGGTTCAGATTGTGCATGAAGAATGTGTAATAGAGGAAGACTCTCCTTATTCCCCTGCAGAGTACCTGCACATCACTCTTATATGTACCCACAGTTACATTGCCTAGGACCTGATAGATGTTCCGGCCTGTACCTTTTACAAGTACTCTTACCAAGGACTAGTTTTAGTCTGACTAAAAATAAATATGGCAGTCTCCATATCCTTCTCACTTCAGTTGTCTTTTAAAATTCCTAAGCGTTGGCGGTTAAGAGACAAATTTCATGTTACATACTTTCAATCAACAAGATTGTAATATGCAAATTATAGGAGTCGGAGTTGAGGAGTCGGAGTCGGTGGAATCCTAAACTGAGGAGTCGGAGTCAGTGGATTTTTGTACCAACTCCACAGCCCTGGTTTTTGCGTTACTGCGCATGTGCACGGACAATGGCCATTGGTGAGCAGAGTCTCAGCGTCCAGGAGCGGGCACGCGGCGGCCGTTGGCGTGCGGCAAAAGGACAGGAGGGGAGAGAGCGGGTTGCTAATCTCTCCCCTCCTGTCCTCTTTCGCACGTTAACGGCCGCCGCGGACAGGGGAGCTTGGGGAGGGGTGAAAGCGGATGGCCGTGTGATGCAGCAAGGGGGGCGGGGAGAGGGCGGGCTTGTGCGCCTGACTCCGGGCACCCAAAAATAGCCCCGACTCCTCGACTCCAACCTACTGCTTTTTGACTGCACTGTCCCTCAGTACCAGATTGCCTCGGGGGACCCCAGCCTATTGATGTGAAATGCTGCCTTATGTGTTTGGGGAGACATTGCCTATTGATGTGAAATGCTGCCTTATGTGTTTGGGGAGACACTGCCTATTGATGTGAAATGCTGCTTTATGTGTTTGGGGAGACATTGCCTATTGATGTGAAATGCTGCCTTATGTGTTTGGAGAGACATTGCCTATTGATGTGAAATGCTGCCTTATGTGTTTGGGGAGACACTGCCTATTGATGTGAAATGCTGCTTTATGTGTTTGGGGAGACATTGCCTATTGATGTGAAATGCTGCCTTATGTGTTTGGGGAGACATTGCCTATTGATGTGAAATGCTGCCTTATGTGTTTGGGGAGGCACTGCCTATTGATGTGAAATGCTGCCTTTATGTGTTTGGGGAGATATTGCCTATTGATGTGAAATGTTGCCTGATGTCTTTGGGGAGACACTGCCTATTGATGTGAAATGCTGCCTTAATATGTATGGGGGAAGCTTGCATATATGTTTTTTGGGGGGAGCGTTGCCCCCTCCCCCCGAAACTGCCCAATACTATTTTTTTTTTCCCTTTTATCTTTTAGTTATTTCTAAAGATACTACTGGACCAAGTTGAAGCGATCCTATCTCAGTGGTTCTCAGAAAAGAAAAATAGCTGAAGAAAAAACAAGGAAGTTGGAGATCTATCCAAAATTAACATCATTCTTTCAGCCACATCGAGAGTCACAGCAAGCTGAAGCTTCAGCATCCAGTGATGGAACTCCTTTGCCACCAGCCACAGAACTGGGTGAGGAGACTGAAAGTCATGGATCCAAGGACATAGTCTCCTTTATGGAAGCACAAATGCCTTGTGGAAGTGAACCAGTCAGCAGTGAAACGGCTGCAGAAAGCACTGATACTGCTGTTTCCATGAGTGTTATTTTGCCACAGGAGACAGTAAACATTGCTGATGTTTTAAGTGATGACCCAGCATTGTGGCCTGCTGCAATTTCAGATGCACAAAGAATGGAGTTAGTGAAGAGAGGTCCCAAGCAAATTATGGACATCACCTTTCCACAAACGATCTTTCCACAAACCAAATCAGCAGTCCCAAGACGTTTTACAAAAGAAAATTATTTCATTCAAGTTGGCAATGGAGACAAAATTCTACGTACATGGCTGCTTTATTCTGAGAAAGTAGATAAAGTATTTTGTTTCTGTTGCATCTTATTTGGAAAACGAGATATGATAATATCCAAAGATGGGTTTGGCATTTGGAAGAATATCCATTCATATCTGAAAGACCATGAACACTCGCCTGCTCATGAGCAGTGCATGCAGGACTGGCATAGCCTACGCACAGGCATGAGTGCCAAAAGGACAGTCGATAGTGCCAACTTGCAGCAGATTGAACTGGAAAAAACCTACTGGAGCTCTATTCTAACAAGGATAATAGACATTATTTGTCATTTAGCGCAACACAATCTGGCCTTACGTGGAAGTACAGATAGACTATATCATCCCCATAATGGCAATTTTCTTGGCTTGGTCGAGCTTCTTGCTAAATATGACTGAGTAATGAATGAACATGTGAGAAAAATTCAGAAGAAGAAAATTAAACATCACTACCTCAGTAAGGACATTCAAAACGAACTTATTAGGCAGATGGGTAATACCATACTACAGGCTGTGGCAGAAAGAATTCGTACAGCAAAGTACTATGGTGTGATCATGGACTGTACACCTGATACAAGCCACGTGGAACAACTTTCGATAACGATTCGCATTGTGAAATGTGAACTGTCCGTTGGAGCATCCATTTCTGAACACTTTGCTGGTTTCCTTGCTGTGGAAGAGACAACTGGGGAGGCATTGTGTGATGTATTTTTGAAACACCTGGATGAACTAAACATCAATATTGATAACTGCAGAGGTCAGAGCTATGATAATGGCAGTAATATGAAGGGGAAGAAACAGGGAGTCCAAACAAGGATTTTGGCCATTAATAGACGAGCATTGTTCATGCCCTGCAGTGGTCATACTTTGAATTTAGTAATACTGGATGCTGCAAAATCTTCAGTTTTTTTCTGTAACATTTTTTGGAGTTTTGCAGAAAATCTATGTTCTCTTTAGTTCTTCTACACAGCGGTGGGCTATCTTGAAGCAGAACTGCCCTCAACTCACTGTCAAACCACTCTCTGACACCCGATGGGAGTGTCGGATTGATAGTGTTAAGGTTTTGCGCTTTAACTTAGGCAATGTTGTTTCTGCTCTTGAAGATCTTGTCCTTCATGCAACATCAAAGAAAGACGATGTGACAGCTGCAGAGGCAAAGAGCCTTGTTGACGAAATATCTTCTGGTCAATTCACCCTCAGCATTGTGATGTGGTATGATGTTTTGTACCACATTAATCGGGCCAGCAAGCTCTTCCAGAGTCCAAGTATTGGGATGGATGTCCTAAGAAAAGAAATAGAAGCAGCACTGGAATTCTTACAAGAATACAGGGATGCTGGTTTTGAATCAGCCCATTCTATCGCTAAAGATTTGGGAGAAGAAATAGGTGTGGAATTTGTGTTGCCTATCAAGAGAAAAAGAGCAAAAAGAAGAATGTTTGACTATGAGGGCGTAGATGAGGTGAACTGCACCCCAGAAGAATATGTAAAAAGAGTTTTCTTTTTACCCCTGATTGATGTTGCCCTCTCAAGCATAAAGAGAGATTTACCCAAGTAAACACTTTCTACGGTCTTTTTGGTTTCCTCTTTAGTACTAAAGAGATGAAGGCTGCTTATGATGATCAAAGACTCGAAGATTGTTGTAAACACTTTGCAGAAGAAATGGGGGATATTGATCCTAACGACTTAAAGCTAGAAATAAGTTCTGCAATGAGGAGCATGCCTAATGACTTATCTGATTCCGCCCTGAATATGCTAAATTACATATACAACGCAAACCTTTTGGATCAGTACCCAAATCTTAGTGTGGCCTTTCGTATCCTCCTGAGTGTGCCAGTTACAGTAGCTTCTGGAGAGAGAAGCTTCTCACGATTAAAGCTAATCAAGAACTATTTACGATCCTCCATGTCACAAGATCGATTAAACGGCCTGGCAGAGATTGCTATTGAGCAAGATATTTTCAAAAATCTAGACTTCTCCAAAGTAATAGAAGCGTTTGCCTCAGCAAAGGTCAGGAAGGTTCATTTTTAAGATGACATAAAACTTTATTTCACAGCAATAATTTTGCTGGATCACAAACTATTGCACTTTTCAGTATTTATATTTACTTGATGTTTCAGTTGCAATATTTTTTTGAATGTTAAGTTTATTCATGTTAAATTATTTGTTTGTAATCTATCTATTTCCATCTTGCCCCTCTAAATATTAAGATGGTAACAGTTTTGTTATAGCTTATGTTAATGTTGCATTTACTGACCTGGGTTGACTATATTCTTTTATTTCTATGTCATAGTTGATGTAATTGCACACATAATTTAGCAGCACTTTACTGGGCAGCGGTCTCTGCCCCCAAAGCAGTGTTCCCCAACCCTGTACTCGAAAGGCCCACCAACAGTGCATGTTTTGTGGAAAGCCACAGAGGTAGTTCATCAGCTCTGCTGAGACACTAATTACCTCACCTGTGAATGTTTGTGGTTTTCTACAAAATATGCACTGTTGGTGGGCCTTGAGTACAGGGTTGGGGAACTCTGCAAGGACCTGACACCTCTGTTCCTATAAACCGCAGAATACTGACGAATCACTGCATGCATGTACCTGCTGCACCCGCTGTCCACGCCCCACACACACAACCACAGGCCACCCACTCTGTGAGCCAGCCAGGAGCTGGTTTCGTTGGCTCCTGACCGTGTGATCAATGTAAGCAAAGGGGAGTTGCTAATGAAATCGACTCCTAACCGGCTCACAGGGCTCTGCCGTCATAGAGAGAGTGAGCTGCGGTGGGCAGAGATCAATCGGCAGGAATGTCAAGAGCAGCGAGAATGCTTGGCGGCAGTGAACTGGAATCTATGCCCTGGCAGCCACTACAGCATCAAAACAGAGCGCAGATTTCCACTAGCATCGTCCATAAATGGTTAAAATCCTATTTCAGGAATCATTTTTATTTTAAGATTGCACTGTATGGTTAGATTGTGTTTTGGTTTGTAATGTGTTGTGTCTCAATTTTGGAGAACATTCCTTGAGTTTTAAGCCTACCCAAAAATCTATCTGCATTGTGTAGAAACATACTTTGGTACTTGAAAACTTTTATGTTATTTTTATTTTAAGATTGCACTGTATGGTTAGATTGTGTTTTGGTTTGTAATGTGTTGTGTCACAATTTTGGAGAAAATTCCTTGGGTTTTAAGCCTACCCAAAAATCTATCTGCATTGTATAGAAACATACTTTGGTACTTGAAAACTTTTATATGTTATTCCTTTTTGGTTGCATTTATTTATTGTGTTAATAAATATTACAGAAATGTTTAATTGTACATTTATTGATGCCTTGCCGCTTGCATTTGTATTGGAAATGGCGCGGTAATGTTAGCAAGTGTCATCTAGGGGGCCCCCTATTTTTTTTCTGCCCCAGGGCCCCACTTCACCTAGAACCGGCCCTGACCATAGTCTTTGGAAAATGAAAGATCACAGACCAATTTTACCCCCTTCCATGTAGTATGAGAGCCATACCTACATAGTCTATTCTATGGAGCTGAACTCCCCATCAGACAGAAATCTTTGCAAGATGCGGCACACAAAGATGCTGTAGACATTCAAAAGACCAGTATCTGCAAAAGATCTGTTCCTGCAAAAGATCTGTTCCTGCAAAAGATCTGTTCCTGCAAAAGATCTGTTCCTGCAAAAGATCTGTTCCTGCAAAAGATCCGTTCCTGCAAAATGCATTCATAGTCTATGATATCTGCAGATCATCATACACACCTTGTTTAACAGACATTCATCTGTAGATCACATCCACCAGGATGGATTTTCAGATCTGCAGATGATTGCCAGATATGCAGATGAAGTCTGTTAAACAAGGTGTGTATGAGGATTTGCAGATCTCAGACTATGAATGCATTTTGCAGGAATAATGATCTTTTAAATGTGTACAGCATCTTTGTGTGCAGCATCTTGCAAAGATTTTATCTGATGGGGAGTTCAGCTCCATAGAAAAGACTGTGTAGAGTATGGCTCTCATACTACATGGAAGGGGGTAAAATTGGTCTGTGATCTTTCATTTTCAAAAGACTATGGTCTGATGTGTGTATGTGGCCTTAGTGTGAAATGTCAGCGCTTTTAGATAAGGTCTCAAACACTTTCTAGTCTGAAATCTCAGCCTCTTATCTGAAGTCTCTGAGATCTCGTTTGGTCAGTGTTCAACAACCTTGTACAAACTTGGCAATCAATGCATCATTTTTCATGGTAAAGTTGAATGTTGTAGATTATAGGCTTGGCAGAGGTGTCATTTCCTGTCACCGCTGTATATTTTCTCTAGAGAACTTCCTGTATTAATGCCACATTTTTATACTTGTTAATACTTGTAATACAGGTTTGTACAGTACTGTGAGAGAGGACAGAATTTAAAGTGAACCAGAGGTGAAAATAAACTGATGAGATAGACAATTATATTTATCCTCCTCCTCCTAAAAATCATTTTTTTAGACCTCCCAGGATTTTATTTTATATTTAAACATTTAGAAAGTAGATGGAATATTTTGTTGTCTCTGCTCAGTTGCAGTCTATTCAGTGTCCCTAAATGAAAATACATGAGCTATATTGACCCATTTCTCTCTCCCTCTGCTCTCAGATATATGTAGAAAATGTATTGACTGAATTCTGCCAGAATGTATTCTGCCAAACACAAAAGGAAATGCTCACTCCCAGACAGCACTATGCCACTTATATATAGTCTGACTGCAGTCAGCCAATAAGAAGTGCAAATACGTTACACCTAGTCTGCAGTACTTAATTAATTAGAGGCTGAGCAATTCAGCCAATCGTTGGAGAGGGCTTCAGTCGCAAATATAGACAAAGGCTATATGACCAGCAGGGGGCACCAGCATGCAGTAGACTCCCTCTCATCCGCCCCCCCCCCCCCCCAACTAAACTGCATAAGGTGCTGCAAATGAAGTTTAAAATATGCAAACGCTAGTGCACATGCCAGGTGGGGGTCTCGTGCACTGCCACCACTCGAGACCCCCAAACCAACATGTAACACAATAGGGGAGTGCAGGCAAGCCCTGGAGCTGCCACCATGTTGGTTTGAGGGTCCCGAGTAGTGTCAGTGCTCGGGGCCCCCGCCTGTCATGTGTACTAGTGCACATGTGCAGTTTAGGAGGGGGGCGGATGAGAGGGAGTTTCCTGTACACTGGTACCCCCAGACTATATATAAGTGGCAGAGTGCTGTCTGGGAGTGAGCATTTCCTTTTGTGTTTGGTAAGTTGGAGTAGTAGGGGCAAGTTCCTGGTGGTGGCAGCTCCAGGGCTTTCTTGCACTCCCCTATTGTGTTACAAGTTGGTTTGGGGGTCCCGAGTAGTGGCAGTGCATGAGACCCCCGCCTGTCATGTGCACTAGCGTTTGCAGAATTTATTCTGCCAGTAAAACATTTATTGCTGTTATTTGCTTATCACTGCTCTTTACTATATTCCCAACAAGGTACGACAAGACAGAAGCTGTCACTTCCATCCTTAAAAATTAACTTTCAGGCAGCAAAATAAAACAAGTAACACAGCCTGGTTATTAATATATTTAGTACTGTACATACACATGTTTATCTCATCATGTCACATGTCACCTCGGTTACACTTTAAGAGGAATTTTACTGAATGTAACTTGAAGAATAACATTACTTAGATTTTACAATATTCAATGTATTATTTAATAGTAATGGTCAAGTAGATACAAATAACTTTGAGTTGATGCAAATGTATGCACAGTTTTATGCAAAATTATGCAGCTTGAAAATGAACCAATTGAATTTTACCTCTGCAGGATTTGATTGGTTCATTTTCAAGCTGCATAAATTTACATCAGTTTGAAGTTATTTGCATCTACTTGACCATCACTATTACTTAAAGCGGAATGAAACCCAGCATGTCGTCTTTGCTTCAAAAAATTATTTACAGCAGATCATATACAGCCATTTTTTTTTTTTTACTAGAACAGCATTCAAAGGGTTACACACAGGACTTGAAAGTTCAGTTCAGAGAAATCTGGATCCATCCGAAGTGTACATAATGTTATCTTGTCTACTTAATTGTATCAAGTGAGGAATGTGATACATTCTCTGACTGTGCAGAAGCTCCTTGACACAGACAGGAACTCAAAGCATTTCTGCTTTCAATACATAATGAATAAAACCAGTTATAAATAAAATGCAAAGTCCGCACTCAAAGCAAAAAAAATGTACTTTTGGGAACTTGTAATTTCTAAATTAATAATACTTTACTGCTGGCAGGAGCATGACTGCTGAATGTGTGTTTTGGATGTTCCACACTGAGCAGAAACACCTGGTCTCCCAGAGTGCACTGAGAGGAAATGACTTGGTGATATCATAGCCTACATCACTGGGAGGGCGGGGTTACAGATCAAAATAAAGATATAGGAAGTGTTTCTAATGCTGAAACAAAGATGATGTAAAGTTTGGGTATCCTGAATAATGTATTTTTGTTTTGCTATGTTACAGTGCCTATTTGACCATTTCCTACAAAATTGGCGTTAAACTTCCCATTTGTGTACCTTTTAGTGCAAATACGATTTTTACATAAACATACATTTTTCTGAAGCGCACACGCTCTGCATGTGCATTTATAGCCTTCAGCCCATGGCAGGAAGTGGTTAAATGGTGTAATGAATGTGAAATGTTTCATTTACCCTGCTTGGCAGTTATTATGGGTCCGACTCTGGGTGGAAAAAACAAGCCAGGATTGGTAACCACTGAGCGTGACTGGTGGAAGCCGCTGACAGGACTGTGCAGAGCCTTATGCGCAGCGGGTGTTTTCACTCACCTCCCGGGGGATCCACGCGCCGGCAGCTATTCTACTTCCTGTCCTCTGAGTCTCTGTATCCCTCGGGTGAGATTGCCATTTGTTGTCATGATGACAGATGGTGATCACTACAGGGTTACAGCACCGCCCGGATGATGGAGGGAGAACTGCAGTGCTGGAACCCAGGGAGGTAAGTGCAGGGACTGCTGCAGATCTCTCTGCAGGGTGATTTTTGTCCCAATTTTAGGGTCTAAAAGCAGTGCATGATTTTTTTCTGCAGGCTTTTAGACTGGAAAGAATCAAACCACCAGGGGGGGGTTAAGGGTACCTAAAGTGATGTGGCATGAAGAAACCTGAACACATTAATACCACTGCTACTTAGAACTTGCCTGTGTTTTTCCTTTTTTTTTTCATTGCAAGGGTTAATAAACCAATGATTTATGAATGCAGTCAGACTGCATTAGCAGGTGTCTTGAAAACTAGTCAGGGGCCATAAAATCCAGGGCTGTGGAGTTGGTACAAAAATCATCCGACTCACAACTCAGACTCCTCAGTTTATGAAACCACAGACTCTGACTCCAGCTACCCACAATTACTTTGACTCCGACTCCAACTGGGACTACAATCCCCTTATGAGATCTTTGTGTGGCAGTATAAACGGGCTGGATCCAATTCTCAAGTTTTCTCCTAAGTGATATTTTCACATCTTACCAATAAAAATGCCCTTTAAAGTGACGCTGAAGCAAAATTAAAACTTAAAATATAATGAATTATGTGTAGAACTCATAATTCATAGAGCATTAGAAGCAAAGAAAAGTCTCATAATTTTTATTTTCATTTATATAGCTTTTTTTTTTTTTTTTTTTTTTTTTTTTTTTTTTTTTACATTGTATCATTCTCTAATGTTTGCAGTTTACTATGAAACAGAGCAGGATAGTATTAAGGGTCATTAGCTCTGCAGTAAAACCGTAAACAAACGGCGAGATAAGAGTTGAGATAAGTGCTTCAGAAAACAGCACTGTAGCCGATCAGTGTCGGAGAGCTCAGAGAAGCTCTTTTGCATAGATGACAACTGAAGTTTCTTAACTCTTCCTGTACCGGTAACAATGAGACTCATATCTCTGCTACTAATGTTTTATTTCTTAGCTGTACTACACATACAAATCATTATATCCTAACTTAATTTTCACTTCAGATTCCCTTTTAAGCCACCACCAAGCAAGAAAATGCTCAGAATAATCATGACAGTACTTTTTCACTTTCTTTTTTGGTACTTATTTATTTTTTTTAGTCGCTGAATGCAATTTAAGACGTTATTTTAACCACTTCCCAACCCTGGTCATTTTCTCAGTTCAGCTCATCTCTGATTACTTTGGCAATAACTTTATCCATAATTATCACAACTAAATGATCTATGTATTGTTTTTTTTTTTTTCAGGACAAAATAGGCTTTTGTGGCTGATATTCGTTTTTAGTAATTAAAGAAAACATCCAAGAAAAGAAAAAATAAAGATCCACCCACTTACCTGGGGCTTTCTCCAGCCCCTTGCAGCCGTCCTGTGCCCTCGCCGCAGCTCCGGTGGCTCCCTGTCTCCTCCGCTGGCAAAGCCGACCTCACCAGGTCGGGTTCAGGGTCGGCTGCTGCTGCGTTCCACGGCGCGGGTCACGTGGTCTTGCTGACGTCAATAAGACGGTACTGTGCAGGCGCAGAACTACTGCGCCTGCGCAGTACCGTCCTATAGACGTCAGCGAGACCACGTGACCCGCGCCGTGGAACGCAGCAGCAGCGGACCCGGAACCTGACCTGGCGAGGTCGGCTTTGCCAGCGGAGGAGAAAGGGAGCTGCGGCAAGAGCACAGGACGGCTGCAAGGGGTTGGAGGAAGCCCCAGGTAAGTGGATCTTTATTTTACTTATTTATTTATTTTTCCTGCAGGAAAAGCTGGACACGTCCAAACTGGAGATAACATTATCTTGTATTAACTTAATTGTATCAAGTGAGGAATGTAAACATTCTCTGGCAATTAAGACATTCCAGAACACAGAAAGATATTTCTGGGTACACTACAATATGGATACACCAGTTATGAATAAAATGTAATGTCCTCTCTCAGAGCAAAAAAATTGTACTTTGGGAACTTGTAATTTCAAAATGAATAATACTTATGCAGAAAGGAGGAAAACCTGTTTTTATTGAATATTATGGCAGAGTTTTATACCGCTTTAATGTAAACTGTTCTATTGTACATTAAACCCACACATTTTGTCTATCTCTCTTGTTTAATTAAACAGTGTATTTGTTTTAATAATGTATTAGATGTAACAATTAAGTAATGCATACAATCTGCTACTGTCTGCTTCTGGAATGTGTATTTTACACTGTTTACTAATTAACTCTGCTATTGAATTTCCTGGGAGGAGAAGAGGGCTTTGCTGTCATTACTTTACAACTCTGTAGTGATGTTATTATCAGGTCAGAGATAAACAAAGTGTTATCCAATATTTTGTAGGGTGGAGAGTGCAGAGACTTCTTTTCACGTCATAGGGACAGCAAGTGGTTAAACAGAAAATTAAAATAATCTCAGAGAAAACTTAGAAGAAAAAGGGATTTGGATCAGACCTTGAAGGAACTCTGAAGATACTTAAGGGCTCGTTTCCACTATTGCGGTGCAGAATCGCCTGGATTCCACCGCTGTTGAAATTGCATGAAATAGCAAGCGGATGCGAATTTTTGCGCGTTTTTTCCCGCGAATTCGCATGCGAATTCGCATAGGTGAGGGTATATGCGAATTTAACCATGTCACTGCCTGTTTGAATTACATTGGTACCTATGCGTATTCGCATGCGAATTCGCATGAAAATTCGCATACCATAGCCGCATGCGAATTTCCTATTAAATACATTAGCGGCGATTCGCATGCATTCCACTCGCAGGCGAATTCGTTGGCTCTTTTGTGCGTTTTTTTTACCGCTGAAAAAAACGCACCTCAACAACGCTACAGTGGAAACAGGCCCATCCACTTGCATTACATGTGCGAATCCGCATGCGTTGGACGCATGCGGATTCGCGATAGTGGAAACGAGCCCTAAAACGGAGTTTCACTTACCTGGGCCTTCTGCCAGCCCCTTGCAGCCACCCTGTGCCCACATTGTCCTGGAACAATCCTCCTGTCCCCCGCCTCGGCTAAGTTTCGTTTTCAGCGAGTGGCCTGTCGCCGAGCCATTGAATTGTCAGAACACCTTAAATCCTTGTGTTAATGTTATTAAATATTTTCTCTTCTATTTACATCAATGTATAAATTTGTAAAGGTGAAATTACGCTTTGCATGCATGGCATCTGTGTTGTCTTCAGAACACAGACTGCCCAGAACCTACTATAATCCTGCCAGGTGCGTGATAGTGCTCAGAACTTGTGGCAGCCAGGCCCTCCCCCGATGTAGTCATGTCTTGAGTGCGACTGCACTTGTGCTCAGATGTGACGTGTTGCGGTTCTCTGCCACCAGTTAATGCCACTGCTTGTTAAATGCTGATACGCGCGGTATTACAAATGCTGCCATTCAGCTGCATTTTAATTGCATCCGAATGCTGCTCGGTGGGATGCTGAACTGTCTGACAGATGTGCATTTCAACCTCCCACCTGAAAGAGCCCTTAGGGAAAAATATCTGCTTTAACCAGGGACAAGAGCTTTTTTTTTTTTTTTTTTTTTTTTTTTTTTATTCAATTTATCTTAACATTTTTGTGTGATTGCTGTAATTGGCTCACAGAGATCACAGGATCAGCAGCCAATCAAATTGGCTCCTTAATGGCGCATGGAATTCAGCTGTCAGACTGCTGAGCTTAGTTGCGATGGAAGTGTAAGCGTGTGGAGCCAGGCTATTAAAATGCATGTCCTGACAAAGGTAAGCTGCAAGCAGGACATGGGTTATAATAGCATGTGTCCAGAACATGTTATGTTAGACTACTTAGAGCTGGAAGTAAATACTATGCATATATTTGAGTTTCTGGCCATTCCATCCCTTAAAGAGAACCCGAGGTGGGTTTGAAGAATGTTATCTGCATACAGAGGCTGGATCTGCCTATACAGCCCAGCTTCTGTTGCTATCCCAAACCCCCCTAAGGTCCTCCTGCACTCTGCAATCCCTCATAAATCACAGCCACGCTGCTGACAAACAGCTTGTCAGAGCTGGCTGTGTTTATCTCTATAGTGTCAGTCTGCTGCTCTCCCCGCCGCCTGCAGAACTCCAGTCCCCGCCTGCATCCCTTCCCTCCCTGCTGATTAGAGGGAAGGGACAGGGGCAGGGACCGGAGCTATGCAGGAGGCGGGGGAGCAGCTGAGACTGACACTACAGATGTAAACACAGCCTCACAGCACGGCTGTGATTTATGAGGGATTGCAGAGTGCAGGGGGACCTTAGGGGGGTTTGGGATAGCAACAGAGGCTGGGCTGTATAGGCAGATCCAGCCTCTGTAGGCAGATAACATTGTTTAAACACACCTCGGGTTCTCTTTAATTTAACATGCGGAAGCCACTAACCGCATATTGAAACCTCTTCTTTGATGCAAATAAAAACTGCCAGGGAATGCTGGTTTTTTTTTTTTTTTAGTTTTTTTTTTGTTTGCACATACCAAAACCCTGATAAATGAGATCCATCACAGACGCAGATCCCTGATCCTTGTAATTGATGGAGAGTGTAAAGTTCTTGTCTTTGTAACCCAGCATCTTCAAACCTGCTGATGCAAAAGCTGTTGATTTTATTTCTTCCTACCTCTTTTTATGAATGTTTTATGAAGAGTGCAGTGTGATCTCAGGAGGTTGTAATAGATTAGGACTATAATAAGACCGGTAAGTCATGGTTAATTTAGATTGTGCTGTGTCTTATGATTATTTCCGCCTAGCTGCGAAAAGCAATGACGAAAGAACCGTTTTGGTAAAGATTATTGCAGAGCCTGTTCAATATTCCTGTCTCCTGGTGGTCAGCAGCATCCGAAGCCTTATTTTTTTTTCTTTTTGTGTGTAAATTTTTAGATTCATATCAAACTTTGTAATACTTCAACCCTTGTATGTACCGTACTTATTAGAATGTTGGCAATGCATGTTGAATGTAGACATAAACTTTGCTCTTTTAGCTTAAAAACAGACTGACACTTGAACCTCCTCAGTGGTAACCCAGAGTCCGGCTCGGGCCGTAAATATGTAGCTCAGAGCGGTAACCCCGAGCTTGACTCCTTGTACCCGCAAGGAGGTATATGCAGAGCCTACTCGCTGTGGTCTTTTCTAATTTTTATGTAGTATTTGTATACCGCTGACCTCTTCTGCAGCGCTGTACAGAGTATATTGTCTTGTCACTTAATTTTCCCTCAGAGGGGCTCACAATCTAATCCTTACTATAGTCCTATGTCTGTGTGTGTATTGTGTAGTGTATGTATTGTAGTCTAGGGGCAATTTTGTGTACAGGACACAAAGGAAAACTGAGAGAAATGCACCCTGTGTGTTTGGTGAGTAGAGCCTGTCTAATTCCCCCTCATCTTCAAGTAATCACGAGTGTAATTTGATCTCTCAGCTGCTACAGCACAGAAATTTGGCAGTCCTTAGCAGACACAGTTAATATCTAAACATCGGATGTAAACCCTTTGTCTGCTTCCATAAAAGCAGGAAGTAGGCACACTGCAGATTAAAGGAGTTGTGTAAGCTGTAACAAAAAAAGTAGCCTGTTGCTGCCTCTTCTTTCTTCCAGCTCCATGTTTCATTGTCCCTGAGCTTCAGCCTATGGAGAAGAAGCAAGGCAAATTGTTTCTGGGCTCCAGTAATAACCATATTTTTCCACCCTTTATCCCCCTTACTGCCATTAGGGCTTACTTTCAGTGTAAGGCTTATATTTCAAGCATGCTCTAAATTCTTGCTAGTGCTTACTTTCAGGGGATGTCTTAATTTTGGAGAAATTGGGTATATTCTAATACAGGCTTTCTCAACCAGGGTTCCCTGGAACTCCAGTAAAAATGTAATAAAAAAAGTGCTTTATTTTTACAATAATTATGTATAAATTAATTAGTCAGTGTTTGCCCATTGTAAAATCTTATAAATCCCTGATTTACATTCTGACATTTATTACATGGTGACATTTTTACTGTTAGCAGGTGATGTAGCTGCTGCATGTTTTTTTGGCAGTTGGAAACAGCTGTAAACTGCTATTTCCTACAATACAGCAAGGTTCACTGACAGGAAACTGCCAAGAGTACGTACTCAGAATATCTTTGTGGGAGGGGTTTCACCACAATATCAGTCATACAGCGCCCCCTGATGGTCTGTTTGTGAAAAGGAATAGATTTCTCATGTAAAAGGGGGTGTCAGCTACTGATTAGGATAAAGTTACATTCTTGGTCGGAGTTTCTCTTTAAAGAAAACCTGAACTGAAAATTAAAAGTCAAAATAACCATACACAGGTCATACTTACCTCCCATGTAATCTACTCCTCAATCTTTCTCCTCTCTTGTGTCCTGTAAGTCCACTGTGATCAATGGAATTCTCTGTCCTCCATTTTGAAAATGGTCATTACCCCATAACAGCTTTCTGGTCAGCACACTGTTAAACTGTCATATCGCCCACTTGAGCCATAGGAAAACCTAGACGTTACTTGGCACATCACTTGCCCTCTCAGCTATAACTGACAGCAACTGATAAATAACTGACAGCAACTGATATATTTCAATTCTGACAAAATGTTGTCAGAACTCGAAGGGATCACTGTCAGAAGAAAACGGTGCGCTTCTGAGAGGAACTAATAGCAAGGTAACTATGTAATGTTCATTTGAAGTTACCTCATGTGTTTATTTTAAATAATTTTACTCAGTACAGGTTCTCTTTAAGTACTGTGCAGGGGTTCCTTTGCATTTTCCTCCGTTGTATAATAGAGCACATTATAATAGGGGGTACAGTAAAAAGCACTAAATTGGGGGTCTGAATAGTAATCAACACGTTAATAAAAAGCACTGGGCTAAGGAGACCGTATATATTAGTGACCGTGTAATAGGGGATAGTGAAATAAATAGCCACACATTTTCAAAGCCCATGCCTCCTGCAAAATAAATGCAGGGGTTCCTTGAAATCAAACATTTTTTGCAGGGTTCCTCCAGGGTAAAAAGGTTGAGAAAGGCTGTAATGTATCCAGTGAGAATTTATCTCCTGTTTCACTTGCTGCTTGTGTTCAGCTGAAGCACTGCCAGGAATGTTAACTAGTTATGGCTGATAAGGAAACATTAAACAAGATAATGTAACAACTTCCACAACTTCTGATATAAGCTGTTCTGCTCCCCAGTAGTTGGTTATGCTGTAAAGAATCTTTTACTGTAAAGTTTCATCGCACTTTAAGAATCTTCTGTCAAATACACAGAAAAGCCAGCAACAAGTGGTTCGGAGATGTTCTTTAAATTTGTTGTGCGCATAATCCCATGCAATTTACCTGCTCAATCAATCTTGAGAATCTTTCTTTTAAGACCTTAGACAAAAAATAATTAGACGCAGACATTTATGGCTCAAGACACTGATGAAGTGCTTTGTTTCTGAAAGCTAATAACTGCTGCAGTGTAATAAAACAGGAGGCTGCTAATTAACGTCATCCATGTACCCAGCAAAGCCCACAAGTTAAGATTCATTAAAAAACAAACCTAAACTCCTCCACTTTCATTTCCATGTCTGCAGCTACCACAGAGGAGTAGATCAAGATTATGCCATTATAATCTGATTTATTGCACTAAGCGGTCATTTGTACTAAACGGTTAGACGCGGTCTGTAGATTTAAGAGGGCATGTACGGTATAATGTTTACAAATTACAATGTGAATTTATTTGTGTGAAATCCACAGTATTTCAAGAGAAGGTTACCAGAGGTAAGGTCGGCTGTTAAAAAAAGGGCCGGGTGCCAAGAGAGGTATCTTTTGCATAAATAGAACTTATTTTGTTTTATAATCATGGTGCACAAATGTGAGCGCAAAAATATACTTCAGGCTGTGGAATAGCAATCAGGTCATTAAAGTTTAATGATCATATTAACCTCCATGGCGGTATGATTATTTCTGGATTCTAGGGTTTTAAAACAGTGCAGCGAGATCTGAGACAGCCCTGCTCTTACCTCCCTGGGATCTAGCATTGCAATTCTCCCTCTGTCCTCCGGGTGGTGCTCTAACCCTATAGTGAGATCGCTGTCTGTTGTCATGATGACAAACCACGATCTCACCAAAGGGATCGAGAGCCTCTGAGGTCCGGAAGGAGAATGGCTGCTCATGTCTGGATCCTGGGAGAGGTGAGTTGAAACGTCCGTTGCACTTCAGGCTTTGCATAGACCCGCCAGCATTTACCCCGAGTCAGGCTACCAGGTTTCCGCTTCTGGCTAAATTTTTCCACCCTGAGCCTGACCTGGAGTTACCGCCAGGGAGGTTAAAACAGAAGGTGCATCGCAATATAATGGCGCTTAAAAAATCAATAGTAATAATACCACTTAAGGGGTAACTGCACTTACAATGTACAGTTAGCCAGAATGCCCCCCAATATTGCTGAACTTCCCCATCAGACCACTGCTGCCAGTCATCACCTCATTCACTTAAATATTATGGCAGTGTGAGTTAAGCTGCCAGATCTACCATACCTTTTGTTTACATCCAGTTCCACTCCTACATCCAGAACTTCTCACGAGCCATTATCTCTCCATTGGAACGCTCTCCCATAGCCAGCACATCATGCTCAAGAGTCTGGAAACCTTTAAACGTTATTTCAAAACACACCTGTTCAGACAACCCTATAATTTTTCTATAGATGGCATAGAAGGTTTACTGCCTCATCCGCTAACCTGGTGTCTCTAGTCTAGATTGTAAACTTGCAAGGGTAAGGACCTCCTATTGTTTCTTATTCTTATGCAATTTATCATTTGAAACATGTACTAGTACTGGTGATGTCTCAACGGTGGCTGCATAGTATACTGGTTAAAGAGAAACTCCAACCTAGAATTGAACTTTATCCCAATCAGTAGCTGATGCCCCCTTTTACATGAGAAATATGATTTTCACAAACAGACCATCAGGGGGCGCTGTATGACTGATTTTGTGCTGAAACCCTCCCACAAGAAGCTCTGAGTACCGTGGTACTCTTGGCAAACTGCCACAATGTAACAATGTTCACAGACAGGAATTAGCTGTTCACAGCTGTCTGTAACAGCCAAAACAGCTAGGAGCAGCTACATAACCTGCCCACAGTAAAAATGTCACCATGTAATACATGTCAGAATGAATCTGGGAAAGGAAAGATTTTATAATCAGCAAACCCTGACTAAATAATTTATCCATAATTATGGTAAAAAATGAAGCACTTTTTTTTTTACTACATTATTTTCACTGGAGTTCCTCTTTAAGGGCTCTGCCTTTGACATGGGAGACAAACTGGGAACTGTATACCAAACACTAGGTCCACTAGAGCCTAGGTTCTAAACGTGTGGTACGTGTACCCCAGGGGGTACTTCTGATGGTTCCAGGGGGTACTCGGGCTTGATATACTTAACCACTTCCCGACCGCCGTATTGACAATTGGCGTCCGGGAAGTGGACCCCGCAAGGACCGCTGTATAGACAAATGGCGGCGGTCCTTGTAAGGGCATGGGTGGAGCGATCGCGTCATCCGTGACGCGATCCTCCGCCGGCGCCTGTCTCCGCTCACCCGCCGCAACATCCCGCCAGCCATACGGAAGCGCCGGCGGGATGTTAACCCGACGATCGCCGCATACAAAGTGTATAATACACTTTGTAATGTTTACAAAGTGTATTATACAGGCTGCCTCCTGCCCTGGTGGTTCCAGTGTCCGAGGGACCACCAGGGCAGGCTGCAGCCACCCTATGTCGCACCCAAGCACACTGATTTCTCCCCCCCTGCCCCAGATCGCCCACAGCACCCCTCAGACCCCCCCTGCCCACCCCCCAGACCCCTGTTTGCACCCAATCACTCCCCTAATCACCCATCAATCACTCCCTGTCACTATCTGTCAACGCTATTTTTTTTTAACCCCCCCCCCCTGCCCCCTCCTGATCACCCCCACCCCTCAGATTCTCCCCAGACCCCCCCCCCAGACCCCCCCCCCCCTGTGTACTGTATGCATCTATCCCCCCTGATCACCTGTCAATCACCTGTCAATCAAACCCTGTCACTGCCACCCATCAATCAGCCTCTAACCTGCCCCTTGCGGGCAATCTGATCACCCACCCACACCGATAGATCGCCCGCAGATCCGACATCAGATCACCACCCAAGCGCAGTGTTTACATCTATTGTCTCCTCTACACACCCACTAATTACGCATCAATCACCACCTGTCACTGTTACCCATCAGATCAGACCCTAATCTGCCCCTTGCGGGCACCCAATCACCCGCCTACATGCTCAGATTGCCCTCAGACCCCCCCTTATCAATTCGCCAGGGCATTATTTACATCTGTCCTTCCCTGTAATAACCCACTGATCACCTGTCAATCACCCATCAATCACCCCCTGTCACTGCCCCCATCAATCACCCCCTGTCACTGCCACCCATCAATCAGCCCCTAACCTGCCCCTTGCGGGCAATCTGATCACCCACCCACACTAATAGATCGCCCGCAGATCCGACATCAGATCACCTCCCAAGTGCAGTGTTTACATCTGTTCTCTCCTCCAAACACCCACTAATTACCCATCAATCACCACCTGTCACTGCTACCCATCAGATTAGACCCCTATCTGCCCCTAGGGCACTCAATCACCCGCCCATACCCTCAGAACGCCCTCAGACCCCAGCCCTGATCACCTCGCCAGTGCATTGCTTGCATCTATTTCCCCTCTAATCACACCTTGAGACACCCATCAATCACCTCCTGTCACCCCCTAGCACACCTACCCATCAGATCAGGCCCTAATTTGCCCCGTATGGGCTCCTGATCACTCGGCCAAAGACTCAGATCCCCCTCAGACCCCCTTCCGATCACCTCCCCAGTGGATTGCATCTATTTTCCCCTCTAACCACCCCCTGAGACACCCATCAATCACCACCTGTCACCCCCTAGCACTCCTATCCATCAGATCAGGCCCAATACAACCTGTAAAAGGCCACCCTGCTTATGACCGGTTCCACAAAATTTGCCCCCTCATAGACCACCTGTCATCAAAATTTTCAGATGCTTATACCCCTGAACAGTCATTTTGAGACATTTGATTTCCAGACTACTCACGGTTTTGGGCCCGTAAAATGCCAGGGCGGTATAGGAACCCCACAAACTGACCCCATTTTAGAAAAAAGACACCCCAATGTATTCTGTTAGGTGTATGACGAGTTCATAGAAGATTTTATTTTTTGTCAAAAGTTAGCGGAAATTGATTTTTTTTTTTTCAAAGTGTCATTTTTCACTAACTTGTGACAAAAAATAAAATCTTCTATGAACTCACCATACACCTAACGGAATACCTTGGGGTGTCTTCTTTGTAAAATGGGGTCACTTGTGGGGTTCCTATACTGCCCTGGCATTTTAGGGGCCCTAAACCGTGAGGAGTAGTCTAGAAAACAAATGCCTCAAAATGACCTGTGATTAGGACGTTGGGCCCCTTAGCGCACCTAGGCTGCAAAAAAGTGTCACACGTGGTATCGCCGTACTCAGGAGAAGTAGTATAATGTGTTTTGGGGTGTACTTTTACACATACCCATGCTGGGTGGGAGAAATCTCTCTGTAAATGGACAATTGTGTGTAACAAAATCAAACAATTGTCTTTTACAGAGATATTTCTCCCACCCAGCATGGGTATGTGTAAAAATACACCCCAAAACACATTATACTACTTCTCCTGAGTACGGTGGTACCACACACTTTTTTTCAGCCTAACTGCGCTAAGGGGCCCAAAGTCCAATGAGTACCTTTAGGATTTCACAGGTCATTTTGCGACCTTGTTCGTTTCAAGACTACTCCTCACGGTTTAGGGCCCCTAAAATGCCAGGGCAGTATAGGAACCCCACAAATGACCCCATTCTAGAAAGAAGACACCCAAAGGTATTCCGTTAGGAGTATGGTGAGTTCATAGAAGATTTTATTTTTTGTCACAAGTTAGCGGAAAATGACACTTTGTGAAAAAAAAAACAATTAAAATCAATTTCCGCTAACTTGTGACAAAAAAATAAAAACTTCTATGAACTCACCATACTCCTAACGGAATACCTTGGGGTGTCTTCTTTCTAAAATGGGGTCATTAGTGGGGTTCCTATACTGCCCTGGCATTTTAGGGGCCCTAAACCGTGAGGAGTAGTCTTGAAACAAAAATGACCTGTGAAATCCTAAAGGTACTCATTGGACTTTGGGCCCCTTAGCGCAGTTAGGCTGCAAAAAAGTGTGTGGTACCACCGTACTCAGGAGAAGTAGTATAATGTGTTTTGGGGTGTATTTGTACACATACCCATGCTGAGTGGGAGAAAGATCTCTGTAAATGGACAATTGTGTGTAAGAAAAATTAAAAAATTGTCATTTACAGAGATATTTCTCTCACCCAGCATCGGTATGTGTAAAAATACACCCCAAAACACATTATACTACTTCTCCTGAGTACGGCAATACCACATGTGTGGCACTTTTTTGCAGCCTAACTGCGCTAAGGGGCCCAAAGTCCAATGAGCACCTTTAGGCTTTACAGGGGTGCTTACAAATTAGCACCCCCCAAAATGCGAGGACAGTAAAAACACCCCACAAATGACCCCATTTTGGAAAGTAGACACTTCAAGGTATTCAGAGAGGGGCATGGTGAGTCCGTGGCAGATTTAATTTTTTTTTGTCGCAAGTTAGAAGAAATGGAAACCTTTTTTTTTTTTTTTTTGTCACAAAGTGTCATTTTCCGCTTACTTGTGACAAAAATTAATATCTTCTATGAACTCACTATGCCTCTCAGTGAATACTTTGGGATGTCTTCTTTCCAAAATGGGGTCATTTGGGGGGTATTTATACTATCCTGGAATTCTAGCCCCTCATGAAACGTGTCAGGTGGTCAGAAAAGTCATAGATGCTTGAAAATGGGAAAATTAACTTTTTGCACCATAGTTTGTAAACGCTATAACTTTTACCCAAACCAATAAATATACACTAAATGGGTTTTTTTTTTTAAATCAAAAATATGTTTGTCCACATTTTTCACACTGCATGTATACAGAAATTTTACTTTATTTGAAAAATGTCAGCACAGAAAGTAAAAAAAAAATCATTTTTTTTGCCAAAATTCATGTCTTTTTTGATGAATATAATAAAAAGTAAAAATCGCAGGAGCAATCAAATAGCACCAAAAGAAAGCTTTATTAGTGACAAGAAAAGGAGCCAAAATTCATTTAGGTGGTAGGTTGTATGAGCGAGCAATAAACCGTGAAAGCTGCAGTGGTCTCAATGGAAAAAAAAGTGGCCGGTCCTTAAGGGGGGTAAAGCCCACGGTCCTCAAATGGTTAACCAAGAATAACCTATTTAGAGTTTTAGAAAATGATAAATCTTATTTAAACCAAACCAAATTAGAATTTTAGCTAATTAAAAGCAATAGTAAATGCTTGGAAATTGTCTAGAACCAATTCTAATGTACCACAATTAAATATATATTTGTCAAGGGGTACTTGTGATAATGTTTACTATACTAAGGGGTACTTGGTGAGTACAAGGTTTTAAAAGGAGTACATACCAATAACATGTTGAGAAACACTGCACTAGAGGACTAAGTAGCCCTATAAGGATGCTAAACTGTAATTGCCTTAATTATTAAAAGTATATGCATGCATACCAATCAAACTAGGAGAAAGAGAGACTGGGAGGGTCCTTGTTTATCCTACTCACTCCAAACCGTGTTTCATGGAGCGGGGTGCAACTGTCTCCCAGGTCCCTTAAGCTGAGTACACACGTACGATAACGATCGTTCGAAAACGAATGATAACGACAATCGGACCGATAATCGTGCGTTCCAAATTTTCCAACGATCGTTTTTTTGGACGATAACGACAGTTATCGTTCAATCCGACCGATCCAACCCGGCGGATTTTTTCGAAAGCTAATCGTTCAATCGTTGCAGTGTGTACAAAGATCGTCCGATAATGATTATATGTGGAGTAGTACGCATGTTCTTATTGCCTGTCATAATGTCACTTCCGTTTGCTCACGCATTTTTTTATCGCTCGTCGTTCAGTACTTTATATTTATATCGTTCACGTGTGTACACAATCGTTCATTACGAACGATCTTTTCGGTCTAATTTGAATATCGTGTAAACGTCACGAATCGTTCGTAACGAACGATTATCGGACGTGTATACGAACCTTTAGCCATGGGAGACCAGGGTTTGAATCCTGGCTAGTGTTCGTACCTATTCAGTAAGACTTCTGTAATAAACTCGCCTTCCGATCGCATCTGTGACGAACGCCGCACTTGCAGCTCTCAGCCGCTCGCTCTGCATAGCTTGCCCGCGGCGAATCAGCAGGCGCATGACGTCACTGGTGGGCGGGGGCAGCGTTCTCTTCGGCCGCTGTACTACCTTCCTTGGTGGCAGAGATGGTGTAAGCTGATGGTCAGTCAGCTGACTATTGGGCTGTCAAGGTGTTGGTTGGCTGACTATTGGTCAGCTGACAGATGGAACTATTTTGATGTCAGCTGACATTACATTTAGGCAGGGATCTTCTGTGTGATGATTGGTTCCTGTGTGCATGTGGCCGGTCACTGATTGGATGTCTGATATATTTAAGGTGGCTGAGTGCAGTTTGACTTGCCCGTGTTAGCGTATGCTTCTGCTTACTGCTGAGTGCTCTTTGAAACATGTGGTTTGCCTTTCTGGACTTTGACAGAGGCCCGGTGCACACCAAAACCCGCTAGCAGATTTTGAAACACTTGTTCTTATTTTTCTGTAGCGTTTCACCTAGCATTTTGTGGTTTTGTGAAGTGTTTTTGGTGTAGTAGATTTCAGATATTGTTACAGTAAAGCTGTTACTGAACAGCTTCTGTAACAAACGCCTGCAAAACCGCTCTGAACTGCCGTTTTTCAGAGCGGTTTGCGTTTTTTTCTATACTTTACAATGGAGGCAGAAACGCCTCCGCAATCCAAAATCTGCAGCAGCCCGGGAATATGCGTTTCTGCAAAACGCCTCCCGCTCTGGTGTGCACCAGCCCATTAAAATCAATTGCCCAAGCGTTTCCACATCGGCAAGCGGATCGAAAAACGCTGCCGAACCGCTCTGGTGTGCACAAGGCCTTACTGCTTGTTATTGGATTCTGCCTGTTTGCTGCCTGCCCTTACCAACTGCTTGTTATTGGATTCTGCCGGTTTGCTGCCTGCCCTTACCAACTGCTTGTTATTGGATTCTGCCTTTTTGCTTCCTGAACTGATCGATTGCTTGTTACTGAACTCTGCCTGTTTGCTGCCTGCCCTGACCATTGGATTGCCTGACCTTGATTTCTGCCTAGCCCAGGCATGGGCAAACTTGGCCCTCCAGCTGTTGAGGAACTACAAGTCCCACAATGCATTGCAGGAGTCTGACAGCCACTGTCATGACTCATAAAGGCAAATGCGTTGTGGGACTTGTAGTTCCGTAACAGTTTGCTCATGCCTGGCCTAGCCCTTCTGTACCGTGACATTTATATCAGTACTCCTGTGTTCTGGACTAGTTATCTCATCTTGCCATGGAATCTGCATACCCATAAGCACATCATTATAGGACTAACAACCTCCTGGTCTATTCTCCTGGTCCTGGAACCTGCATACCCATAAGCCATTGTTTCTGAACTTCTGTGTTATCAGCGTCTCCTGCTATAATCGGGAGTGCTGTTGCCACTAAGATTTAGGTGACTATTACCAGTTCTACTCATATACTATCTGTGCCTTGTTACCAGTCTCGCAGAGGATTGCTGGTATACGTTAAGGTCTCGCATTGTATGCAAAATCTACTTACAAAGAGTCAGTGTGTGTAGTTAGGTTACTCTTTTAGAAGTGTTAAGGTGCGTACACACGCACTACTAAAGAGAACGACTGGTCAGTCAGACCCTTCCCGCTGGGCGGTCGTTCTCCTGATAGTAGTGCGTGCGTGTGTGTACAGTCTGCAGACTGATAAGGCTGTTTCTGAACGATCCACTGAGTGGATCGTTCAGAAACAGCCTCATCAGTCTGCAGACAGACTGTACACACGCACTACTGTCGGGAGACCGACCGGCCAGCGTGAGGGTCTGACGGACCCGTCCTCTTTAGTAGTGCGTGTGTACGCACCTTAAGCTAGTCTGCTGCATTTGCATACAGTGTGTACCAGAATCCTATATCAGCAATACTTGACAGTATCCTTAGGCAAGACTTCCTAACACTGAAAGGAGGCCTCTTGAGCTTACCCTTAGTGGCTGCAGCTGTTGAGCACTTTTAGTCCAACAGTAGAAAAGCACTATTTTAAAAAAATAAAAATAAAAAAATACTATATCCACTACTCTGTCCTGGTCTTTTTTTTAGTCATCTGTATAAAAGTCAATAGTCTGTCTACTAAACAATGCAGACTTCTGTTTAACTGTGCCACCTAGTGGTCAGAAGAAACAGTGACCATGAAGCCTTTGTGAAGTGGTTGTAGAAGCAGGGCATGTGAGGTAGCATTTAGGAGCCTGAGTGGGGTTGCATTTTAAATAACTGTACTTTGGTGTCATTCTTCTGCCTTAAAGTGAACCTTAAGTCAACTAAAAAAAAATGAGTTTTACTCACCTGGGGCTTCCCTCAGCCCCCTGCAGCTGATCGGTGCCCACGTAGAGTCGCTCTGATCCTCCTGGACCCGCCGGCGGCCACTTTCGGTTTCGCCATCAGGACCCGACAGGCTGGGAACGCGAGTGATTCTTTGCGTTCCCAGCCACAATAGCACCCCCTATACTGCTATTGCGGCAAGGAAGGCCTCCCCCGTCTGAATTTGCATGCCGCACACCTGCACGCGAATCGCTGGTAATGTAATTTAATAGGAAATCTGCAGGCGTATTAGTCTTGCGGTTTTTCCGGCGTTTCCGCGTGCGATTCCACTGAAAAACCCATGTCAATGCTTGCCGGCATTGACATGGTTAAAGTCGCATGGCGCAAACCGCGAGCGATTCCGCGTGAAAATCCGCATGGAAACGCGAACGAATGAGCACCCGCATGCGGATTCGTTGACACGTTTTCCGCGACGGAATCGCAACGCACAAGTGCCCTAACTCTGTAACTGTGTGTGAGAAAGCTCTCAGAAGCTGCCTGTGTTTCTGAGCTGTCTGCAGGAGAGCAGAGGAAATGTAACTTGTTTTAAACATTTAGAATTGTCAGTAACTCAACAGCTTTCCATACTTTTTTTTTCTTTCAGGAAAAAATTAATCAGAATCA